>NC_092819.1:110196863-110499893 GCF_023375885.2 Dermacentor andersoni | reverse complement strand
GGCAGCTGCGTTTCAAAATCCAAAGGGCATCACCACCAATTCATATTGACCACTATGTGTAATAAATGCAGTTTCCTGGTCATGATCTTCAGCCAACGCGACCTGCCAATAGCCAGAACGCAAACCTAGGGCCGAAAAGAATTCTGCTCCTTGAAGACTGTGAAGGTCGAAGCCCATGCGCGGCAAAGGATAGACGTCCTTGCACGTTGCCAGAATAATTTCAACGTAACTGAGGCAAAAACTAATTGACCCGTCCTTCTTGCGAATCACAATGACAGGAGGTGCCCAGATACTGTAGGATGGCTGAATAAGGCCACGGCGTAGCGTATCTTCGACTTGGTCGTTACTGACGTGAAGTCTTTTAGCAATGCAAACAAATAAAGAAAAACAATAAAGAAAGTTCTTCGGCAGGGACGCGGTAGGGTCTTTCGCGCAATGGCTGGTGTTAACCATGTCAATGTAGTAGTTCACTTCCAACGTTCAGCCCAGTTGCGGTTGAGAAGCGCGGAATGACCTTCTAAAGTGGTGTAGCCGCTTAAGAAGGCCGTAGTGTTTGGTAGGGTTTATTGTATCAGCGATGGAACTCGAGAACATGTCACTTGACGACTCTTCAAGCGTTGGAAGTGCGTGTAGTTCAATGGAGCAAAAATGGGAAGATTCGCCTGGCACATTAATAAAGGACGAAGAGTTAGGGTGTTCCACGTGGCCGAGACATTCACCGACAAGCAACGCAACAGATGTAGAAAGGGTATTGTATTAAAAAATGTCGCTGAAGCCGCCGGCGATGTCAAACGTTGCAAAAGGCATTGGAACGGCTTTGCGGCTCATGAACGTCTCAGATGGTGTGAAGAAGACCTTAGCATCGGTGACAACACTGCTGAACACTAGGACAAGGGCAAAAGAGCCAAGCGGAATGTCGGTATC
The DNA here is from genome assembly GCF_023375885.2 of Dermacentor andersoni. Classification (NCBI taxonomy): domain Eukaryota; kingdom Metazoa; phylum Arthropoda; class Arachnida; order Ixodida; family Ixodidae; genus Dermacentor; species Dermacentor andersoni. Next base: position 110,498,969 of record NC_092819.1, on the reverse strand, counting down.
CTCGCGCGCGACCAGTTTGGGTGGCTGATCAAGAGCGTCGTGGAATACTGCGTCACACAGGGACGAAAATTCAACTTCGGCTCGTGCGCAGTCGATGATGGCATTATGACGAGATAGGAAGTCCCATCCAAGGAAGGATGACGTCATGTGCGCTGGCAAAGAAAACCATGAACTCGATAATGTATATAACACCTTGTATAAGCCCACGGCCAATACAGGGGGCGAGAGGTGTAACGTGCGGCGCGTTTGCCGAGTGAAGCGACAACCCAGAGAGCGGCGTGCTTACCTTGCGCTGTGAACGGGAGAGTTTGGCGTCGGTGTCCACAAGTGCAAAGTAGAAACACCTTAGACAAATATTTCGACCATGTTAGCAGGACAGGAGCGAGGACTTGGACAGTTTGAAGATGGCGCAGTTCTTGCCTCTTGAACTGCGGCACTCAGTTTTCCTAGTCGAAGGGTAGGGGTCGGCGACGCATTGAGGAGAGTTATCGCGGAAGAAGAGATCGAGAGCGGCGTGAGGGAAATTCAGGGAAGTCAGCAAAGCAATACCACTGTGAGGGGCGAAGAGCCGAATGGCGCAGAGACTGGCTGCCATGGTGCAGCGCGAAGCGGGGCAGGTGACACAGAAAAAAAGAACTAGGACAAGCGCCTGTCCTCATTTTTTTCTGTGTCTTCTGTCCCGCTTCGCGCTGTATCACAAAGGTACATGAAAAATCAACTAGTCCAAACCATCACTTTTCTGACGTACTGGAAAGGCCGGGCAACATGGCCGGAAGCTTGAAGCGAAGGTGGCAATAGCAAGCGACGTGCCCTGTAGCTATGCAGGCGTAACAAAGGGCACGATTGTCAGGAGTTCCCGAAGGATTGCTGACTCTCGACCTGGTCCAAGGTATAGTAGCAGCGGTGCGGGCAGCAGGCTGTTGCAGGGTCGAGAAATGCGACTGCAAAGGCCTACGCACTATCTGCGCGCACGTATGTGGCGCGGCTACAGATTGCAGCTCCTGCGCATAAACAGGAGGTGCGACCACAGGCTGGTGGTGATGAGTGACGTGAGAAGCTTGAACCACGTCTTCAGCAATAACAGCGTAGATAGTAGGTGGCAAATGACAGGGTTGCTCCTGAGTGAAGGGGACCAAGGAAAACTTGGCGGGAAACTGCCTCCCGCACGAAGTTTTGACCTGCAGAAGCCGTGGTGTGTGCTAGGGATCGGCAACAAAACTGGAGAGTGAGTCGGCGTCCGACTGAGGCTGCCGAATTAGTGCACGTTACCGTGCGGCCGACCTTGTTCATCGAACGCACGCTTAGGAGCAGCACAATACCACTGCGCAAGCTCTCCGTCAAGTGTTTTTTTATTTTTTTTTCGCATCTTGCGGGCCTTCTTTGCAACCCGGAAAAGAGGACGACGTGAGACGTGTTGTACAGTAAACAGCTCGATTGGTGGTTTCTGGTGGTGCTCTACAATTCTGCGTATTAAACGTAGAGTTTTCAGCCGATTATAAAAAAAATTGGGTAATTAAGCTCAATTACTGAGTTATAGGGAAAATAAAAAAAATGCCTGAGTTACTAGAGACCAGTGCGAATATAATGAGTTTGGTTCAATTCGCTCCCAACGCGCCATTCATTTTTAAAATCTTGTTCAAATTCCGTGGGGCACCCTGTATAGATGGATGTGCACAAAAGGGGGCTGAATTAAGTAAGAAACGCTATTGCATCAAAACTGTTTATGTAGCTCGAATTCGCATGCCGGAATCTTCTGGAAGAGAAGTTTTAGTGAGGCAGGTTATTAAGTTTCGTGCTACTAAGAGCAATGCGCAAAATTGCATTTGCTTTCAATCCATGCAATGGATAATGCTGTGCAATAATTACGTTTTTTGAAGTCGAAGAAAGCCCTTTACGGGAGTGTGAGTGATCTAATATAAGAGCTAAACTTGCTAAAAAGAACACGATCGGTAAAAACCGGTCTTTCAAAACGCCCAGGCTCATACACCAGAAAGGAAGATAATGTCACACCTACCACAAAATATATACGGCGCACGACACACGTGTTGAAGCTTTGAAAACCTTTACACAGATAAATTGCCTCATAATGTATCTACCGTATTGGCAGCGAATGCTTAGGGAGTCGCCATCTGTCGGAAGCGCCTCGCTTGGCTGGTATGAGGGATAACGCGGCGCGCTCCTCATAGGCTTGGCTGTCGGTGTTCAATAAAAACAGAACCACACGGGAGCCCTCCTAGATAAATCTGTAAGTATTTTCGAAACGACAGAAGCTTTACTGTCAAAATAATAACCTCGCGCACACAAAATCACATAATGTTTACAGACGCTATATCTTTACCGAATACGTAGAGTGAACGCCCACTGAACGCAGTGGACGCGATGGAGTCCCTCAAACCGGTTTCTCGCGTGAAATGTAGGCACTCACTGACAGAAAACTATGAAATCCGTTCTTGTAATCTGCTGTTTCTGTAATGAAATGAAGCATAACGAAATGAAACCTCAATGCAGTGATCGCACGGGTTCGCAGCGACCGACTGTGCGGCTGCATAATGTGCATAATGTTTCGCTTTCGCTGCGTGCCATGAGCTTTAGGCCGCAACATATGAGAATTGTTGCGTGGATGCTATCAGAGCTGTTCAAAATAATTTGTTCATAACTAGGTACTTCGCGATGCCTAAGGCGACCTTTGATATGCCGTCGGGACGATTTGATCTTTTTTTTCTTCTAAGTTCTCGGACGTTTCAATATCATTTCTCAACTTGGATCGGACTGTATGTTTGTCGGTCTTCTCAGGCCGGAATTTCCTGCTTGTTTTTCTTTTCCTAATCAAGTACATTCATTCTGTGGTGCTATACAAACATGAGCATATGCCATGGCTTTTTTAAATGTGAGTTTTACCTTTCCCATTCCATTCCAATGAACTTGCCAGTATCTAGCGTCAAAGAATTCATAGACCAAAGTTACATGACATTAGCCTGGCAGCGCGGCCAGGCGAGCGTCTCACTGCGCGCTTTGTGCTATTCACTCATCATCGCAGCCCCGACAGCGTAGCAGAAATCTTCCTCGAGGAAGTGCTTGCGGCACATCCGAGTTGTAGCTAATGGCTGCTTGCCAGTTATAAGTTTCGCGATCCAAGATTCACGCATCTTGTCCTGGGGGTAACTGTGAAGGCTGACACAGGGCTCCGTTGAATACGTCCGGCATTGCGACACCGAGCACTGGCCTACCATGTTGGGCACCTTCAAGGCAGCCACTACTTATTACAGTGTTTTCAAGGCTTGATAAGCAGACACCCGAAGCGGGAAAACCTCCCCATTTCATCAGAACCGCAGCGCAGCTAGAATTTTAAACTTTTGTTGTCAGCTTGCTTCAGCGCTTCCGAAGTAGCCGACGTGGCTGCTATTTGCACGTGATTCCTCGTACCAAGTCATGCCGACAACAGCGACAGCTTTTGAAGTTGTGGAGCTCGCATCCAATAATTAGATACCACTCGCTACTAACAATTAGTGAGCCAACTTGTTTTTAATGTATTTACAAAATGCTCCCTGAAACACTAGCCGTGCAGCTAATTGCGTATGCCACCCAGCTTCCCGCTGACACAGAAGGCAAACATCAGGGATACAGCGGTAGACAGCTGTAGAGAGTATTTATTGTTTTTCTACCATTTAGCGCCACTCGCCTCATCATCATCATCAGCCTGGTTATGCCCACTGCAGGACCAAGGCCTCTCCCATACTTCTCCAACTACCCCGGTCATGTGCTAATTGTGGCCATGTTGTCCCTGCAAACTTCTTAATTTCATCCGCCCACCTAACTTTCTGCCGCCCTCTGCTACGCTTTCCTTCCCTTGGAATCCATTCCGTAACTCTTAATGACCATCGGTTATCTTCCCTCCTCATTACGTGTCCTGCCCATGTCCATTTCTTTTTCTTGATTTCAACTAAGATATCATTAACTCGCGTTTGTTCCGTCACCCAATCTGCTCTTTTCTTATCCCTTAACGTTACACCTATCATTCTTCTTTCCATAGCTCGTTGCGTCGTCCTCAATTTGAGTAGAACCCTTTTCGTAAGCCTCCAGGTTTCTGCCCCGTAGGTGAGTACTGGTAAGACACAGCTATCATACACTTTTCTCTTGAGGGATAATGGCAACCTGCTGTTCATGATCTGAGAATACCTGCCAAACGCACCCCAGCCCATTCTTATTCATCTGATTATTTCAATCTCATGATCCGGATCCGCAGTCACTACCTGTCCTAAGTAGATGTATTCCCTTACCACTTCCAGTGCCTCACTACCTTTGTAAACTGCTGTTCCCTTCCGAGACTGTTAAACGTTACTTTAGTTTTCTGCAGATTAATTTTTAGACCCACCCTTCGGCTTTGCCTCTCTAGGTCAGTGAGCATGCATTGCAGTTGGTCCCCTGAGTTACTAAGCAAGGCAATATCATCAGCGAATCGCAAGTTACTAAGGTATTCTCCATTAACTCTTATCCCCAATTCTTCCCAATCCAGGTCTCTGAATACCTCCTGTAAACACGCTGTGAATAGCATCGGAGATATCGTATCTCCCTGCCTGACGCCTTTCTTTATTGGGATTTTGTTGCTTTCTTTATGGAGGACTACGGTGGCTGTCGAGCCGCTATAGATGTCTTTCAGTATTTTTACATACGGCTCGTCTACACCCTGATTAAGCAATGCCTCCATGACTGCTGAGGTTTCGACTGAATCAAACGCTTTCTCGTAATCAATGAAAGCTATATATAAAGGTTGGTTCTACTCCGCACATTTTTCTATCACCTGATTGATAGTGTGAATATGCTCTATTGTTGAGTAGCCTTTACGAAATCCTGCCTGGTCCTTTGGTTGACGGAAATCTAAGGTGTTCCTGATTCTATTTGCAATTACCTTAGTATATACTTTGTAGGCAACGGACAGTAAACTGATCGGTCTATAATTTTTCAGGTCCTTGGCGTCCCCTTTCTTATGGATTAGGATTATGTTAGCGTTTTTCCAAGATTCCCGTACGCTCGAAGTCATGAGGCATTTCGTATACAGGGTGGCCAGTTTCTCTAGAACTATCTGCCCACCATCCTTCAACAAATCTGCTGTTACCTGATCCTCCCCAGCTGCCTTCCCCCTTTGCATAGCTCCCAAGGCTTTCTTTACTTCTTCCGGTGTTACTTGTGGGATTTCAAATTCCTCTAGACTATTCTCTCTTTCATTATCGTCGTGGGTGCCACTGGTACTGTATAAATCTCTATAGAACTCCTCAGCCACTTGAGCTATCTCATCCATATTAGTAATGATATTGCCTGCTTTCTCGCTTAACGCATACATGTGATTCTTGCCAATTCCTAGTTTCTTCTTCACTGCTTTTAGGCTTCCTCCGTTTGTGAGAGCATGTTCAATTCTATCCATATTATACTTCCTTATGTCAGCTGTCTTACGCTTGTTGATTAACGTCGAAAGTTCTGCCAGTTCTATTCTAGCTGTAGGGTTAGAGGCTTTCATACATTGGCGTTTCTTGATCGGATCTTTCGTCTCCTGCGATAGCTTACTGGTATCCTGTCTAACGGAGTTACCACCGCCTTCTATGGCACACTCCTTAATGATGACCACAAGATTGTCGTTCATTGCTTCAACACTAAGGTCCTCTTCCTGAGTCAAAGCTGAATACCTGTTCTGTAGCTTGATCTGGAATTCCTCTATTTTCCCGCTTACCGCTAACTCATTGATCGGCTTCTTATGTATCAGTTTCTTCCGTTCCCTCCTCAGGTCTAGGCTAATTCGAGTTCTTACCATCCTATGGTCACTGCAGCGCACCTTGCTGAGCACGTCCACGTCTTGTATGATGCCAGGGTTAGCGCAGAGTATGAAGTCTATTTCATTTCTAGTCTCGTCGTTCGGGCTCCTCCACGTCCACTTTCGGCTATCTCGCTTGCGGAAGAAGGTATTCATTATCCGCATATTATTCTGTTCCGCAAACTCTACTAATAACTCTCCGCTGCTATTCCTAGTGCCTATGCCATATTCCCCCACTGCCTTGTCTCCAGCCTGCTTCTTGCCTACCTTGGCATTGAAGTCGCTCATCAGTATACTGTATTTTGTTTTGACTTTACCCATCGCTGATTCCACGTCTTCATAGAAGCTTTCGACTTCCTGGTCATCATGACTAAATGTAGGGGCGTAGACCTGCACAACCTTCATTTTGTACCTCTTATTAGGTTTTACCACAAGACCTGCCACCCTCTCGTTAATGCTATAGAATTCCTGTACGTTACCAGCTATGTTCTTATTAATCAGGAATCCGACTCCTAGTTCTCGTCTCTCCACTAAGCCCCGGTAGCACTCGCCTATCGGATACATAAAGTCATAGTTGCGAGGCTCTTGAAAATTAATACTATTTCATATTATTCACCTGTCACGTACAGAAACGAAACTCTTATTGGCTGATTTTCCTTCATTCAAGAAACGAAACTATATCAGTGAATGAATTTGTATTTTATTTTCTTGCAGCTGCGAAGTAAGTAAAACACCTCGTTTAATTTTTACACACTGCGTATCTTCTCGCATGAATGCAAAATATCAAACGTGTATCTTTTGGTCACACGTTTGTCTAAAATAAGCAAAAGTTGAGCGTGTCATTGACTGCCATTGTACAGAGGTAAACACTCATGTCTAGAACAACGAAACATCACACTCGGGAGTGCACGAGCAGCATATACAGTTTGACATAAGCACACAACGGAGCATGCGCGGTGCCAATGACGCACCTGCCTTGCATTTTCCCTCCTTGTTTATCGCCGCGGCTGCAACAACTGCTCTGGCCGCCAGAAAGCGCTGTCAATGGTGTAGCGCCGAAAGGAAAAAAAAAACGCGTGGAACCGCCGGGATCGGCGCCGTTATACTGCAAGTTTATGATATGATTATTATTATTATGATACCGCGAACTTTAGTTCGTGATATATATCGCCATTGCGTCGCAAATATATCTCGCGCATCGCGCCGTGGATATTTCATAGCGCTTTGCGTTTATTGCCCTGTGTTAGGAGGGAATTTTACTAACCTACTATCATCATTTATTGGTCGTCAACTCGCCAACGATGCCTTTATTGCGAATAAAAGTAGGTTCAGATCGCACATACACAAAAATGCTGCCTAGATATACTGAACATTGCAGAGTTATTGAAATCAGCACATGTACGTACCCCAGCAAGGGTGTCAAATGTAAGCACAGCATACAGGAGCGGTAAACGGAAACATTTCCTTGTGCGTTTCGTGAGCGAGAAATGCCATTGCTAACAGTACTGCAATGTTCGAGGAAGAGGTGACTTAGCCAACGCAGCATCCTTATCGTAGTGTTTGTCATTCATGCCGCAGAAGATTGCAGTGAGACAAACTAATATCGCGTTGCGGCTCCACCAGAGAGTTGTGTGCTCTGAATTATCGAAGGGAGAGACTCGTAAAAGTGGTCCATAAGAGTGGGGTCATTCCGCAGACGAACCCACGCCTTTTAAACAGTGCCCCACAGATCGTCTGAAATACACCTTGTCAGGCCAGGCTGTTTGGCGAGATCTTTTTATCAGATACCATACATTTTCAATAATATTAGGTCCTTGCTTCTGGCAGGCCACTCTAAGGTCATTACGCCGAGGCTGCCAAGACGCTCTCGAACTTTAGTGGCTATGTGGACAGACGCCCCATACTGCTGCAACTTGTAGAGCCCGTCTGGAACGGGGCCATCCACTACGTAAGGTAAAAGGACCGTTTCTATTATGTACGTATAGGCTGCTGCCATCATCCGTCCTTTCAGCTTGTGAAGCAGTCCTAGGCCATGATAACTCACTGCTCTCTACACGGTTACTGAGGTGCGCCCACTCGAGTAAACATTCCAGTTCTGAGAAAGGGGTTTTCAACAGTCGGCCCTCTTCATCGGCTATAGCCCTTTCTGGTCGACGACGGGCAGTATCAGCAAGCCGACCTTCCTTTTAAAACGCTTGAGCACTCTGTTAACAGTTCCCAATGTACGTCTCGTAGCCACCGAAATGACTCTTTTAGTCATCGTACGTTCCGTCACCGTGATGGTATTTCTTTCGTCGAGTGTCAAGCCCGGTGCCATTGTTGGAGTTGTATTATATTATGGGGCTTTATGTGTCAAAACCACTTTCTGATTATGAGGCACGCCGTAGTGGAGGACTCCGGAAATTTGGACCACTTCGCGTTCTTTAACGTGCACATAAAAGTACCACGGATGTTTCCGCATTTCGCCCCCATTGAAATGCGGCCGCCGTGGCTGGGATTCGATCCCGCGACCTTCTGCTTAGCAGCCCAACACCATACCCACTAAGCAACCACGGCGGGTCACAAGTTATAATGCAACATCAGTAAAGCCGCATAAAAATAAATAGGCATTACTAGAGCTGCTGGCTCACTCGCGCACGCTCCGAACGCAAAATTCAGGAGCAGCCAAGCGCCCGCGTGCGAGCAGCCTGGTGCGAAAAATAACACCAAATCTTTATTCTGCTGACAAGTGAGCGCAAATCTGCTGCCGGAGAGATGAGACCGCGAACAGAGAATAAGCTTGCAACACAGTTTGCATCGGGCGCCCAGAAGAATGATTCGCTGCTTTTTTGTTTGTTTGTTTGTTTGTTTGTTTGTTTGTTCCTGCGCTACACCGTCGACAGCGCATTTGACGACCAAAGCAGTTGTTGCAGCTGCGGTGATAAACAAGGATAAAAAATGCAAGGTCTGCGTATCATTCGCGCCACGCATGCTTAGATGTGGCCTATTTCAAACTGTAGGTGTCGCTCATGCTGTCCCCAATGCGACGCTCCGTCGTTCTAGACGTGAGTGTTGGCCTCTGTACGCTTAACTAGCTCAAATTTAATAGAAAAGATATCTCATGCTAGTAACCACTAACTGCTTTTTCAATACAATTTTTTTTGTTTTATTTTGCCAACAGAAAATCGCCACTGTCTTACGTAGCAGTACTGCTAATGATGGTCTTGGTGCTGGCCGTGGTGTGCATTCTGCTTGTAGCAACACAGAGTTCAGGTATATTGAGATTTCCCTTTTCTCTTTCAAGCTATTATTCGCCGACTTTACGGCTTGTTACGTCGGACAGGAATAAATATGTTACCTGCGTTGTCTTTGACAAATACACACTCAGAAGATCAAAACGACAGTCACAAATACTTATCAGCACGTAAGCTCGGCTTACAGGACCAAAGAAATGTGCGAATTTGTTTCTCGTAAAACGTACTGCTGAGGACTATTTGGCATATGTTCACAGCTAAAAAGCGAGCCCAAAAATATAAAGCAAGACACCGCACTGAGCAAGTCAAAATAGGCTCATTCTTAGGAAAATATGTTATGTCTTTTTACCAGAGCCTATTTTACGTATTATTAAAAAAACTTCGAGTATATTGAATGTCAGCATAATTTGCTGCGTTAATTTGGAGCATTCGTAAAGAAGGTGCCGCGTTTGCGAAGTTTAACACTTCAAAAAAAAAAAAAAATGTCGACGTTGATGTACCTAAGTTTCGGGCGTGAATTTTTAATGACATAGAAAACGGAGAAGTGTTCAAGAGGAAATCGTAGCTCCCACATTTTGAGCAAGAGAATTGCCTGGGTCTATCTGCAAATAAGGAAAATAGCAAGAATCGGGTAGTTTTCTAGCGATTAACGCATGTGGCTGGCAAACGCATGGACGTGAGTTTCAATCGTACATGAGGGACCTTATTTTTCTGCTAAATGTGTTTTATGGTTGTAAAAATGAGTGTTTTCTTTAGTTCTGTTTCAATAAATTGCGACGGAGTTAATATGCAACAATTCTTACCAGATCGCCCGCTGAGAAACGAACCGTAGATTTGAAGATACATGTGACTGTAAACATAAACTGCGAACAACAGACGTTGTTTTTGCAAGACGGGCGTTTTTTGGTTTTGCGTCGTAACCATGCTGTGTAAAGAGAGAGGCACTAGGAACCAATGCGGTGTATCTCATGACAACAGGAGTACAGTAATTAGGTAAATGTTTTTTTCATCCGTCAGGACGTCCTATTTCGCAGACCAACGTGAATATTAGGCCTTTAATATGCCGGAAACGGCGCGAACGTGGGATGAGAATCCTCTCGGCAGCTTTAAAACTTGCCAGCTCACGAGAGGCAACACATTGCATTTAAAATTTTGGTGCATTGGAGCCAGCTAATATCAGTAAAACACGCAATAGCTTTTTTTTAATATAGCCGCTCAATTTGGCAGTTTCTTTAATATTATTATGGCACCCAATGGACAACTCCTATCATTTCACACAGTTGTGTCAAGGCTATTTGTGGGGTGGTGGCGTCCTCTCTTTGTACACATACCTGATGCAAAGATGGTGCCAGCGTAACAAAAGAGCATGGCTTCCTACAGAGTTAACGCAGTCTTTATTTCATCGAATGTTGAAAACAGACAACCTGCAGGCAATACAGGCGCTCAATAGCAGTTGGACTTACTCACACAAAGGCAGCGCTGTTTCACAACTGTGCTAGAGGTTATAAAAACAGAAAATTATCTACGAAAAATTTACAACTGGTCACGCATGCTGACCGTGTTGCCTTGGGCTGAGATTTTTGAGAGAGTGATAAACGAGGCGCTAGTGCAGTTATCTCTTTTCTTAAGAAATGAGAAAGATTCAAGTACTGCTTCATTTTCTTTTGCGGATGACATTTGCCAATTACACGTGCGCTCTCAAAAGCTGTTTTGCACTGGCACCATCCTCACTAATATTCAAGATTGCCAACGCCCACCAAGTGCATCTGGTGCACTTCATATCTATAGATGAAAGTGGTGCGTGCCGCAATGCCTCATGGAGTTCTTCACGGGGCGCCGTGTTCAGATCCAATTTGATTGGCTAAGGTGTCTTTGCAAACAATTGGAAAAGATGCGACTGCTTGCCATTTTTTAAACAACGAACTTGTAAAGGGGACATTCCACGCCAAATGAACGAGCGGTTTTTAGACATCACATATATAGCTAAAACATGTCCCCGTGTTTGCTAGAGTTCATAAGTTGTCTTCCTAGTTTATTTTTCCTGCCAGTAATATTGTATCATTTTTGCGATAATTTGCATTTCATGCTAGTTGAGTTAGATGGCATCATTCAACATTTCTTTTCTCAAAGACACATTGTATTACTCGGTCCTTCAAATGGTGCATATGGCAAGGCAACGAAGCGGTGTGACTGACAAAATAGCAAATTTTTCAAGTAGTTGAATACTTCGCACTAATGATAGCGCGCTCTAGCTGAGTTAGAAGGCATCATTCAACATTTTTTTTTCTCAAAGACACATTGTATTACTCGGTCCTTCAAATGGTGCATATGGCAAGGCAATGAAGCGGTGTGGCTGACAAAATAACAAATTTTTCAAATAGTTGAATACTTCGAGTGGGTTTAGCCCCGGCGAAAGCGTGTAAGCTTGCACATTTAGAATTTTTTTCTCCAAACGTAGAAAACTGTAGGAGACACAACTAAAGTATATAATGATAGCGCCCTCTACACAGTATATTTTATATATATATAAAGTGTCGAAGGTACAGCAGATCACATGGTCAAAAGATGTAATATCTTCTTTTTTTGCAATTAAGAGTGATGTAGGACCGGAGTTGTTGGTGAAACATGCTTTCAAGTCTGAATAACAGCGCAAGGACAACAGAGGAGACAGAAGAGAAAACAGAGCGCTAATTTCAAACAGTTTCTTTTCTTTTCAGAAATCGTAGCAAGTTATATAGCCACACGCTAGCACACGGACGATGCCCAGAACGCCTTGACAAAACCATACAAAATTCAACGTGGCAACGATAGTCCGACGTATCTGACCTCCTTGTCAGTTAGTGCGATAGAGGGGGTGTTGACGCACCCATCCTCTGAACATAGAATTTGTCCCGCTTCGATCATTTCATGCGCGACACGATCACTATGTTTTGACATGATACTACATTTTTTGGTATCTTGGCTTACATCCACACATGCAGCAGTGGGCAGAAAGCCAACCCTGTTTAGCGCGGTGAACATTGTGCTTGTGCTCTGTCAGCTTTCATTAACGCATCGGCCGTCTTTCCAATGTAATATTTACCACAGGACAGGGGGATCCGATATACGACGTTGTTTATGCAATGTATAAATTTATTCTTGTGTGCGACAAGTGACCCTCGTTTGGGCCGATGTGCTGTGAAGGTCATTTTGCAAAGGTTGCATAATTTTTCAGGGGCAAAGAAGGCACCCTTGACGTTAACACGCTGAGCGAGCTATTCCAGATTGTGCGCGATTCCATGCATGTATGGGATTACTGCAATTTTTGTATATCCTGAGTTGCTCCAGCTGGAGTCTGATTCACCACGATGATTTCTGAAAAGAAAAACTGCTGGAAGCTAACGCTCTCTTCTCCCTTCTGTCCTCTCTGCTCTTCTTGCGCTGTTATTTAAACTTTGAAGCATTTTTTTTTGCAAGAAGATTCATATTCAAGGTAAAAAAAGAATGCGTTGGCGGTCGGCCCTTACATATATGCATTACATCATAAGAAAGCCCTACGTGTCTACGATGAATGTGAGAACTTGCAAAAACGAATTATTTCTAATGCAGAAAATCATTTCTTAAATTTTCGTGTCAGCACCGGCTTTTTAACGCGAGAGCGTTAAGGGTCCCGCGTTCAACATCCGGCGTCGGACGTCACAGAAATAATCGCAAGCCGAACTCCCTACCACACACATACCCAACCACTCTTCTACCCACCAAAGTTGCTCATACGTTGTCTTTAATTCTTTATAAAGTTGTTCGTCGGAATTTTGAGAACGGCAGCCCCCAAACAAATGTAATGAAAAAAAAGAACACCGACAGCGGAGATATTTTATGTTATCTCTTCTCACCCTGAAATATTAAAAGTGTGAAACGATAACTGGAGATCGACCTACGCAAGAGGCCGCATTTCTACCAGACAGCTTGCATTCATACATAGCGTTCGCCGCCAGCGTTTCCCGGTAAACGTTACGGTTGCATAAGCGGCAGTGGCGGGAAGGATGGAAATCAGTCAGGGATCCTTGAATGCTATCGCGTTCCACTCTAAAAGCGAAGCTTAAGCATCCTCCAAATTTTTTTCCCACGTGAGGCAAGCTACGTCGAGCTCTCATTTCGGCGCTCCGCAGCCCAGGCTTGCTGGGCTGGGGTGAAGACGACAAAGCGAGCATAGAAAGAACAGAGAAACGGCGTGATCATCTGCATTTCATTGAGAACTGATGCACACCTCAATGCAATGCGGCTTGTGTTTGGCATGCGCCAGATAAACCATCCCGCCTTTACACATAGAACTTAGCGATGGGTTAATTTCTACAGAGTCCTGCAGATTTGAAAGGTGCGTTTCATGCAGTTTATAGATTAAAATGTGTGCACAAAAGTAGAAATTAAACGCAGAAAGAGCGCTGGCCTCGTTCACGCAAAGCACTATAAATAAAAGGTGGGGTCTGTATCGGCAATTTTTTTTTTATTTTAATATGAACATCTTTTTTTCTGGTCACTGGGACCAAAAGACTGTAATAAGACGACATATGTGAAAAGCGCCTTCATATGATTAGAACTGACAGCCTAGACAATCGTGAGCTAGGTCTTCTGCTGGTGCGCGCGAAAAGCAACAAGCACAGTTCAGAAAGAGTGCGCGCACACCGTATTACATCACATCAAATATGTGCTCGGATCCTTTCTCCGCCAATGGGTCAGACCGTCGGGGAACCATGGTCATAGCTCTCGACCTTTCTACGGCAATACCTCTCCTGGAGCTGATTCCTCGTGAAAGACCTTGTCCACAATGTAAAGTTAGGTGTTTCCAAATGCGGGCACAGTTAAACACAGCCAATAAAAGCTTGGTGGATTGTGAAACAACATGCGCGTCTACGTTTGAAGAACCGAGTGCACCAACATCAAAACACTCTGCTGGACCGCGAGATGGGACTGCAAGGGCCTCGAGCAAAAAACGGAAGCACCACGAGGAAGAAGTAGCTGTCACAGATGGTACCATGCCGAGTGATATTCGCATGGATGCTCAAGTGCAAGGCGTAGAGAACAGAGAAACGTTCCCAAGGACTATAACAAGCTTCTTTAAAATGTGAGAGATTGATTCGTACGAGAAAGAAATCAGTCGAAAAAGATTTCTCTTCTGACATTGGCGCCTACTTCATGATCGAGAAAAAAAGTTGCGAAGTACTTTGGTGCATCGGAAAGGCAAGTTCACATGGCTGTAAAAATTAGGCAACAATAGGGAATTTCGGACTCTCTGGGAACAAAGTTAAATATACCGCTAGGCGAGATAACAAGCATAATAAAGTTCTCTAAGGATGATCTTGCATCCGTCTCACTTCCACCTGATGAAGATGTCGTCCGAGGCAAGCAAAAAAGATTACTGCTAAGAAATCTCGAGGATGCGCACGAGGAATGGAAGAAAACTTACACGAAACTTGAGTGCGGCTTTTCGATGTTCGCCTACCTGACGCCACGTCACTGGACTGTTTACTTGCTGGCGCTCCGGAAGCGCACTCCGTTTGCGTTTACATTTACCACCAAAATTTAAAATTGATGCTGCTGTCCTTGGGCATTTCATAAACGAATGATTCCTTCCCCGAGATGAGTGTGTGAGATAAAGAATGAGAGCTGTATGACCGGTATATGCAACAATTTCCCAGGAGCTTTGTCGCTCACATCGTTGATATTGAGCTCTCCTGCACAGAGCCCGGATTTGGTAACAAATATTTCTGTCCGTGAGTGGGCTAGTGGAGTGAGCTGCCCATTGGAAAGAATCCTGTTAACCATTAATGACTTCGTGGAACGTGTCCTTCAGGTGATAAACAACTTAAAGTCGCATCGCTTTGTGAGCAACCTTTAGGTTCTGCCCCTACGCAATTTGAAGACAACTCTCACACCTGCAGGAGCCATAGCTTTAATGTATTTCTCTGAAAACCATAGCTTTCTCTTGCAGAGCACCACACACTCTATATATTGGGACAACTCCCAGGCAACAGTACACCCGACTGTAGTCTACTATCGTTTGACGTGCTCTTCTGATGAACCACATTTGCAATCGTACTTAGTGGTATGCGATTGCCTCGATGATACAATTGCCGCGGTTTCGACATTTCAGCAGACGCTCATGGATCAACTTAATGTAGGCATTCCGCAGGTAGAACATATACACTGCTTCGCAGACGGCACTACTTCTCAGTATAAGAACAGAAAAAAAAATCGGAAACTTCTGCTGCCACAAGCAAGATTTTAACGCGTTAGCGTAAAGGAGAATACGGCGTCGGCATCCCGCGTCGGCGTTAAGTGTCAGTTCGGGAAAAAGAATTTCGAAGCAAATTTTGAACCACGCATACCCAACCACTTCTCTACCACGAAAGTTGCTCATATCTTGTCTTTCATATTTTACAAAGTTATTCGTCGGATTTTAGGAACGGCACCTCAGAAACAAATGTAATGGGAGAAAGCACCGACAGTGCATGTCCTTTATGTTAGCCCTTCCGAGACTGAAATACTAAAAGTGCGACGCAATAACAGGAAATTGACCAACGCAAGACGCCAACCTTCTATCGGCAAGCTCGCCTTCGTGCACAGCGTTTGTAGACAGAGTTTCCCGTTAAACGTTACGGTTACATAAGCTGCAGTTGCCGGGAAGCTTGAAAAGCAGTAAGGGGTCTTTGAACGCTATCGTGTTCCGCTCTTAACGGCGAAGCTTAAGCGTCCTCCAAATTTTAATTCGGATGCTACATGGCATTTTCTTTTTTCATATCTCACGGAAAAAGTGCTTGTCTTGGGGTGGGTGGAACCCTAAAAAAGTTGGCTGCCAAGACAAACCTTGGCTAATTTTGACGCCGTTTGAGTTGTACAATTGGGAACGCGAAAGCCTTTTAGACATAAAGCCTATTTGGGCACCGTAGAATGCAATATTTAAGCGGGAAGAAGAACCGTGCACCAGCTTTGCGAACACTGTCCGTATTAAGGGAACCGGGCCCTTGCATTAATTTCAACCGACGTCACTTTTTCAACTAGAAGTGGCACTCACGCCTTTGCCGAGGGCAAGAAGTGTCACTGCTGTTAGACAACGTGCATTTGCTCGACTTCAAAACTGATATGTGCCAGGTTCAGGCTCATGTGCTGAAATCCGGTTGACATTTATTTTTCGTAGCCATGAAAATAAAAAATAAGAATCGGCCAACAATCTGACGCTCCAAATGACTTGTCTGGGTTTTCATAGGATAGCAAAGCCAGAAACTCCTTACTGAATAGTTTCTCGGGCTCAATTTGATACCAATGGGTCTTTGCAAGACGGCAACGCTTCATATATGTATGCTGCCTACGTGATGCACGTAGGCAGAATACATACAAATAATAAATAAATAAAAATGTTTGCGTTTACAAAATAATACCACTCAAACCAACTCGGTGGATTGCAATTGCGGAGGAAATCAGGGCCTCTTGCATTGCGATCAGGAATTTTACTCCCTTTAGTCGATGCCAAAGTTACTCGAAGTTTTCGAATATTTGAAAAATTAGCTATTTTGTCAGTCACAATACTTCATTGTCTTGTCATACACACTGGATCATACAATGTGTCCTTGAGATAAAATGTTGAATGATTCCTTCTAGATCAGCTGGGCAAGGAAAACAAATTGTCTCCAGAATGCTACAAACATTTTTAGAAGGAGAATAACCACGGAGAACGAGTTTTGAACTCCAACAAACATGTGGGAATTTTTTCAGCTATGTCTGTGATAATCGAAAAAAACGCTGGTTCATTCGGCGTGCAATGACCCAAACGCAAATGTCATCAGTGAAAGAGCAAATCCCTACTTCATGCCTTCTCCGTTGGAACGGAAAGTATACACTTCATTAGTACTTCATTCGATGCCACTCAATAAAAAGTTTAAAAAATAAGCTTTAATATGCCTGTGAAAGGCTCCGTTGTCCGCAAGCGTCGTCGGTCATCAATTTATTTGTGGTTTTTCTTTTCTCTACCGCCCGTGGCATTGTGTTGACAATCACTGCCCCAGTGTTGTCAAAAACAGTGAAGTTCAGCCCCCCTTCTGTCTCCATGTGGCGATTTTCCGTTTTATTTGGTCTGTAAATATATGACATACCACTCAAACCAACTCGGTGGATTGCAATTGCGGAGGAAATCAGGGCCTCTTGCATTGCGATCAGTTTGTGAATATACTTTATCGCGGTGCGCAAACAAGTTTCGTGAAGCTTCGAAAATGATTATCTCAGAAGAAAAACGCGGGTATTTTTACTTTCGTTCCACTGCTTTTTAGCTCAACACTTCCTCTTTCTGGCACCTTGGTGCTTAGCAGATTCCTTGGAGATTGTTCTCTGGGTGCTTCAGATCTGCGTATTTTTTTCTATATGAAGTAATTTTGCCGCGTATTTTACCACTCCCAATTGACAATATATCCTGAGGGCAATTTAGTCATACATTTAACACCGCTCCCACAATTATAACCATACTGGTGGTAGTTTTTCCTCCTAGCGAATATTCTCTGCAATCACTGCTTTAAGCGAATGAAGCTTTCGTAGAGTATTCAGCTATCAGTATAACGGGGAACATGTAATGTGGCGCTCTATATTGTAAAACTATTTCAATATGTTTTCATTCCAATCTCCTGACGTCAAATTTGCGTAACCGCCGATGCAAGCATCAGGTGGTCACCCGCAGGGTTGTCTGAACAGACCAATCAAACGCTCTTCTTGTTCATGAGGTCACATTTCTTTGCTTAAAAAACGGATAACATTAGCTACACTGAACGGCTTGTCTTACCCTATTAGCTAACAGGAGGCGAGGAGCACGCTCAAGTGGAGAGGGATTCGATGGGGTCGAGCCACTGCACTGAATATTGATAACCGGATGAAGAGTGGGGGGCAGGTGTCTGCGATTGTTCCGCTTTTCCTTAGTTAGCTGGCGGTGGCTGTCCGAAAATCGCGGCGGCATGCAACGGAAGCTCAAGAATGACACTAAAACGGATCCTCAGCAAAGAAGAGTTGGCATAACGTGGTCGTAAACGTTCCGAAAGTGCTCGAAAACGTTACATGGCCACACAAGCTTTGTTATACGCAAATAAACCCATGCTCTCCGACAGGTGCGAGTAGCCTGTGCATCAGTGATCGGCGGCAGCCATCTTTTATTCCTCTTGGAACGGGGCAGCCTGCGGCTATTCAGAAGTAAATTCAGTTTTGTTTGGCATAGTAATGCACTTTTAACGCACACACATCACTCTGACGCGGTGAGTTTTTGCGGTTTTGTGACGTCGCATGACACGCAGGTGAAGTGGGTGCAGCCCGAAAACTTTTCACCAATAGCCGAGGCTAATTGCGAAAAGGCGTCGAATCAGAAATAACTATTTTTCATTTATTCGGTCAAATCATGCATAGTCATTGTGTACACGTCATATCAGATGGTGAGCTATCGCGGTTTTCGTGACGTCGCATGACAGACAGGTGAAGCGGGGCTGGCCCAAAAAAAGCTTTTACCAATCGCGCAGGGCTGATTGCAGAATTGGAATAGAAATGTTTGGAATACTTTTACATTATAGCGCCCATGCTCGCGTAAAAAGGTGTTTAAATACTTTTAATGGTGTTAGACACCTTTATAGGTTTCCAGTGTTCGGGTGCAGCGGAACCTTCATAAAAAAATTCGCTGCCTACCACAGGTGAATATAACAAGAGAAGAGCCCCAACGACGAAAGCCGGCGAGGCGTTCACATTGGAGACAAATGAAGCAAGAAAACCCGTGGTATGCGCTCTGGTTTTTCTGAATTATATTTTTGCATTGGAACAAGGGAGCCAAGGGAGACAATTTTAGTGCCATATCCCACAGGTGACATAATAAGGAGTAATACAAAACTGTGTTGTGGTACAAAGCCGTAAAACTAGCTCGGTCACGCTTGTTTCATAGCCGTTTCGTGAAGACTCTCGTGGAAATCATCTTTCTTTTCAATTGAGGCTAACATAAACATATTAGTTGTTTTTATTATATGCTGACAATGGCTGCCTCTTTTCTATTGTTAATAAGGAAGAACAAAAAAAGAAAGAAACGCTGAATGTTACAACGTTAATGAAACGCTACATTAGCTGCCCAAGGAAAACAGAAGGGTATATGACAATACTAAGAGAAAATAACTAGCAGAAACTAATCTTTGTAAGAAAGTATATGAAAAGCATGAAATTGCCTGCTGCTCTTTAACTTGTACACAACCGTATATTGACATAAACTAGTATTCTACTAACACTGCATCCCAACAAAAAGTGTTTCCTTTACTGCAAGGACGATGGAATTAAAAAGCTATAAACTTCTAATATGATATATGCCTTTACTCAAAGAAAATAGGGAGTGAGAATCAAGTATTGTCAGTTTGCCTCCTTCATACTAACGGTTATTTCCTTCAAACACATATTAAACGTCTAAAGACACTTCCTCGCCTAAAGTAATACTTCACATGTGTCGCACTCTTGCTGACATAAAACGTAGAGCAAAGATTCCCTCTTGCATACGTATCAGGCGCGTTACCATAGCCCGCGACGAGAGCACCGTCTGCAACTTGTTTTCGACATAATATAGTGTCAAGTAGCATCAGTGGCGGATCCAGCAACACAATTTAGACGGAGGTAGCGAAGGGCGGTTGCTGTTTTATTTATCCGCGTTCGCATGAATACTACAGTAGCGTGTCTTAACGTGTCGCATTCCCTAGCGCATCCGTGTGATACTATACGGCAGCGTTTACATGTGACGCATATCCCGTAGTGCGATTCTAGCCGCAATCTCTATCCGGGAAGTACGTTTCGCCGGCGAGTGGCGGAACTACTTTGCAGGCAGCCGTCTCGCTTTTTGATTCTCCCTGAATTCTCCACGGCAGAGATTACATTCACCGCGTTAGTGGACTTTCCCGTTTCGATCTACCAAGTCATCGCGCAATAATGCGATTTGCTCTGCCTAGCATAGTGTTACCACCGTATACATGAGCTTTGTTTACATGAATGCGACAAAACCGTATCGAGTTGCTGTATCACATCGCATCTTGCGAACGCGTCACCGTTTACATGTATGCGCATCTAGCAGCCTGTGAACCTAGCGCCATTCTGTGTCAAACTTAGAATATACAAGCCGTCTTCCGGCACTCAACATCCGTGGGTGGGCGCAAAGCGTGGGTACAGTACGTGGCGTCTGTCAATATGGGCAAAGTTGAGCGCCCGTGATCGCTTCCAGGTGCTTTTAAAGCGAAAGCTTTACTGGCCGCGAACTTGCGATTTCGCCATGGCGGTGCTCCGAGGAGGCACATGACGTCACAACGCGCGCCTCGCCACAGATATTTCTCTTTCTCGCTCCCTACTGCGCATGCACCCCTAGTAGCACCGAACCACCGGTGTTCTGCCGCTGCGCAGCGCAGCGCCTTTTCCGCCGCCGTTTGTTATGACGTCATACAGCCTTCCTCGTCTTCGCGCTCGCCTCCGCTCGCTTCGCCAGCTGCGTCGCATGCCTGATAACATGTCGGAGGATTAAAAAGGAGAGCTAGCGTGCGCCGCAACCACAGTTGAGGCGGCAGCATGGACGGCGACAATTCTTATAAGCAGGAGGAGACCTGCAATCGACATCGGAACGCGATGAAGAGGAAACGAATCGCCCAGGAAACAGACGAACAGCGCACCGAACGACGGGCTAAACGCCGCAACATAGTTAGGTAACCGGAGTAACCTGGACTTGCAATCAAGATTAAGCAAAGCTAACCATGCTATGCCTTAGCTTTCGCTACGTATATCCGGGCATGGCCGAGCTAAGCCACAGCCAATGTTTTTTTTTATTTTGACAGCGTCGACAAATATCTACAATTATAGTCAAGCTGTTTGCCTGCCGGACCTGCATCAAAGAGTCCTATTGCGTAATCTCGTAAGGGGCGAAGGTTACTGGGCTGGATAACGTCCATAATGTGAACAAAAAGATAATGGACGATAGTAAGGCCCAGAAGAAAGAAAGGACACGTGATCGAACCGTGCGCCGCACCTCCGTAATGGGGGAGTCCACCTGCGATGGCCGCACTTTCTGCCGGCTGCGTCTGTTGTCGTCTGCCCTCAATACAACGGCGCCACAGTTGCGGCGGAAAAGCACAGGAACGTGCGCCGCGGTAGCAACCGTGGTGTATAAGAACAGCATTCTCCATTGCGGAGGTAGACCATTGCAGCAGTGGCAACTCCAAGAAAAATGGGCAAAGTGGAAAGACCAAGCATTGTTCACACGGCCGAAGAACAGGCAGAGTACGAGGAGAGGAGGCATCGACCGCAGAGAATCAACTATAACCAACGACAACGTGCCCGTGTGAAAGCGGAGAATGCCGCTAGTGACTTAGGCTCTGAAGAACGTCAGCGAGAGCAGATGCAAAAGTCTAATCGTCGGCGTTGAGCGCAAGCTGCCGATGGAGGTCGCGCACTAGGCCACTCGTAAAGGTCAAGCTAAGCCGTTCGAGTCTGCCTCCACGTGGCAGACGTGTGCTTTGCTACCTCCTTGGAGTTTCACTGGGGCGAATATCAAATTCAAGAGAATGTTTCTTGACGCGGCGTTTGGCCATAGTTGCTCAGTCTGCGATCGACAGCTTCTTGGCTAATTCGCCACCGCATGAGTGGTTCGATCTGAAATTCTTCACTTATGTGGCTTCACTTACGCGCCACCGCTAACATTGCCACCTTACCGTGAAGCGGCGCTACGAGCAGCCTGCGCAGCTCCTGAAACCACTCCAGCAGATGGATGCTAATGCCAGGTAAGAGCACATGATAGACATGATGTTTTTCCTGCCAGCTTCGCGATTATTGCGAAAGCGCTCGCAAGGCTGCAATCGTTAATAGCGGCTATGTACGTGCACTGCCATTCATATTCGAATGCAGTAGCGGTGCTTCATTATATACCGGACAAATATTACAAAAGCAATCAATAGCTCTAAACCAATGGTGCCGCGAATTTCTCGTGTTCAATGTATGTAACCTAGGCATGCCATCAGAACTCAGGCAGTACATCCTACGTGCGCGTGTTAGTACGACGCATTGTATAAGCTTCGCTAGACGGAATTTGTATTTTTTGTTGAAGCCAGGGTCTTCAAACTTAGTGTTCATAACTGCACCTTACAATAACGAATTATAGGTTGATGATGTGGTAGGCAGGGCGTAAATGTACCATTCTACAATCTAGAGGCTCTTGCGGCACTTCACGTGTCACCAAAACCAGGCTGGATTAGGCCACCAGTGCCTCTAGAGAACAGAGTTGCAATACTATCTAATTGGCTAGCTGCTGCGAATACCGAGTTGTAGGCAATACATGCGGAGTAAGAGCACAGTAAAAATGCGTTTGCATGTTTTCCGGCAATTTGGGGAAGTACTATACGAAGACATTCATAGACTTGCCGTGTGCACAGGAAGCTTCAGCCATTGCTGCAAGATTTGAAGCAAAGTAGCACATTCCCTCAGGGGCTGTAGAGCGCACAATCATCCAAATGGCAGCCCCCAAGAAGCGATATTGTAATTTGGTAAACACAAATATGTGGACTTGCTGGTTGTGGTGGATGATTGGGCGCTGTATTTTAACACTCCTTTGGGTCAATGTTTTGCGAATGCGAGCCTTGTAATTGGTGCACCCACTCGTGTGTATGTACAGTTGAATTGAAGTGTGCATATGTTCGACGGAGTAGAAAACTTGGCTTTAGAGATATTGTCCATTAATGTATAAAATAACATACCTACGCATGTACAAGTCAGATAATTCGCATTTTTCTAGATTTCTGTGCGTCATCTGCAACGTCCCTGGGTCAGCATATGGCTCATCCGTCTCCAGTGTGTCCAGCATGTACCAAGGAAGTGAATATCTTTTGCCGTGCGGGGCGAGGACATTTGTAGGCCTGCTCATATCATTCATGCTGCTTGGTGACCCTGCTTATCCACGCTCGCCGTGTATTTTCAACGGATATACTGAAACTCTCCCAACAGAACAAGACTATTTCAATGTGTATCGCAGTTCCGGCCTAACATTGTGGAGCATGGCTTTGAGAGATTTAAAGGAAGGTGACGGATAACTTTGAAGACAGCAGACTTAACAAGTTCATTCCTATCGTTACTGCAGCAGGAGGCATACTACAAATCATCTGTGAAGAGAGGCACGAAATTGTAGATCAGTGGATTTCTTATGTGAGAGACATTGAACAGAACATCCGCGTGGAGCGAGAAAGTATCCCTGCTGACAAAAACGCAGTGCACACTGTCGGGAACTTCATGAAGGACTACCTCGCATAGGAGTTTTCTTTGTCTTTAGCACCGTGATGGCTTCTGGCGACAGGGAGGGGGGTCAGTTACTGTCATATTTTTTTAACCAGTAAAACCTGGCCAAAGCTTACTTTTGCTCTCGATAAACTACAGGCTAAAAACGGATGCGTTACCGCAAAATATACCTAGCACAGTGTCTCCTGCCCTATGCGCTGCAACCGAAATTACGACGCATGCACTCAAAAGTACACGCATTGTATTCATGAGTCCATTGGAAACAAAAGAGGATTGCGAAACGCCATCAATGCAGAGCATGTACAGAAATCAGAAGCATTCACTGAACATCGGAAGCACAACATTTTGCTACCCATTTCTACAAACAACAAAACTGCGAGGCGGCTGAATGGCCTTGAAGTAATGTTTGCGACATACCGTCATGGCAGCATGCGGACATATTTGCTGGTTTCAAAGGTAAACTTGAAAACAAACTGAACATGCGCGGACTTGTTCACAACTTTGGATAGCACCATTTAAAAAGGGATATCACGTGTTTGATAAAGATTATGAAGGAGCTAAATACTAAAAGGTCGTCGCACAACTTGAGGTAGCACACTTGTAAAGGGCATGTCATGTATTTCATAAAATTTAAGAAAGCGCCAAATATTAATGCGTGTCCGTGCTTTCCCAGCATAACACAAGGCAAGATCACAGCCCTTGCAGGCCACACTGTAGAGGGTTAAAATACATAAAAACTTTTTCATGTTATATTCCTTCCTTTCTTTTTTCGGGGGGGGGGGGGGGGGGTACAAAGCTGTAGCCTGCGTATGACTGATACGGTGCTCTAGAGATCTGCAAGTAACAGAAAACATGCTGCCCTTTCTTTACCCAGCACTATGGGGAAACAGGCAACTGAGCTGTAGTAGGACACCTGTTAGACGACTAGAAAGATAAGAGAGAGATATCGCCGGGTCTCCTACTGCAAGTTCAATCAAGTTAAATGCTATAGGACACATTACTTGTGGGTAGAAAAATAAAATATGATGACATTTCATGCCGCAACACTCACTGAATACAAAATTAACAAAAACTGTCTATGGTATTCCTATATAAATTTTGTCAAGTCAAAGTGAAGCGCATCATGCAAATGACAAGGAAATATCTTGAAAGTTGCATTGGCATATTTTGCTACGACTTGTAGGTCAACTCAGTTTGCTGAGGTAGACAGGGTGAGTCCTTTGAACACCACTAAAATTTCCTTGCCAAGGCTATACATGGAAATCTCTTAACCGGTGATGGTGAACACTGTGTTTGGTTACTCCACCGCTGACAGAATTGTTTGTGAGCTTTGGACGCATTAATTACTCATGTCGATCCTTATTTCGCGCATGTTGTTTCATTCATCTTGTATCTGCAGCTGCTGGTGAAATATCAGCGTAGGATGCTCTTGTAGCACCTCTGCATATTTTTTCAGGGTCATCCAGGACTTTTGCCAGTTGAGCATACTTGTCTTTGCCCCGCTTTCTTTGCACTGCATTCGGCGTAGCTCAGGTGTTACAGACATAAGCATATAATAATGAGATGAAAACTCATTACTCCAGCATACTTATGTTGGCTTTTTCTAAAGCATTTGATAAGGTTCCGCACTGTATATTACTTCTAAAATTAAATAACCTAGGATGGCCGTTATATCTTATCCAATGGGTTGAGGCATATTTAACTAATAGAAAGCAGTTTGTTGAAATCAAATCTAGTGTATCTAGGATGCTCAGCGTTACATCCGGTATTCCCCAGGGGAGTGTTTTGGGGCCATTATTATTTCTTATATATGTAAATGATTTAGTGCAAGTAATCCCTGACTCAGTGTCTATTAAACTTTTTACGGACGATTGTATTGTCTTTAAAGAAATAACCTGCCATGAAGATCATAAGCTGTTACAGTGAACTCTCAGCCACATTGAATGCTGGTGCGCAGAATTGAACGTGGAACTAAACGTTAACAAAACAATGTTATTAAATTTAACGCGGAAAACGAATCCTAGCGCGTTCACTTACAATATCCATGGCTCTAACATTCAAGCAGTAACTCAATATAAGTATTTAGGGATTACTCTTTCTAGTGATATGACATGGGGGGCGCACATCTCTGCAATTTGCGCAACAGCTTTTCGCAAAATATGTTTTTTAAAAAGGAAGCTTACAAAGGCAACGGTGAATGTTAAACTTCAAGCATACAATGCCCTTGTCAGACCTAAATTGGAGTATGCATCCGTTGTATGGGATCCCCACACAAAAAAGACATACACTGCTTAGAACGCCTGCAAAGGAAAGCAATCAGATTTATATTTCATAAATATAGAAGGCTGGATTCTCCAACTAAGCTCATGATTGCGCATAAGATTCCCACACTAGCTGCACGCAGAAAAATCAGTCGACTAAAATTCTTGCATAATATTTTGTCCGGAAAAATAAATATATCTGTACCCTCATATTTCAAGTCCATCGCAAGAAGACCAACACGTAACACTCACAAACACTCCCTACAACCAATTTTTGCCAAAACGGAGGCTTTTAAGCACAGTTTTTTCCCACGCACAGTTTCGGATTGGAACAGTCTACCTGAGTTTGTTTTTGAGGCTGAAAATTTTGACGAAGCCCTTGAACTACACTTGTCTTAAATATCAACCTAGCCAAACTCTTATTTCTGGTGCAAGTACTGCTGTAAATTATTTATGTGCTGTTCTTTTTACGTGTGTGTGTGATAAATACCGTCCTAGTGAAACCGATGTATTATAGTGTTGTGCGAATGTTGTTGGAAATTATTTCTGGGCTGTTCTTTTTCCCATTTCATTGTAATTCCACTCCTGCTTGGGCCAAATTGGCCTGCAGTATTGTGAAATAAAACATAAATAAATAAACATCACTAACAAAGACAATGATGCAGTTGGTGTGTTAAAGTTTAAAGTGAAATGTAGTTTAATAAGGGAGAAAGAGGAATGAACTAGGATGTGCAGTTGTCAGTGAAGTTTGTTTATGAAGGTGGGATGTAAACTCGCCAGTGCACCCTGAAAGAACCTATGCGCCCTTGTAGGCATATTGGCAGCGTACTACGGTTTCCTATCCTTTCTGTTTGCTGACGATAAACGTTTCATCTTCCAAGCTCTATTTGCGCTACCACAGGTGTAGTGATCGACACACCAGCGCTCTGCGTGTCGGTTGAGCTAACTTGAATGCGCACCTTTCACTCCACTGTCCGAAATCAATGTATTCAGCATTTATTTGCGTCAGAAGTTTTTGTTGGGCGTCTTGGGACGGCCGTGCTAGTAGGTTGGAATGTTAACCTGCTGCTTAAATGGAACAAGTGGCTTCATCAGCATAAAAAGCTTTACACTATGGCCGGTTACTAAGGACTCCGTTCACCATCAGTCCCAAACTAACTGTAAACGTTTCATTGGGGATTGAGAAGAAGGCTGTGCGCCAGCGTGTTATTGTTTTTCCGGTGACTGTTGCCAACATAATCTCGCGCACTGAGCCTACGATATGCCTTTCTTCTAGCATGTGGTGTGACCAAATTTTCTTATTCAAATGCATCCTTCTACTTTCTTCTTGCCTAGATCATAATTTGCTGCACATTTTGTGAAGCACGCTCATGCAGCGATGACAAAACGGTTATTTACAATCATCGAGCGACTCGCAGACGCCCTCAGCAGGCTCGCCTCCTTTGCGAGAGGAAAAAGGAACACCGTCAAATATACTTCAACACAATATGCCCCGTTAGGAATCTCACGTCCACGAATTTCTTGAAAGATGCGGAAAGTTCTCCAATCAGCCAAGGAAGCAGCTGCCCTGCACGTTTCTTAGCGCTGTAGAAGCCCGGCGAAAAAATGCGGCGACTGCACGAACCTCTTTTATAATACGAAGGTCCGTATTCTTAGCTCGTTCACACAAATTATCTCGTTTGTTCCGGTTTCTTCGCGCTCTTCGACAAACACGCTGCCAGCTGTGTAAGAAAGTGCCTCATTCATCGGCCCATTCGACAGCATCGCGCGCATTGACGTGTACCACTGCCAAACGGATCGCGACGCCCCAGCATTATTTTGCTCGTGCAGCTCCTTGTGAAGGAATATATGCGCACAGAAGCCAATTTTAGAACATGACTAAATGAGAAAACGGAATATCCGGAACATACCTTATTGTACCGTGCTTTCAAGTTCTTTCAATGCGTCCTATGTTGCTGGCATGACCAGTGGTACCGAAGCTTGCCCATTTCCGCATCTATTCTTTAGAAATGCGCTTGTTTACGCTGACACCTGCAGTCGAACGGCTCACTGATGTTCATTTCGTTAATAATGGCAAGAAAGGCTGCGCTAGAAACACCCGGTACAATAACAAGGCAATGTAAATAAAAGAAATACTCTATGAATTCATAACGCGTTTTAGCAAAAAATTCGCTAAGCAATCAGTTCAATGCTTCCAGGGAACCCATAGCTGTTGTCATTACACCTCTTTCGTTCTCAAAAGCGAAAAAATTCATAGACCTATCACCAACATCACACAGTACAGATATAATATTTCATATTGCAGATTCTAATCTTTTTTTACGTTCGAAGTGAAAGGTTACTTTGCGTTTTCCTGTAAGGTTACGAAGATAGCAAAATGTGCATGACGCAAGATGCCAGAACTTTCCGATGGGAGGTATCCAGGACTGTGTATTCCGCTGTCAAATATTCCTTTGTTGATGTAGTAGTGCCCAATGAAACACATGCTCCAAGAATTTTTTTTTTTTGATAATAGCAAAATAGTAAGCAAACCGCATGACATGCATGTTTTATACTGTGATATTCATTAACCACCTCTGTGGTGAGTGCGTATCACCCTGTAGCCGATTATCAGAAAAACAGCATATTGATGAAGATACTGCTCCTGGGCATAAGCAAGATAAACGAAAGTAGAAAGATATCTGCACCTGCACTTATGATGCCTTACTGACATGTCAACACGCGTATGAATCGTAAGCTATTGTTGATAATTTTGACCGTGTTGCTAAATACTTTCATCGTCACGTGCTTTCTCTGTACCGCATTTTTTATTGCTAGCGTCGACTATTTTGTCTCGACCCATCAGATATGTAGACTGACCTCAGATTCAAAGTAATTAAGGCCGTATGCTGAATAAGTGTGCCATTTTTCTCTGAACTGAAATTATGTGCTAGTGGCTGCAGATGTATTGCATTAGGCTTCAGCACAAGATAGTGTTCAAGCCATAATTTACTGAAAGTCATTGTGCAAGCGTTTAACAGATACACTGCCTAAAAAAATTCGCCGACGATTACTATACCATCTTATGCGAAATTAGAGCACCGTTCTATAAGAGTTTTCATTTCGCGATATGTTAACTGGCGTGGACAATCTATCTCGTTTCAAACGCAGTGAAGTGTGAGGCAGCTGCTTTGCTAATGTGGAGAGTACCAGAGACAGCGTGTGGGTAGGCGTGATTCACTGCAGCCTCTGCATGCGGACCGTCCGGACGACGCGCGTTACTGTGGCGCCATCTCGTAGCCATCGTCTCAGCAATCTCTTCCCGCTTTCGCCATTCCCGACTCCGCACGCCCTGCAGCCACCGCTGCGCTCTGCGTCCTTTCTTGGTTCGGTTACGCCAACGCTCGCCGCCGAAACGCACGCATAGGAGCCGCGTTCTAAAACGACCACATAATAGCGGCACGCAAGCACTTTGCTCAGCGATTGAAATGCCACACTCAGACCGCGGCCGACAATTTTTTGCGCCACCGTTGGACTCTGGCGATATCGAGCCGATGCACTTCTGTGTTACACGAAAACGAGAGTCAATTTGTTGCACCCAGCGCTCACCTGCAGCGCATGAATCGCCGGACGCCATACTGTCCGAATATCGCGTCTCACTCGCTGAGAACCGTCAGTCCGAGGACGTAACCAACGCATTTCATTTAGACATGTTTAATTTCGTACACTTCACTGACTGTGCAGCGTTTTACCAAAGCCAAGTTTGTAATTTGAGTATTTTGTGTGGCGTGTTCGCAATGCTTTTTTTCGACACTGCACCAGCATAAGAGTAAGACGAGTGTTTTGTTTGGACTCTGCGATATAGCAGTCTCTTCTACTGTCACTGTACCAACCGTTTATACATTGTGTGCATTCAGTTTTGTGAGAAGTGTACGCCATGTTGTGCAGGAGCTCGGTAATCGTCGGCAGAGCGATTCTGAAGAGAGTTATCATGGAAGGGCGTCGCCTAGGCAACCGAAGTCAACGTCGTCGGGTTCTGTATCATTCGGTGCGCTCCCAGCTTTTAGAGGAAAGGACGCGAAGGCGTACCGAACGGCCGTAACATCCACTACGACGGCTGCCACAGAAAATATACATGAAGAGGCTTCAACCACCTACACAGAAAATGTAAAATTTACAAATGCATCATCTTGGCCTACATCAACGCCCCGCGCCATTCAATTCAACGCATCACAGAAGCTGAAAATGAGTAAGTGCACATCAATCATCGCTCATTTTCCTATCTAATGTGTTCTGTCGAGAGAGAAAATGAAGAGTAATATGCTGGCCCTTCACGCCAACTCGACATTTGCTTCAATAAGCACACACTTACACATCCCGAGAGTTTGTTCTAATTTTGCTTATTCTCTGGTGCATCAATGCGCCGCTAGATAACTATTGTAATAACTGATGGTAGGCAGCAGAGTTGAAGTCTCCAAATAAATTTTAGCAGACATTCTTGAAAATATTCGACATATTATTTCTTTCTGCCGAATAGTACACTCGATTGGGACTTATATGCTTGGAACCGCCCCTCTATTACGCAAGTACGGTAGAAAACATCTTGCAGAATCCAGATTCTCTGATAGCTTTAAAAAAACTGAAGGCCATTTTTTTTTTCAATCTTCCTTCGAGAGGGGTGCTTTCTTACACCTAGAGAAAGATGCAGACTCTTCATGAACATTTGTAAATTGGAATCAACATCATCGGCTCGCAAGATGGAGTGCTTTACACAGACGCAGCCAGACACCCTCGGGGTGACCTCATGACCGCAGTGGTAGCGGATCACAACGGAGGACTGATAGAATATACAACAATCACGGCTGGCCGAGTGGTGGAAGCGGAGGAAACCGCGATTGCCATGGCCATGCATGCGGAAGCGAATACCGTCATCAGCGACAGCAAGCAGGCCATCGGCAATTTCGTCCGTGGTAGAATGTGCAAACAGGCGTACCATGTCCTCACACGACGCCCCCTAAGCGGCTTGAAAACCCTCGTGTGGACCCCCGCTCACGCGGCTGTGCCCGGCAACGCGTCGGCTCACAGTTTGGCTCGAGATCTCGCGCGCCGAGCCTCGTCCGCGGATGCGGACGGCGTGAATGAGGAGGAGAGACACGAGGAACCCTGCGAGACCTATTATGAAATAGCTCATCGGTATCGCTTGAGGCGTCGCGCGCTTCCACCACCGGCCAAGCAAACTCGACAAAACGCAAGCGGTCGCGTCTCGGCGTCTTCAGACAAATACATACCCACAGCCAAAATACATTAACAAAATCACAGGGGGCAGGGAAAGCGACAAATGTAGGCTATGTTCAGAAACAGGAACACTAACACACATAATGTGGGAATGCACCTCGCTCCCGTTCTCTCATCCCCCCGTCAGCAGCGAGACTGACTGGACAGCCTGGCTCAGTTCCGGGGACGTCGACCGACAACTTGAACTGGTGGACTGGGCGGAAAAGGCCAAGCAGGCCCAGGGCCTTACTTGAGCCCTAACCCTCAGCCACGTCCCTCTTTACCCTTCCCCCTTTCAATAAAGTTTATCACCACCACCACCACCACCAAGATAAAACAGGGCGCATGGTGTCAATGCGACTCTGTTTGAAAGTGATGTATCCACTCAAATGGACAGCAATCAGCTGCGATAATATATTGTATTTCACACTGACACGAAAGTACCTATAGTAAAGCCACATGTACAAGTATTATAAGCTTTAGACGACACACACGCACACACACATACACAGACACACAAACACACACATATATATATATATATATATATATATATATATATATATATATATATATATATATATATATATATATATATATATATATATATATATATATATATATTAAAGCTTTGAACTTATTGTAGATTATAGCTCCCATCATATAATTCCCAATCTGCAGAAAGAAAGGTGTGGCAAGACAATGGCTATATTTTCAAATGCTTCGTTCAAATGTTGGCTACTGAAAAGGTTTGTGTATAAGGGGAAAGAATAAGCCCGCAGATATCGCACATGTCTCCTGTTCGAGGATGTGGGACAATAATGAATATGAGTTTCTAATAGTCAGTCATTGACTGCAAACACATATTCTTTGCGAGTTTGATCAGTCGTGGTCAGTCAAGAAAAATGATTGCCAGCTTGTAATACCTTTCGTGAACCTATAGCAATATGTGGAAATAGCAAGTTTGTATTCTGTGCTATCGCTGCATATAGTAGCGGAAAGTAGCAACTATATACAACCAAAAAATTTTTAACAAGGACTTCCCAAGGACCCAATTTACGTTTTCTTATCACACATACGTATTCATTACTCTATAGACGTTTTCATTGGGGAGAGCGACAGCTTCCTCTGTGGATTGCACCATGTGGGTACAAAGGCCTGCGAAGCTGGTGAATGCTTTTCCGCGGTCCTTGACGCGCTACTGCAACCCAAAAGGCAAAATGGAAATGGCCAGGGCGTTGTCGATGAAAATGGCTACACATATACTGGACTTGGCCTTAGGTCCTTTTTTCAAAACTTACCGTAAAAAATCTTATTAATTCGATCTGGCCACTGCTGCCAAAGGCAGAAAGTGTGGTTGGCCTCTCATAACAAGCGGTAGAACGCTAAAGTGAAACGTGTGTTCACAGAAGCAGTTGCAAGTTTGCTTCGTGAAGGCATGGTCCGCTGCAGCGAAGGACACACGATTTTCGGGCAGGCGCCCGTGTTACAGGTTTGCTCGGCGCGCCGCGTCCTGTTGGCGAGTGGCGTCTTGATGCCGAGTCGCATTCGTGAAAGTACGAGCACATTTGTCTGGCTTCGTAACAACTTGGCCATACAACTGATCTGCGACGCGCTCAGCATCAGGAATGCGAGTGGCAGAGTTTGCAGCGTGCGCCACGAAAGCACGAAGACGTTCTTCTTCACGCTGGCGTGTCTCTCGCCGTACCAAAGCGAGGTTCGTCCGTCGACGCCGTTGCCATTCTGTACCGCCTGGCACAGTAGTTGGTGCCATCGCAGGCGAAGCAGTAGGCGGCGTGTAAGCACTGCTGGTGCATGTTGAAGGTGCGCTGCCTAGGTGGCGAGGTGTCGCAGGCTAATCGGACGCGAAGGACAAACTATGTGCAGAAACTACATCATCACCTCAGCAGAAGTATTCCGCCGCCTACACCAGGCTACACCGTGTTGGAGCCTGTGCTGCGCTGAGACTACCGAAACGCTCACTATCGACGCTCCTTCATGTCGTGATGCAGTACTTCGTTTCAACGTTCCTAGATGGCAACGCCACCTGTGTCAAAAGAGCATATTTTGTACGTTCGCGCAAACGACACATCCGTTACAGGAAGTTGATGGTGGAGCCAGACATAAAAATTATCGTGTTAATTAGCTGCGGAGAAACGAGACATAGCGCCACCACTGACCACAGGGTACAAACCTTCAGGCGCCACAAACCTCTCCCATGGGAGAAGCTTCGTCTACTAAAGAAACTGTTGGGCGCTCAGTGACGAGCGCACCCTTTCGCATACAAAAACGGGTGACCCAGGTGCAAACAGCTATTCTTAAAATGGCAGAGAGAGCGAATAAAGAAAGTTGTGTAATAAAGGAATAATGCGTTTGAAGGCGTACAATGGTTACAGGGGCGATAAGTAGCTAGCGTTTAGGCTGTTTCACATGGCGCGATTTTCAGACAGCGACACAGCGAATTCCGTCGCTCAGTGACCGGCGCGACGTCGTGGGCTCTGAGCGACTGGATTCCAACAAGTTGGTCGCGCCGTCGCTGAGTCGCAGCGATCGACGCGATGTGGCTCGGGCAATGTGTGTGAAGAAACAAAGCGCCGTCAAAATCAGCGCTTTTCTATTTTACCATGCATTGGTAGCGGCTGCGGCTGAGGAGCTTCATAAAATTTTTCTTTTCTTCCGCTTACACAATTCGTTTAAAAGGAGAAGCTGTACGCTATCCAGGTCGGGAAAAGGACGCCGCTTCTACATAAGGCACGTGCCCACGCGATCGCCGTCGTCAACCTCCTCATCGCTACAAATTGCGCTAGCTGCTTATACATGCACACTCAATAGTAGCTTGTTCTTCTGCAGAAGAAGATACTCATCTAGGAAAAAACGTTGCGGCTTCCATAGTAACAACGAAACTAGAGTACTAAACGGAATCACCCCACCGACGCCGTACAAGCGGCATTCGGTGTTGTGCAGCGGCTCACTCACCGTATTTGCAAGCTCTCGTTAAGGTCTCAACGCTCTTAAACGCTAAAAATGGTGTACTTATTCTATTATCGAATAGTAACAAGAAAATCCCAATATTCGGCCAGTTTCCATGTTGTTTTTATTTAACAATGTAGGCATGGATACTATGGATACTTCGTGAGCAGGGGCGACCTTGCGCATCGCTACGACGGAAATCGCGCTGCCGCAAACGCATGTCAAAGCTGTCACCGAAAATCGCTCTGCGAGTGCGCGGCAGAACGATTTTTTTCGCCCCTAATTGCGCCATGTGAAACAGCCGTTTGCTGTTTCACAGCGTAATTACGAAGGGAAAGGAACATGCAACGGCAATATCTGCATGGTATAGTAAAGACGGCTAAACAGATACGCCGACTCAATATCGGTGTGCTGTCCTGCGTTCAACCACGTCTAATAACGTAGTTTCCATCGGGAGACCTCGCAAAAGAACGTCTTCTGGGCTGAAAGATGCGCTTCCCGCTCGGGCCTCTTAGCAGGATCGTTGTCGACAAGCACACTTTGCGACCCCGTCACAGCTGTAAGCATCATGCTACCTGCCTTGCGCGTGCCTGTCGCCAACGTGCAGGGAACCCTCTTTTGCTTTTAGTCAGCGCCATTGAATACACTACAGTAGCGATCACAGTAGTAATACCTGAGCGCCCGCAACCCAACTCTGTCAAACTAGCAAAGATGCTGCAGTACATGTTTAGCCTCTCGCTGAGCATGAGTGTCGCGTGGGACAGTGGGGTTCAATTTGCGAAGACAACACGTTTGCTGATCGATCATATGGAGCATGCTCCTGACATCTACTCTCGCCTCTTGTATAAAGCAGGTGGACGCCATTGTCACAGTTTTTGTCGTGCCAGCAGAAGCAAGCTGTTCGCAATAACATTCTGCAACATTATGCTTGTGGCTAGACATACTCCAAAGCAAGCTTTCTTTAACGTGGTGGCAAAATCCAATTTAACGTGGTGGTGGGAAACGAATATATTTAAGGTATGTCACCAGCTTTTTAAGGTTTTTTTGTATTTTGGCCATTATATTTATATTTCACGTTGACCTTATTAAGAAAGGCTTTATGTGATATTCGAGAGCAAAAAGAAAAAGAGTGAAAAGATCATATATATTAGCATTTGTTATTCACCAAAAAATGCCCATGCTTGGCTGTTACGCGAACATTCACGATTATCGAATGGAGGGCAGGGATTGTAGACCATTAGCACAGAAGTAGCCAACTAACCAGACCTTGCAACAAACTAGGATCTTTGCCATCCGATAATTGTGAATCAAGTTATAGTAAAAGTACCAAAGAAAACAAAAATACACCATTTTTTTCTGCATTGCGTGAAGTAAAGCATGATCACGTGAAAAACTTAATATTCGTTTTCATTTATTCTATTTCTTTGCCCAGGCTAGTAATAAAGTAACGAGTGTGCAAAGTTTTATTGACAGAAATTAACTCCTTTCGAAGTTACAACTGTTTGCACAACAAGAAAGTGCGAAAAATCAAGTTTGGAGAAAAACAAGACTAAAGTTCTTGAGTCCTTCTACAAACAAGATAATCACAACCTATAATGTTAAGATCCACCAAGTTCATAACTATGGTCCCCCTTAACTGTCATGAGCTGTTTGGCTTTTATTGCTGCCCCTGTTTTCTTGCGAAGTTATGCCTCCCCCGTTGATTAAAGGGGGCCTTCTTCACACCGGTGCAGCATGCTACAAGGGTATGCTCCACAAGTTCGATTTCTACTAGCCTCAAAATATCCCCTGTACTTCTGTTGCCATCAGTGAAGTGGCACACAGCTTCTTATAAACGAAAAAGTAAGCAACACAGACGCTTGTAGCGTCATGCATCCCCCTTACGAAAATGCAAAACAATATTTAAAAAAAGAAGCCTTACAAATTGCCTTTGAATAATCTTTTACGTATCCGACCAAAATGTAATAGATACATTTCTATATACGCCGATCATTCTTGCTGATTTATCAGTTTCTAAGTTTCTATCAGTTTTTGAGTCGGTGGTAACTCCATTAGACTGGATGCCACTAAGCTATGCCAGGAGACGAAAGATCTCATCAAGAAACGCCAATGTATGAAAACCTCTGACCCTACAGCTAAAACATAACTGGCAGAACATTATAAGTTAATCAACAATCGTAAGAGAGCTGACATAAGGAAGCGTAATACGAATAGAATTGAACATGCTCTCAGGAACGGAGGAAGCCTAAAAGCAGTGAAGAAGAAACAAGGAATAGGCAAGAATCAGATGTGTGCGTTAGGAGGCAAAGCCGGCGATATCATTACTAATATGGATGAGATAGTTCAAGTAGCTGAGGAGTTGTACAGACATTTATAGAGTACCAGTGGCACCGACGACTATAATGGGAGAGAGAATAGTCTAGACGAATTTGAAATCCCACAAGTAACGCCGGAAGATGTAAAGAAAGCTTGGGAGTTATGCAAAGGGCGAAGGCAGCTGGGGAGGATCAGGTAACAGCAGATTTATTGAAGAATGGTGGGCAGATTGTTCTAAAAAAACTGGCCACCCTGTATACGCAATGCCTCATGACCTCAAGCATACCGGAACCTTGGAAGAACGCTAACATAAACCTAATCCATAACAAAAGGGGACGCCAAAGAATTGAAAAATTACAGACCGATCAGCTTACTGTCCGTTGCCTACAAAGTATTTACTAAGATGATTGCAAATACAATCAGGAACACCTTGGAATTCAGTCAACCAAAGGACTAGGCAAGGATTCCGTAAAGGCTACTCAACAATAGAGCATATTCGCACCAGCAATCAGGTGATAAAGAAATGTGCGAAATATAACCAACCCTTATATATAGCTTTCATTGATTACGAGAAAGCGTTTGATTCAGTCCATACCCCAGCAGTCATGGAGGCATTTACGGAATCATGGTGTAGACGAGCCGTATGTAAAAATACTGAAAGATATCTATAGCGGCTCCACAGCCACCGTAGATCTCCATAAAGAAAGCAACAAAATCCCAATAAAAAAAGGCGTCAGGCAGGGAGATACGATCTCTCCAATGCTATTCACAGCGTGTTTACAGGAAGTATTCAGAGACCTGGATTGGGAAGAATTGGGGAAAAGAGTTAATGGAGAATACCTTAGTAACTTGCGATTCAATGATGATATTGCCTTGCTTAGTAACTCAAGGGACCAATTGCAATGCATGCTCACTGACGTGGAGACGCAAAGTAGAAGGGTGGGTCTAAAAATTAATCTGCAGGAAACTAAAGTAATGGTTAGCAGTCTCGGAAGAAAACAGCCGTTTGCGATAGGCAGAGAGGCACCGGAAGTAGTACGAGAATACATCTACTAAGGACAGGTAGTGACCGCGTTTCCCGATCATGATACTGTAATTATCAGAAGAATACGTATGGGCTGGGGTGTGTTTGGCAGGCATTCTCAGATCATGAACAGCGCGTTGCCATTATCCCTCAAGAGAAAAGTGTAGGACAGCTGTGTCTTACCAGTACTCACGTACGGGGCAGAAACCTGGAGGCTTACGAAAAGGGTTCTACTTAAATTGAGGACGGCGCAACGAGCTATGGAAAGAAGAATGATGGGCGTAACGTTAAGGGATAAGAAAAGAGCAGATTGGGTGAGGGAACAAACGCGAGTTAATGATATCTTAGTTGAAATCCAGAAAAAGAAATGGGCATGGGCAGGACATGAAATGAGGAGGGAAGATAACCGATGCTCATTAAGGGTTACGGATTGGATTCCAAGGGAAGGGAAGCGTAGCAGGGGGCGGCAGAAAGTAAGGTGGGAGGATGAGATTAAGAAGTTTGCAGGGAAAACATGGCCACAATTAGTACATGACCGGGGTAGTTGGAGAAGTATGGGAGAGGCCTTTGCCCTGCAGTGGGCGCAACCAGGTTGATGATGATGATGATGATGATGATGATGATGATGATGATGATGATGATGATAAGTTTCTGTTATAGCACCACATTATTTTCGGTTTCATAACCGTACACCGGCTGTTAGAAAGTTGGCTGCAACTTCTGAAGTAAAAATGATAACATTCATTCTGCAGAAAATCTCTTGATGTTTGAGATTTTTGGAAATCTAAAAAAGTAAAAGATGTCTTTAAAAAAAAAAGCGCAATTTCAAAGGTAGTGACATCCCTTAAATATTTTGACACACAATTGGTACACTCTAGTAACAGCAGGGGACGGTGAACTCTCTTTGCGGCAGTCATTTTTTAATTGAGAAATTGATCCATTATTAAGCCAACAAATGCTTACCACGTGTGTTCACCACGTAGGACACCTGTTCAGAGGCGATGAACATAACACTATCTAGACAGCCTAGCCAGTGCCTAAGGAACGATGGGATTCTGTCGACGGACCCAAAAAGGGAAAACATGTCATGGCACCTGGAAAGGGCCCCGTGAGCTTATCTTCGTCTCTTAGGCACACAGCACAAACACTCTTCTCATTATGTAGACACGAATACTACACTAGAATGTTGAAAGACTTCTTCATAACCTCGACAATATTAGAGAATTCCTAGAAAAATATAAACCAAACTTGCTGTTTGTTTAGGAGACACATCTGAAACTTACGAATACGAACTTTCTTTGTTAATATACCCCCTTCCGAAAAGGCCGTGACGAGGCTAATGCCTCCGGTGGTGTAGCAATAGTCGTAGACAGGTGTGTCGATTGTCAATATGTTATGCTTGAGATGCCCCTTGAGGCAGTGTCAGTTGGGGCAATCCTTTTTAATAAACTCGTCGCTGTATGCTCTGTATGTATACCCACAAACTATCATGTCAGAAGAAGCTATTTTTATAACATCATTGATCAGCTTCTGGACCCTTACATGCTCGTGGATTGGTTTACCGCCCACAACTCAACTCGATGTGGGGAGGCTCGCGACGCGATCCGAGAGGTGGATTCATTGAAACTGTTCCTCGGACCTCTGGTGCCTGCCTGTTTAATAAGGAGGAGCCGACCTATTACACCGTCCAACACAACTCGCATTCATCAATAGATCTAGCATTTGGCTGCGCTTCTCTTCTGCCTCAGCTGGAATGCAACTTCATCAATAATTTCTTTTGAAAGTGGCGACTTCACTATAATTTTAAACTTAATAACGTAGCATCATAACCCTCCCAATTTTTCTTGATGGAAATTAGGACGAGCGCACAGGGAGCACTTTAAAAAGTCAACTTGTTTGCCACGAGATTTCATTTACAATTTTAGTATAGGTGATGCTGTTGCACATTTTACCGCTTTTATTATTGATACAGCCCAAAACTTTATCTCACAAATGAATGGGGGTCCCCTTACAAGACGTGTTCCTAGGCACAACG
The DNA here is from genome assembly GCF_023375885.2 of Dermacentor andersoni. Classification (NCBI taxonomy): domain Eukaryota; kingdom Metazoa; phylum Arthropoda; class Arachnida; order Ixodida; family Ixodidae; genus Dermacentor; species Dermacentor andersoni. Next base: position 110,459,782 of record NC_092819.1, on the reverse strand, counting down.
AAGACCTTAGAGAGGCGCGAAAGAGGCAGAATCAATAACAGCAAGCCAATGTGATCCACCTAAAACATCGTAATAGGCGGTGGAATCGTCGAATCTCGAATCCATAAATTCCCAACGAAACTGTATCATTTTTAGGCGACAGCGTTATCGAGTGTTTATGGAAATAATGGCCGAAAACTGAAAGTTTGTGGTTAGAGTGTATAGGACAGGGAAGAGCTCAAAGGGCATGTAAGCCGATTATCTTGTATTTTAAGGACTACCCCGAAAAACATTTCATGCAGATCGCACGGAAGATATTTCTGTCAAGGGTGATTGCTGTGCAAACATGCGGTGGAAACAAGACGTGCTTTGAATTGAATTATGGGGTTTTACGTGCCAAAACCACTTTCTAATTATGAGGCACGCCGTAATAGAAGACTCCGGGAATTTCGACTACCTGGGGTTCTTTAACGTGCACTTAAATTGAAGTACACGGGTGTTTTCGCATTTCGCCCCCATCGAAATACAGCACCTGTGGCCGGGATTCGACACCGCGACCTCGTGCTCAGCAGCCTAACACCATAGCCACTGAGCAACCACGGCGGGTCGAGTTGCTTTGGAATAGTGCGTAGGCGGATAGCGGAAAGAGGGTCCAGCTGATACATGACAAGCTCCGAATTGATGACCAGTAGCTTTTTAGGATGATGCGTCGAGCTCCCGCAAAAAAATTCTGCAACTGACAGCACACCACGCGAGCAAACAAAATTCAGGAACAAACTGCTTCGCGACCGAAAGCTCACGCTTGTAGGCACATCAGCTCCGTTTCTTTTTTTTGGTCAATGCCAGAAGTATTGTAAATAAAACAGATAAGCAAGTATATTTTCTTTTGTAATATGATCTCTATGTTTGCGTCCTTTCAGAAACTTGGTTGCATGCAGCCATTCACGACCATGAAATCGTTTGATCGAACTATCAAGTGTACAGAAAAGATAGGGGCTCTCGCGGTGGCGGCATTGTAGTCATAATAGAGTCCGCTGTCAATGAAGAAGTCGCAGATCAAATTCTGGAACACGAAGGTTTGTTGTTCAAGGTATCTATCTGGAGACTGTCATTTTTTTTGTGTGTGTTCTGTATACAGCGCTCCAGGTGCCGATGACTCATATACGCATAAATTGTATGATCATCTTCTAAGATTGAGCGGAAAGAACTTGATAATAACAGGTGATTTTCCTCTGCCGTGTTTAAACTGGAATCACCTAAAATATGATTCGTCGATTTCTGGTTACCTAGCGATAAAAATTATGTTCAATTTACGCCTCCAGTAGGTTATTATTAATCATACCCGGGGAAACAATATTCTGGGTCTTCTATTCCTGAACTAAATATTTTTGGAGGAACAACAGTGGTCGAGCCTGGTATATGGAATGACAGGCTCATATCTTTTTGATTGAAGGTTCCAGCGGAGAAGCACCGAAATCATAGAACTGTAAAAACCATTACATACTTCACTTAGGCGGATGATGTAGCAGTCAGATTATCTGAACACACATCTTAAAATAATTGATAACATTGCTGAGTTTCATGACAATGATCTCAGTAGACTGTAAAGTACTGCAACCCGCCGTGGTTGCTCAGTGGCTATGGTGTTGGGCTGCTGAGCACGAGGTCGCGGGATCGAATCCCGGCCACGGCGGCCGCATTTCGATGGGGGCGAAATGCGAAAACACCCGTGTTCTTAGATTTAGGCGCACGTTAAAGAACCCCAGGTGGTCTAAATTTCCGGAGTCCTCCACTACGGCGTGCCTCATAATCAGAAAGTGGTTTTGGCACGTAAAACCCCATAATTTAATTTTTTTAAAGTACTGTACTTGACAGTTCGTCCATTTAAGGCCTGTTCGAAAACAACGGTTGAATTATTGGGTAAACCGAGAAATTATCCGAGCCAAACATGAAAGTAAAAGATTGAGAAAGAGGAACAGAACGACGACCCTGCAGATTGCGCATCTGAAGCAAGAATTATTGATAAAGATAATTTTGGCAAGAGATAGGTTCTGTAGCACGGATATTAAAGAATTCCTTTCTAGTGATCCGCAAAAGCTGTGATTACATCTAAGCCAAAGGAAACAGCAGATAAAGAGCATTAAAGGTGATGGAATTGACATAGGGGACGCGCACAGCATTCGCAGAATACGTCACTGTTTACTTTTAAATTGTGTTTGCGGATTGAGATAAGACTGAGCTTTCAAGTACATGTAGCCCTTCGGTAGATGACAGTCTCATAAGTCGCGAGGGTGTCCTGGTGCTGCTCCTAAACATCAATATAAAAGAAACCTGCTGGCTCTGATAACATTCCCCATGCTTTATGAGGGGATATTCCAAACAAATCTCTTAATTTGTATCTGACTTTTTTCAGTTATCTTCAGAATTGGGACAAATACCAGCCGACTGGCGCAAAACGCGTGTTGTGCCGGTACACAAGAAAGGGGGCCATCTAACAGTTTCAAACTGTCGCTGATTATCTATTACTAGCGCGTGTTGCAAGTGAGTGAGTGAGTGAAATAGCTTTACTGGCGGTCCGGCGAGGGCGCGAACTTGTCGCGCACCCGACAAGCTATTGGAACACATTGTGTCTGGTTTCACAAGGTTTCTTGAAAGATCCTAACATACTATCCGCTTTTTAGCGCACTGACGAAAAAGGACTCTCTACTGTGACTATACTAGTAACAACCGTGCATGAACTTTATCAAATACTTGATTTATCCGGACAAATTGATGTACTCTTTCTAGACTATAGCGAACAATTTGGTGGGGTTCCCAGTGGAAAGTTACTATATAAATTTCAAAAAATGTACTTCCTTTTGTCACAATGCAGTAGATTGGGGCTTATCTCAAAGGGAAAGAACAGTTTGTTCAAGTTAGAAATTGTAGTTGCGGTGCCCGTCAGGTCAGCTCAGCAGCTCCACAAGGCAGTGTGTTAGGCTTATTGCGATATTTAATCTATGTTAATTATTCATTCGTGGTATTGCTACTAATGTGCCCATTCGGTTATACGCGAATGACTGTGTTACCTTCATGGAAATTGTCTCCTATGATGATGATGATGATGTGTTGCAGAGATGCCTTGTAGTAATCACTGACAGGTGTTCGATTTGGGGAATAGAGCTCTCTACGGAAAACTGTGCTTTTAGGCGAAGGAAGAAAAAAAATCTACCAGCGAATTTTCTTATCAGCTTGAAAACTGAACTGTCCACGAAGGCGAAAAATATAAATATCTTGGCGTTATCCATAATACTCTGATCCATCATACTGTTACCCATAAACTGATATGGTCAACACATATCTCGGATATTTGCTCAGAGGCATTAAAGAAACTCTGGTTCGTAAAGAGGAAGCTTAAACACTCGCCTACAGCTTAAACACTCGCCTACAGCTTAAGCTATTAGCCTACAATGCAATAGTGAGATTTGAATTAGAATATGTTGGTGAAGTCTGACACCCACATACTAAAAAGGACATTATCGAGATAGAGCGACTCCACAAAAAAAACTGTGAGATTTATACACAGAAAACATGCTAGGAAAGATTCGCCGTCCTCATTAATGTCGCAAACAGAATACAGATGCTACAAACACGCAGGAAAATTAACTGCCTTCTACTACTACACAATACTCTTTCTGAAAAAGACAGGGCGCCACCCACTTCTGTATCTCGGCCTACTACGAGAGGATTACTACAATATCACGAATATTTCCTTGCGCTAATTTTCGCTAGAGGACACGCTTACAAGTGCGCCTTTTCCCCTTGAACGGTGAGCGAGTGGACTTCACTTCCCATTGCCTATTTGTGCCAAACGATTTAACTGCAGCATTGGCAACGTATCTTTGTGCATTTTAGCGATGTCGATGTGTGATCCACGCGTCTCTTTATGCACTATGTTCATTTTATAGAACATTATTTGTCCTTGTCTGTAGTTTCGTTTTACTTACTGAAAAGCCCTTCCTCTTTGGGCCGAACAATTGGTGTGTAGTATTACTAAATAAAAAAAATAAATAATGACATGGAGCGTATTTCGTACTTCGACAAATGCAGAAAATCTCATTCAGTTGAAAGACATTGCTGACACATCGTCACGCAAAGAGAGAAAGCTGGGTGAGGTTCCTCTGGGGCATAAATTCGTACACACAGGAGGCGAAAGTATGGAATGCGTTAAGAAAGCCGAAAGGGCAACAAGTCCATCCGTTGCCTTTGGTGAAGACTAGGGGAATACCTGACAAGATCAGGCAGGTTCCTTTGAGCATCTGCGAAGCTCAATGCATTATTTACATCATCATCATCAGCCTGGTTACGCCCACTACAGGGCAACGGCCTCTCCCATACTTCTCCAACTACCCCGGTTATGTACTAATTGTGGCCATGTTGTCCCTGCAAACTTCTTAATCTCATCCGCCCACCTAACTTTCTGCCGCCCCCTGGTACGCTTCCCTTCCCTTGGAATCCAGTCCGTAACCCTTAATGACCATCGGTTATCTAGCCTTCTCATTACATGTCCTGCGGATGCCCATTTCGTTTTCTTGATTTCACCTAAGATTTCATTAACTCGCGTTTGTTCCCTCACCCAATCTGCTCTTTTCTTATCCCTTAACGTTACGCCCATCATTCTTCTTTCCATAGCTCGTTGCGCCGTCCTCAATTTAAGTAGAACCCTTTTCGTAAGCCTCCAGGTTTCTGCCCCGTACGTGAGTACTGGTAAGACACAGCTGTCCTACACTTTTCTCTTGAGGGATAATGGCAACGCGCTGTTCATGATCTGAGAATGCCTGCCAAACACACCCCAGCCCATACGTATTCTTCTGATAATTACAGTATCATGATCAGGAAACGCGGTCACTACCTGTCCTTAGTAGATGTATTCTCGTACTACTTCCGGTGCCTCTCTGCCTATCGCAAACGGCTGTTTTCTTCCGAGACTGCTAACCATTACTTTAGTTTCCTGCAGATTAATTTTTAGACCCACCCTTCTGCTTTGCGTCTCCACGTCAGTGAGCAAGCATTGCAATTGGTCCCTGAGTTACTAAGCAAGAAAATATCATCAGCGAATCGCAAGTTTTAAGGTATTCTCCATTGACTCTTATCCCCAATTCTTCCCAATCCAGGTCTCTGTATAGCTCCTGTAAACACGCTGTGAATAGCATTGGAGAGATCGTATCTCCCTGCCTGACGCCTATCTTTATTGGGATTTTGTTGCTTTCTTTATGGAGATCTATGGTGGCTGTGGAGCCGCTATATATATCTTTCAGTGTTTTTAAGTACGGCTCGTCTACACCCTGATTCCGTAATGCCTCCATGACTGCTGAGGTTTCGACTGAATCAAACGCTTTCTCCTAATCAATGAAAGCTATATATAAGGGTTGGTTATATTCCGCGCATTTCTCTATCACCTGATTAATTGTGTGAATATGGTTTATTGTTGAGTAGCCTTTACGGAATCTTGCCTTGTCCTTTGGCTGGCAGAAATCTAAGGTGTTCCTGATTCTATTTGCGATTACCTTAGTAAATACTTTGTAGGCAACGGACAGCAAGCTGATCGCTCTATAATTTTTCAAGTCCTTGGCTTCCCCTTTCTTCCAAAATTCCGGTACGTTCGAAGTCATGAGGCATTACGTATACAGGGTGGCCACTTTTTTCTAGAACAATCTGCCCACCACCCTTAAACAAACCTACTGCTACCTGATCCACCCCAGCTGCCTTTCCCTTTTGCATAGCTCCCAAGGCTTTCTTTACTTCTTCCAGCGTTACTTGTGGGATTTGAAATGCCTCTGGACTATTCTCTCTTCGATTACCGTCGTGGGTGCTACTGGTACTGTATAAATCTCTATAGAACTCCTCCGCCACTTGAACTATCTCATTCATATTAATAATGATATTGCCGGGTTTGTCTTTTAACGCATACATCTGATTCTTGCTTATTCCTAGTTTCTTCTTCACTGCTTTTAGGCTTGCTCCGTTCCTGACAGCATGTTCAATTTTATCCATATTACACTTTTTTATGTCAGCTGTCTGACACTTGTTGATTAACTTCGAAAGTTCTGCCAGTTCTATTCTAGCTGTAGGGTTAGAGGCTTTCATACATTGGCGTTTCTTGATCAGATCTTTCGTCTCCTGCGATAGCATACTGGTATCCTGTCTAACGGAGTTACCACCGCCTTCTATGGCACACTCCTTAATGATGACCACAAGATTGTCGTTCATTGCTTCAACACTAAGGTCCTCTTCCTGAGTCAAAGCCGAATACCTGTTCTGTAGCTTGATCTGGAATTCCTCTATTTTCCCTCTTACCGCTAACTCATTGATCGGCTTCTTATGTATCAGTTTCTTCCGTTCCCTCCTCAGGTCTAGGCTAATTCGAGTTCTTACCATCCTATGGTCACTGCAGCGCACCTTGCTGAGCAGGTCCACATCTTGTATGATGCCAGGGTTAGCGCAGAGTATGAAGTCTATTTCATTTCTAGTCTCGTCGTTCGGGCTCCTCCACGTCCACTTTCGGCTATCTCGCTTGCGGAAGAAGGTATTCATTATCCGCATATTATTCTGTTCCGCAAACTCTACTAATAACTCTCCCCTGCTATTCCTAGTGCCTATGCCATATTCCCCTACTGCCTTGTCTCCAGCCTGCTTCTTGCCTACCTTGGCATTGAAGTCGCCCATCAGTATACTGTACTTTGTTTTGACTTTACCCATCGCCGATTTCACGTCTTCATAGAAGCTTTCGACTTCCTGGTTATCATGACTGGATGTAGGGGCGTAGACCTGTACGACCTTCAATTTCTATCTCTTATCAAGTTTCACAACAAGACCTGCCACCCTCTCGTTAATGCTATAGAATTTTCCGGTATGTTACCAGCTATATCCTTATTTATCAGTTATCCGACTCCTAGTTCTCGTCTCTCCGCTAAGCCCCGGTAGCACAGGACGTGCCCGCTTTTTAGCACTGTATACGCTTCTTTTGTCCCCCTAACGTCACTGAGCCCTGTTATATCCCATTTACTGCCTTCTAATTCCTCCCATAGCACTGCTAGACTCGCCTCAGTAGATAACGTTCTAGCGTTAAACGTTGCCAGGTTCAGATTCCATTATCCCATTAGATTCCATTATTTACAATCTTTGCTTAAATACAAATAGAGGAATGTAAGCCAGTCGCACGTAAGTGCCAATAGAACGAACCGTGTGTACTGTCTTTGAGTGTTGCCGAGTTGAGAGCTGCCTGGATCGCACGCAAGAGCTCTGCACAAGAGCTCTGACAGCCAATTCTGGCATGATTAGGAATGCTCACAGTGATGCACGTCTGACACTACTCAAGCTTTTCACTACTATTTGGGCTGCCGTATACTTTCCATCCGCATGGAATGAAACGATTTCGGTCTCTCTTTTTAACCAGGGTTAAATACTCTCCCACGGTGGCAAGATACCACACGCTAGCTCTCGCAATTTGACTTTCTAATCTTTCAAAAAATCATTCATTGGCGACTCATACATTTTCTTGAACTGAACATAATGCTTGAACCCTATTAGTGTGGCTTCACAAGGGCGGTCCAGGACTGATTAGCTTGTCGCGTTGTACGAAATATCTGTGGCGCATTTTTGCATAAACAGTTTCTTCTTATCAATATCCCTCGATATGGAGAAGGCGTACGACATAACGAGGTGTTACGGAATATTGTGAGACTTGTTCAATAGGCATCCGCGCAAACACGCTAAAGCTAATCGAAATACATTTTTCTGATGCTACCTCCAACGTCAAAATCGGCAGTGTATTGTCACGTCCATTTATGCAGGAAGGTGGCGTACCCCAAAGAAGCACCTCCTTCATCGTTTTTGTTGACCACACTCCATGCTTCATTACCATCGCCAATATCTTATTCCGTCTACGTGGTCGACATACAAATAGACTTCAAATTCTGTATAATGTCATACTTCTCTTCTACAAGTTACAAAACACGCACCAGAGCTGGCAATCAGAGTACATTTCCTATAACTCAAGCCTGAGCGCACGTGCACAGAGTTTTGCGCAGACGCTTCTAAGTCGCATACCGGGGTATCTTATGCAGTCGTCGGTCAATCCTTCTGGGAATCTGGTGCACTGCACCCGGAAACGAGCGCCTTTACGGCTAAGGCCTATTTCTATTGTGGGCTATGAAGCATGTAAGGAAATCGGAACTTCAAAATCAATAATATATACAGACTCCCTAAGCGCCGTAAAAGCCTTGAAATACAACAATGCCGTAGTTATCGAGCTCTATTCCGCTTTGTGTAGACCTTATTCATTTCTCCAGCAAGTCATTACATGCTGGGCGCGAGGCCATAAAGTCATCGAGAGTAATGTGCTAGTCGACCAAATGGCGACGTCAATTACATCGCGCTCTGTTAATGCTAGAGCTGCCGGCCCTGAAACAGATCTGAAGCCTTTCTTGCGAAAGTGTGAAGCCCCTGGCAACGCTTGTGGGACGCTCAAACAAATAATCAGCTTCACTTGACTAAGCCACAGGTAGGTTTCTAGCCCTACGCAACGAAAATAAAGCGAACTGATGTCCGGTTCTGTAGTTTCAAAATAAGACACAAATATGGCACCCACAGTTTTTTTTGCTTACTGGTGTGAACCACCAACCTGTGTCAGATGTGGTGAGCAGCTGACCACCCTCCACGTCTTCCTGGAGTGTCGCGAAGATGAAACAGAGAGAAAGAAATATTTTCATCTAGCATGTCGTTATCATGTCCCTGTTGTTCATATTATGTTTCTTGTTGAAGAACCGCTTTTAAACACCATAGCAGTTTTAGGTTTTTTGAGTGACGTTGTAATACATGTTTTCAGCCCAAGCAATTCTGGCACATCCTCTCGCCAGAGGATCCTGCTACAGTCGTAGTTTCCTGCATAGCACGCGCCTCCAGGCTCTTGGGCTACAAGGGCTCTGTAAAAGCAGTAGCCCGTCTTACAAATTCTTAGCGCTGATATATGTAGTATATATATTATCCTTTTAGAATGTATCTTTCGTGTTCATCGTATGCATCATTAGTCATTGCCATAATGTTCTTACATGTACATATTACGCTCTTTAGAGCGACTGTTTCAAAGTACTTTTACATCCACGTCATATCTACCTCTCGCAGTTCACTATTACATTGCCAACTCATTAACACTAGACTAGCGCTCTTTGGCCATACTTGGCCCTTGCGTCATGAAACCTCGCATATCATTATCATGTCGTCTGTCCTCTGCAATCAATCATAAATATTTCGGTGAGTGTTGTAAACGATGCTGACTGTTCGTGGTAGAACATTTTAGCCAGAGAGAATTGCTTCTCTGTCGTATTTTATTTTGTTTTCATGGATCTGCGAACGGTGCCCGCCATCCTGCATGTAAGTGACAGTCTACGGTATTTTAAACAGAGCGTCCTCTTGTGGTGTGCGTGGTCGGCGCTCAGCTTCGCCAACCGATGTCACTGCCGAGCGGCATTTGCAAGTTCCTGATATTCGCGGACGTCCGAGTGTCGAGAGAGTCCAAGGAGTTTGTGGCCGTCTCCAACCGTAAGCTCCTCCTTCTATTCCCTTTAATAATAATTATTTCTTTAGTTTACAGGTGCGTGTGCTCATTTGCAAAAGATCAACATACCCGTCGCGGTAGCTCAGCGGATGGCGTTGTGCTGCTGAGCACGAGGCCGCAGGTTCGATATCAGTCACGACGGCGCATTTTCCGATGTGGACGAACTGAAAAAAAAAAAAAAAAAACTTTTGTGCGCTGTGCGTTGGGGGCACGAAAAGAGCCCCAGGTAGGCCAATTTATTTATTCCCCATTACGGCGTGCCTCATAATTAGATCGTGGTTCATGTAGTAGGAGGACGAGGGCCCTAGTGATTAGTGAGAACAAGCTGGATAGCGAATAATTTAGTAGGTGCCTATTAAGATGCTAAATGCGCCGCCAGAATCCATCTTACGATGAACGCTGATATTAATGCGATTTGCAGAATACCAATATAGTGCCACACTGTATTGCTATCAATGAACCGCATCATCTAGGAGACGTGTATAGAGGGAGCTTCCTTTCCCGCGCTTGCCTCTGGCAACGCTGCAACATCTAACAGTGCCGCTGCGAAACCCGTGGGTGGCGTGCACTTGAATATATATTAAGACAGGATAGTCTAAACATGTGACACATGGGTTCGTTCCCACCCCGGGGTGAAAGATTTTCTCAGATTTTTTGTTTATTGAACAGCTGAACATAACAAGTGGCACATACCCTCAGACCCAAGGTCACAGACATTCATTGAAGAGCCGCATGTACCCACTAACCCAACTTGCTTTTCAATAGGCTCACTGAAGAGCGACACAGACTATAATCAGTGACGCAAGCTGCCGTGAAAGATATTCAGTCACCACTGGCACATGGCTAGTGGCGCACGCCGAATTTGTCGCTTGCTGGGCCGAATCGAAGGCACTGCCCAGGGCCTCCTGAAGGACAGCGGCCCGACGTTTTACCAAGCTGCACCATAACTGCCATACGTATGTGCCGGTTTTCAATGAACATTTCACCAACTTGGACAACTTATTATCGGCCACTGGGTGTACGGCGAGCGAGTGAACAATTCGCAGCGTTCGCAGGCACCGACGTGCCACGCGTATTGTCTAGGAGCCCATGCGCGGACTTCTCGGCAGCACCGCTTGATGGCGCCCCGTGTATAGAAGAAAGCGCGAGAGGAACCTGGCTGCCTCACGATGCATATCTCAGTATTCGCATGGGACACGCACCAGGCAGTTTTGAGTCCACGCTTATACTTTGCAGCGGCGCGGTAAGATGGCACAAGTGTTCAAATGTTAACCGACGCGTTACCGTCGACAGTCATTGTGAAATTGAGTCTAACGAATTATTTTATGAGAGAAACATACCCACCATTGTGTCCTCATCAGTAGAGCATTGGGAAGACAGCGGTTCGATCTAACCATCTTTCACGCTATATTTTAAAGCATTATAGCCAACCTTAGTCCACTTTGGAAGTAACGAATTGCGAACTATATGTGTTTTAAAGTACGCGAGTGGCGTCACAGTGTGCACGAAGCCGCATGTTTATGAGAAGTTCGAGATGTCGGTACGTCGGGTTCTTAAATTGAACCTCACGTTGAGTCCGCAAACTTGCCCTGAAGCACAAGGCTGTTGGGAAATCACTATCATGACACTATAAGTACGCTATCACTTAATAGGGGGATATCAGTGCTTTGTTTGGCGATAGTTTTTCTTTGTCGCATATGAGGAACTTTAATGATAGTTCATGCTTCTAGGATGTCTCTTTAGAGGCTTGTGGCACCAGCTATCAATTCTTGTGAAATAATAACGTCTAAGGTGAGGCGGCAGAATTTCAGAAGTCATAGTGTGCTACGGCACATGTTTGGAAGGGACTTGGTGGACGAAAATAAAGTTATCTATTCGACGAAGCGCTTTAAAACTGAATTATAAAAGCTCTATTATACGTCCCCATTACCGGCATAATTTACTAACGCAAACGGCAGCCACGAAGTTTACCCCGCTACACGATATATCACAGCTGGTGCTGCAATTCGCGAAACTTCTTGTGCGTACATTAATTGCGTTTTCCGTACAGTGAATCCAGTGCTATGACGTAACGTACGTGAAACATGCAGTAACATTCTGATGTTGGCTCACGGCGACTTCAATAGTGGAAACAAATACCTAGGTTGCCACGGCAACCCGTAGTCACCATGCGCTATACGATCTTCATTTTTTTACACCACTAAGGAGTAAATAGGTGGGCCGATTGTTTTGCTATGCTAACTTTCAAGCCTATATTCGAGCATGGCAACGTGCAAATTAGCACCATATTCAGACGGGAACATATACCGCAGATTGAATTTACATTCCCTGCGTTTCTACAACAGCTCCCTACCTTTATGCAAAAGCTATTTACCCTTACAAAGAACAGACTAAATTTTCACTGTCTGGCTGGCTGATATCTTCTGTCGGTCCCGACGCAGCCGTGGTTTCGCATGGCGCCAGATGGCCAGCTCAGCCAATAATGTCAGCAGGAGTCACAGGAGGTAGTAGGAACTCATTTGGCTATCATTCGCGGCATTTTGTCGACTTTTCACTCTGAACTTCAAGGCTCACTGCAACATTTTGTACCAGGTACTCAACACAGGGTGTTTCACTGAACTCGTGCCAAGCCCTAATAGATTGCGGCAGAAACCACCTCGAGAGGAATGTAGACGGTTATGCGTTAGCATGGAATCAATATAAAGGGACAAAACGTATCGCCACCGTCGAAACGAGTTACGTATGAGGCGTGTACTCCAACAAGGCTCCTCTTTCGGGCTTCCTTAAAGCTATAACCGCCATCGGGTGCCGCAGCCGCCCATCCTGCGCACGGCCTTCAAAATGCATGACGCGCTAGTGCTTGCGAACGCCAGCACACGCGTTCTGCGGTAACCGCGCTTCTCTCTCGCGCTTCTTTCTGGACACGCTGCGCCATCTAGGAGCACAGCCGAGAAGTCCGCACGTGGCATCCTAGACAAGAAGCATGGCTTGCCTGTGCCATCAAACGCTCAGAATCGTTACCTCGCTTGCAGCACACTGAGTGGCAAACACTCAGTGAACCAAGTTAGCCAGAGAATAATGAAAGATCGGCACATACCCAGAGTTTGTTTCTTTAAGAAAGACTGCATCAGATCACTATTGCTGAGTAAAATGTCACTGGCAACGTAAGCATTGGAACCAATGCTTCAAGAATGACATACATTTTCAGTCTTTTATGCCATTGTAGTCTTTCAAAAGAAATTCACTAATACTTGCCATACGCTCATCACCAGAACCAACAACACGGCCAGATTCACGACGACATCCTCTCCAATGGCTTCTTGCAGAAGCTGCGTTCAGCGCCTTTCTAAATATGGCGGCCGTTGCCTCGTCCACCGATTATCTACTCTCCCTGGACGCCGACGGAGATTTCTATGACAGCCTCGATGTGCGAAAGCATGCAGTGGCCATCATAGGCCGCTATCTGACGAAGAACATTCGTGGCTATGGCTTTGCTCGACACCGGATGGCCAGTTCGGCCAATGACAGCAGCAAGTTGTGGAAGCACCACAGGATGCTTTTCGTGAGTACGCTCATACACGCCTGCTCCGATGATTTTAGGCTGTAAAAAACTCATAGAGGTTCATAAAAGTACTAGTTGAAGCTGTGGTGCTGGTAACCACGGCAGCTGGAAGCAGGGGGGTTCAGTGTGCTTAGAAAGGATGGTTCGTACATGGATTTGTCTAAACTTCGTCGTTCTAGCTTCAACCGACTAATTGATTTCGCAAGCTGATAATTCGGAACAAAGTACTGCGTCAGACAAAAATAAATAAACATCATCTAATTATTCGATGGCACGATATGAACACAGGGACTGTAAGACAGAAGCCTGGTATGGAAAGCGTAACGTCATGCGCACATGAACAGATCATCAGCGATGATGCTTGTTCCCGAAGTCTTACTGAAAAACAAAGTATAGATTGCTTTGAAATTTAGGCCAATGAATGCAGATAAAGCGTAATTAATGGAGTCACAAGCTCGAGCGCAACCACAAGCACGAAGATCAGACAAATTCATGTTGCCATCATCATCATTAGCTTAGTAGGTCCAGTGCAGAACGAAGGCATCTGCCAGCGATCAATGATTACCCTTGTCTTCCAACAAATTATGCCAACTTGCGTCTGCAAATTTCCTGATTTCATCACCCCAACTAATTTGATCCAGCATCGACATGCGCTTCCCTTCCCTTGGGACCTATTCTGTAACCGTAATCGTCCACAGTTTATCCATCCCACGCATAACATGGTCTGCCCATTTCCATTTATTTCTCTTGATGTCCACTAGAATATCGGCTATCCCCGTTTGCTCTCTGATCCCCATGGCTCTGTTCCTCTTTCATAACGTTACGCCTATCATTTCTCTTTCCTTTGCTTTTTGGACGTTCCTTAACTCGAGCTTCTTTTTTAGCCTCCATGTTTCTGCCTCATTTGTAAGCAGCGGTAGAGCGCAGTGATTTTGCATTCTTATTTTCAATGACAGTGGTAAGCTCCGTGTCGCGATTCGGTAATGCCGGACGTTCGCACGCAAACCAATTTTTATTCTTCGGCATTGTTTTCATGATTTAGTAAGTAATTCACCTAGGTATAGGAGTTGCTATGTTAGCTGCAGAGACCGACTGGCGATCATGAATTTTTGTTCCTTGCCTGACTATTCAACATTGCATTTGTCCTCTGTATAATAATCCTCAACCCCGCATTCTGAAGCTTTCTAGGTTAAGGTCCTCAATTATTTGTTGCAATGCACCAGTGTTGACGAGCCGGACAATGTCATCGGCAAACCGAAGATGCTGAGATATCTTCCCTTGACCTTCACTGTTTAGCCTTCCCAGTCTGAGAGCTTCAATACTTCTAAGCATGCAACGAATAGCATTAGAGAGATTTCCTGTCCTTGCCTTATCATTTTCTTGATAGGTAATTTTCTACTTTCGTTCTGCATAATCACGGTAGCTGTGGAATCTTTGTATTTTCCAAGGTACCTACGTATACCTCATGTAGCCCTTGATATTATGCATCGCCTCTCTGATTGCTTGTTTTCCCGCTGAACCAAATGCATTTTCATTATTTATCACAGCCATACAGACTTGTTGATTGTACGTCTCACATTTCTCAGATGCCTGACTTATAAGGAACATGTCATCCATTGTAAGATGCCCTTCCTGAACACAGCAGCCTGCTCTCTTGCTTGACTAACGTCAAGTGCTGCCCTCATTCAATTAGAAATTATTTTGGCATACATTTAGTGCAATACAGAAAATAACCTAATGTTTGTACATTCCTGAAATCCCTGAAGAGAGACAGAATAAATTTTATTCAAGAGAATTGAATTCCCTAACGTCTTCGTTTTTATGAATTAGTATGTTGTTGTCAATGTTCCAGTTCTCTACTACATATGAAGTCTGAAGTCGTGAGACAATGCGCACAGAGTACGCAAGCTTTTCAAACACAATATAACCTCCGTTTTTTATACCATTTTCTTTTGCCAGATACTATTCTTCAAGCTCACCGTGGCTGAACGATCGCATTGCCAGAGTTCCCTCTAGTAATTATTGAAGGAGACTCTGTGAAACAGCTGGACAGCACGATGACTTTGCTGGGCCTGGAATTTTATCCCCATTCGTCATGTAGAGGCCGGCTTCGTGACGATTCTCTTCATTTTACATTTTTATGCCCTATGGCATTGGCTGGCATGATGCTAGCTCTTCTTATCACAGTATAGATATCTTCTCTATCAACACTGGCTGCGACGGGTCATAAGAGATAATATGCGCTGAACGAAAATCCTTTTTTCTCCAAGGATTTCGCAGTTCATTTTCTCGAGCCCACTGTTTAAGTGACATCCAGTAGGGCTGCGCTGGCCAATGGGAAACTGCAGCTGTATTCAAATAAGTCCTACAGCAGAAGCTATCGCCTATTGAGTAATACGTAATACCACTCCGTCTAACACTGCTCTCGAAAACGCACGGATGTTTGTAGCAAAGCCTACTACTCGCAGTTTTTTTTTAAAAAAAACGAACGTTGACACCAAAGACAAATACACAAGATACGATACATATTCCCTCTGAACGGCTCCATAGCATTTTTTGAAACTGCGAAGCGCCCTACCGATTTCTTCGTTTAAGTATTTCATGCCCGTCTCTGGTCCAGTACCTGCGCCAGTGGTCGAGCAAGCCGTTCACCACGTTTATGGGCCTCCAGATAGAGCGGGCACGGAGCACAACCGACGGCTATGTCAGCGGACGTATTGCTGAAGTGGCTGCGTAAGTTGTCCTAAGACCACTGATCAGGCCTGAACGTGGCTCCTTTTTCTTAATTACGGCGATGCTATTAGTATGAGTAGAAGTGTTGAAAAATTGTCCATCTTGTGGAAAAAAATTGGTTCGTTGAGTGAAATGGTGGACAGGCGGTGATGTCTGGCGATAATTTCAAATGGCGTATGAGGCAAAATTTGACACCTAGTTTAAGTGTCGTCAAAATACGGGCAATAAATCTGATAGATATGCTCGAGAAAATTACTACGATGAAAATTTATGCAGTGATTCTTCATGGTCCCACATACCTGGTGTGTTCTAATTACAGAATCTTAAGAAATGCTGGGCTTCGCCAAATAATTATCGTGCAATAACTAGAATTTTCAAGCTGAGGTGCTTGCATGTTTAGTCTGTTTGGCGCAATTTCAGAGAACGTTGGCTGTGAGTAATACCGGGGCTGCAGCTGAAGATATCAAAAGCAATAATACCAAATGGTCTTTCTGAAGCCAGTGAAAAGAATGCTCTCCTCATGCTAAGCCCACACCAATCACTTGTTTATATTTAGGACTAGGTTTAAGAATTAGCAAAGACACACAAAATTTAAAGAACCTGCGATAGTGTCACAGTATGGATAATTAAGCTGGTTCGCTAAAACTGGTCCATTCTATTTAGAGATACGTCCACTTTTTTTCTAAGTATTGTTTTGAAGTTAGTAATAGCTGTTACTACAATCGCTTCTAAATAACAAAGGGTATGATGGTCAATGCCATAATTAGTGAAATAGGCCTAGAGTACCGGCTCTATGCTATAAACTTTTTTACAAATGAAGGTTTACTGATTCCAGCCGGTAAGAGGAGGTAACTTCTAATGTATACGGTGCATGCTTATTTTATTCGGGTATAAATCAGGTCATCGTGACACAGCTCTCGGCTTATGGAAACCGTTGCTGTAGAAATACTGTATGAAGTTTCCACGCTAAATATAAAAGAAATAAATGCATTTCTCTTCCAATGCTGTAAGTATCTTTTAGGATGTGTTTAACTTCATCTGCTTCATATGAAGCGCCAACTTCATGCGAGTGCGGTTTCGCTGTTTGGTGATTGCAAGACCCAGTGTCCCCTAGACGACCTGCATTTGGTGTCTACCAAAGGCCACGGACGCTTCGATGCATTGAGTGTAATTAACAGATGAACGCCTACGAATTTGTGTTCTTATTTTTTCTTCACCTTGGCTGGTTCTTTGCTCATAGTCACCGTATAGCTAAAACTCAAGGGTGCATTTGATGCTCTCGTCATTTCCGCTGCGACAACGTCGTCATGCCAACGCCGGCGCTCGTCGCTTCTGAGTCACACACACTTACGTCGCCACTTCCTCGCCTTCAATCGAACCATATAAGCGAAGAACACCTTGCAGCCTAGTTATTATGGCTCCTACTCACGCCCCTACCTGGAAAAGGGTGTCGTGTGCATTCAGACTGGACTGTAAGGCAACTTTCCCGGTCCCCATTTTAGGCAGCGTTTAGTTCCTGACGAAGGCTTTTTGATAGTAGTGTTGTTGGTGCATATATTGTGGAGACCATGGCAAGTAATAATGGAGAAGCTACCATTGAGAGGACGATGGCGTGATTTCCCAATGCATTTCGGTGGCGACTAGATAACAAACTGTTAAAATATTCTCTACTCGAACACGCAGTCCGCAGTGCAGCAGTCATTGCCTGCGCGGATTTCATTAAAACAGTCGTCATCAATCTTTTGCAGGCTGTTCGGTGTCTACAATATGAGTCACAAGAGTTTCGTCAACATTGCGCCGCTTTGGTTGCCTTAATGCCGTTGTTGTCGTCATCATAGTCGTATCATACATTTCATCTTTTGAAATAAATACTGTTCTTAAACACTGCCAAGCGTTATGGGTGTAATGCACCAGGAGTGCAAAATTTTGTCCGCTTTTCTGGAAGAATTACAACTGCTACCGAGATGAAACTGCGCACAAATCACGGACACCTATGGCAAATGTGTATGCGTAGTCAAATGCGTATGAACCAAATACCGCCTGTACAATACGTTTCTTTAGCAACTGTTCGAAAGCGTCATTAGAACAGTCGCCAGCTATGTTTTCCAATGTGCCATAAAGCCTCTCCGTGACACCAAGCTTATATTTAGTTGATGTGGGGGCCATCTTAAACGTAAATTGTAACGAAGCTCTAACGTGTTCAGCCTCATTAAGAGCATTCAAAAGCACTGGTAAACCCTCGCGGTTTTTGTTATTTTCATGTGTTTTGCGAGGTTCCCGGTAATTTTTTCCGCTGGCCTCAGTGAGCCAAACGAGGCACCTTGTGTTTGTTTGTAGAGTGTAAGGGCCCGGTTGTGGGTGATGTGTAGGCAAAGTTCCGAATGTGCGCGTGAGCTAGTTTCCCCTTTTACAAGCTAGTACGTATGCGAGCATTCCGGAGCACAACGAGTACAATACCATAATACAATACAATCTTCATTGTGCATAAAGAAAAACAAAATACAGATAGCAGCCCTGCAAAAACCTCCCAGTGTTTTAAAGAACGCAGCAGAATTTATAACGTTGTCACCGCAGAAATACTAACGACACCAAGATCAAATTCAGCAAAAATGGGGCAACTCGAATTAAATCTCTGTGCGAACCTAAATACATGTGGTTAAAATACACCATTTCTGGAATGATGCTTTAGCAATTGCTAAAAAGCGTCTTTTCGCCATTTTGTTATATATTTACCAGTGTCCCGGGAGAAATATACGGCACACAAGGCTTATATTTATTTGGAAGGGAGGGGATATGAAGTGTACTGTAGGACGAAATACGTGCGTAATTGTTATATTGAGATCAAACCTCTAGCAAGAGTGATCAAGTAGGATTTGAATGATATTCAACCTATTTTCTGTGTTACAAGAACTCAAAGATATCGAAGAAGGAATTGGAGATGCATAATGTTGTAGTTTTTAAGATGTAATGGTGTGTTTATGTGGAGGCAACACTGGCAGACGACTTAATTTCTTAGACTGAGCCAAGAAAAGCAAATAATAAAGATTTTAGGTTTCTTTGTGTTTCCCTGGAATTTGCCATTATATTGTGTGCGGCTGTCGATGTTTCGCGTATAAATATTTATTCGGGCACATTCAGTTACATTGCTCCCTTTGTTCATTTACTAGATCGGTGGACTTCCTTATCATAGTAGTTCACACCGTCCTCCCTCTTGGTGCATCCTCCGCCAACCATTGTCAAGTGGACTCCCTGTGCTCCTGGAGTGGTGATTTGTTTAACGACAAGCATCGTATTCCTGTGGTAGGCGAGCACTGCACCATTTCCCATGATATATTGAAGTGAGAGGTGGAATCATATATATATATATATATATATATATATATATATATATATATATATATATATATATAGAGAGAGAGAGAGAGAGAGAGAGAGGAAGGCAGCAGCGTACCAAATGTATTGCTTACAGTTTTCGTATGTGTTTCTCATTTTACTGATGCGCTTAACAAAAATCTGTGCCTGATTTGAACAATGTTCATCTCGTAACAAAGCAGAATTAGGATTGGGAAATGCGGTTGATTTTTTATGCGAAAGCGTCCAATAGGGCATTCAGCGAAAAAGCCTGCGTCTGTAATAGCTAAACGGCACCTCAGTTCCCATTGGCTGTGATAGCACGGCACGACTTCCCCTCGACAAAGCAGATCGGGCGGAAGCAACACCTGCTTCAGCAGCGCGCCAGGTGTTGCGTGAGGGGAGACAGCATCGCCGCGACCACACGCCACCATCGCTCTCGCTCTCGGAAGCTTGTGTTATCCACGCGTTCCTTGTCCGCGCAAGCGCTAACTGCGCCTCGGTAAGGTCAAATCACAACGCTCAAGTATACCAGCGCGCTCGCTTGCGCATGAAGAGTTCCTAACTCGAAGAACCTCTCAGATTCGTTCAATTTGAGTTTATTGAGTTTAACTTTTTACTGGGCGAGGTGGTTGATATCCAATGAATACATTGCTGCGCTCACAGAAAAATAGACATATGAAGAAAAGTAGGAAATCATAGGTCGAGCGCAGGATTTTTTTTCTCGTCTAGAGCAATTACAAAGACGTTTTTAACAGTTGTATCTCGTTGTCAAACAGAAAAATAGTCGCACCACTAATGCAATTCGTGCCTGTCTCTTTTGTGTGATGTGCCTCCAAAAGTCCTCTTGCTAACGCCTCACCGCTCCTGCCAATTATCTTAATCTCATTCAGTAGTGGTTAACGTCTGCCTGCCAAGCAAACCATGCTATGCGCACGTAGGTGCACATTACCTTTGTTCATTATAGACAATTCATGCTTCCGTGTCCGGTCACTGACGCATCTTCCCGTTTGGTCCCCGCAGGACTCCCTATATTTAAGCAGCATCTCGTGTATAACGCCCATCGCACATTTCACGTAGGGTCTAGTGTAGTTTTTTCTGGCATCCTGACTTTTTGTCGACGCGGCTTATGCGCGGACACAGTCCAGCCAACTTGCGTGGCCCCTAGAAAACCGCAGCCACACCAAACCTATTAGCGACTTTGTTCAAATTGTGAAAAAGTTGGTGGACGTATGGCACCACTGCGGGTTTGCGTTCTTTTTGGTCAGGCCTAGGCATATGCTTTTTTTTTTTCCTTCGCTTTCTGGAGCAATGCTTTGAGACTGGCCCTATACGACTGAGCTCGGGTAGGCGGCTGCGTGTAGCCTCGCCATTTGCTTATGAAAACTAGCCTGCATCACGTGACGGCACGACTTCATGAGAGCAGAGTCAAGGCCAAGAGTGGCTACTGCTATTTTAACTAACTTCTGAATGTGCCAAATCGTACGGCAGCAACTCCTTCTGGGCGCGTGGGCTATATAGTGCCAACAGACGTGGTTTTGGCCAAAAACTAGACATATAGAAACTGAAGAGTACCGTGGGAAGGAATTTCATGTCTAAATAGCATTCCCTTGTCTTGTAGCCTAAAATCACCTAAGACCTAAAAAAACAGCGTTCTACCTCTCGTTTCCCTACTTTTTTTCTGTCTTTATTTTGCTGTTAGCGCAGCAGTGTATTTATATGAAATTATTGATTTCGCTTTCACAACTCATAAGAAGTGCTTAGGTGTCCTTGGATTTTTTAAAACTTTGTATCTTATTTGTTCTGAATTTGTAGCAGAATTTTTCGGCAAGCTAAAGCCTTCTCACATTTATGTGTTCTAAATTATAAGGTGTGGTATTTTAGGTTATCCGTTTTTGCTACAACGTTTATCTTTTGCATCGTAACACCGTTCCACATTACGAGATGACTAATTGAGGCTGCCACATTTTGTGCAGCGCCAAGCAACCAGCATCGTGAACTCCTTGAAGCGCTATCACAACGTACAGGTGCCTTTGCTCCTGTCACTGTCCTTTGGCGTCTTACAATATGACGTCAAGAGAGACCACAGCAACGAAAGTCCGCGTTTAAGCGGGCTTAACTGTTCCACCGCTACTCTCCAGCCGTTCACTACGGTAACAAACATTTTTGGGGGAAAAAGACACTTCATTCGCAACTTCTGGCTGTGCGATAATGATGAAGTGTATGCATGCAATACAGTCTCCGAAGCTTCGCTTTTCTTTTAGATCAAGCCGCATAAAAAGTTTAGAACAAGTCAGTGTAATTCAGGCATGCAATTCTTCCACTATGCAATAGCGCTGGGTAACTTAGAAGGAGCAGTCCGAAACCGTGATGTCATCAGCAGCCATAATGAAATTGACGTAGCTACGTTAGCAAAAAGAACTTCAGAAATAAGCAGTTCTACGTGCTGATTCGTTGGGTCTGGGCTTCCGATTATTTAAAATAGGCAAGGACGCCACTTTTTACACGGCAGTTTGTAATTGTAAAGAAGTCTGTGTTTATTTGTCACCAATTCTTGACTATACCATCATCCAGATGTGTGCTTCACATGAATTAAATGCAAGGCCTAGCATTCGCAGATATTGTCATTCAAATGATACTCTCACTGCAACGTGACAATATCATTTTTATGTATCGAGATTATCATATATCTTTCTTTTAAATCTTTAGAATGAGGTATTGCTTGTAATAATACCATATTGTAATTGCATCTAAAGGTATTAAAATAGTTTAAGCCAACGGGAATGACCTTGAAGTAGAATAATTTGAACTCTCAGAATCGTTCACCGCAAGATTGTGATGGCACCACAGAACTTGGAGCATATCTTGCAGCAATATTACAGACAAAATGGGGAGATTAGTGCGGCTTCCCCCCAATTCCGAAAATCACAGGCCCTAAAAAGCCCATTATCTTCTAGAGGCTGCTGATCTGTTCATAAATAGAAGCACAAGAAATAAAAGGCGATCTATTTAGGAAAGAAAAGCGCGCTGTTTTGATTAGATAGTGCACTTTTGTGTAC
Organism: Dermacentor andersoni; assembly: GCF_023375885.2. Lineage (NCBI taxonomy): Eukaryota > Metazoa > Arthropoda > Arachnida > Ixodida > Ixodidae > Dermacentor > Dermacentor andersoni. The sequence goes on along the minus strand of NC_092819.1, from coordinate 110,437,503 downwards.
GTATGTCTATACTTTACTATGCTTGCTTGCTTTGTTCATCTCGCAATGAACGCATTTGGCATCGTCCTATGGTATGAAGGCGCATAATTTTAATGAAAGCTCAATCAGGAAAAAGTATCTTCACAGTGCTTCTTCAAGGAGTGACAATGTAACAAAGCCTGTGGCTTAGGGGTAATGATTTATTCGTGGAGGGCTAGTGGCTTCATCTTTGACATTATCTCAAACATTGTAGCTGAAACAAGGACACCAGTAAGCGCCTGTCCTGTGATGCATGTTTTATTGCGATGACATTTATACGGACGCTCGGAGCGTACTAGCGGCGTCGGTACAGCCGCCGGCGTAGTAGTGCTGTCCCGAGATCAACGGCGCATGTGCAACCCGCACGCGCAGGGCAGAGTATAGAGGCGAAGTGGACTTACCATAAACGCTTCGCTCAATCCGCTCGCTGGCGGAATCAGGACAGTGTTCCGCCTATCGCCTGCTAGCAAAAGCACTGTGCGCAACCGCATTATAAGCGCACTATCGTTTCCGGTAAACGAGATACTAACATTATCTGATGTACTACTGGGTGCCAACTGACGTCGATCGCGCGCATGCGTTGTGAGACGCCTTGTTGCTATCTGGGCGCTGTTCCTTCTGCTCAGACGCAAGCGCCTTGCGAGGTTCGTAGCGCCTACATTTGCCACCGCCCGCGTATGGAGAGCGCAGCATCGGAGAAGCACAAGCGCGACGCTAAGCCTGGCTACCGATGTCAACGTTTCGCGCTTCGGACGTAACGGTGACTTACTGTTTGCGGTCTTGATTTAGTCTGATGGCGTGAGGTAATGTTTCAAACAGTTTATTTTGTCGGGGAAAAAATGTGCTTTATAGGCAATGTAGTAAAATATCTATTATGGCGTGACTCGCTTATCTACTACGAAAGCGTTTCCTTTTGCATGCTTCTGTATTAAGGTAAGCGTAGCGGTTGGCCAACGGTTAAATAATATACACAGGAAATGGTTACGTTGATATTTTCGGATGATCGATTCTAAGCGTTTTTCTTTCTTTAAGTGAGACGCAAAATTGAACCAAATGAAGCATTCAATTAGAAGTATCGAGCATTTTGACAGCTAACGTAACCACCGCACTGTATTAACTGTTTATTTCTGGAAAGAACCAAAACACTGCATGAACAGCGCTGTGTAGTCGCAGGGAAAATGCATGCTCGGTGGGCAATAAAGAAGCACTGACATCACTATCTCGACAATTCATCTTTTTTTTTTTGCGTTAGGGATTGCTCCTGCAACTCGGCAGCCCCAAAAAGATATTGGCGAGCCTCAAAGCGCGGTAAATAATTTTTGTAAGCAATTTTCTTCGAATAACTTGTTTTATTATTATAAGCGCATCTTCCTTGAAGAACGGATGCAGAAGGTGACCATTTGGGAGGTGGTTATCGACACGTTATCGCACTCGCTCGAAGTTGCTCTTTCTTCTGCTGCCCCACCGCTTATTGCGGGACTGCATGCAGCAGGGTACTTGAACGCCGAGGAAACGTGGGCGCGTTTAAGAAATTCGCAACGCTTTGCTTCCTAGTGGCCTTATTTTGTGTAAAAATGTCACAACACATGCACCTTCTGGGAAACAAAACGAAAATGTGTGTGTACAAAGCGGGCGTAGTAAATTATTTGAACCGCTCTGTGACTTGCTAGTGTTTCATATAGCTTCGTGGTCCCGTACCTTAAGTTAACGCAAGAAAATTGGCGGAGTCAAAAATGACATGACAGGACTCATTTAGGTATCAAAGCTCGGAAACATGGCAAATACTTCGATAACGCAAAAAATATTTCTTAGTGACAAAAATAAAATGCAACAAATAATAACTGAGGCCATTACATCTGTGAGGAATGGGCTAAATGTCACTCCTTATGCAGATACAAACATAGCAGAATACATCTTGCGGTTTTCAGCGGGTCAACAGTAAAAATGAAGGAGTAATGTCGCCTGAAGAAATGTGCCTCATTAGATTTAGATTATTATTGCATTCGTACCAGCCTGTAGATCCAATGCGTGCCGAAAATGTACAACTGTACGCTGCATAAAACATCAGAGGAAATCACAGGCGTGCATCTCAATAACCATATGCTGTGGTCGCGGTACTTATTCTTAATTTGCTAGAGATTTCTGACAATGGTTGTGAAAATTAAAAATTTAATAAGTGGTCAATGCGAAGTATATGTTAAAAATGCATGGCAAAGCAGAAAAGCATCATAAAAATGTAGCCTTTCAGATTGTCATTAACTCCTAAGCAGTGAATATCACGTGAACAAGCAGAAAGGACATTTTATGTCGTCAGACTGCCGTGATACACAAGCGGCCCTTTCACGTATTTTCTTCTATAGACTTCGACGCTAGAGTGCTTGTAATAATGAAAACTAAAGCAGAATACATTTTCCATGTCTGACTTTGGTAAAAGTATCTAGACAGCAACACGTAATTACTGTAGATCAATTTCAATATGGCATTCGGATTCAAAGCTCTGAATTTTGCCTAATTATGATGGTGAATAATCTGCAATCTACTGGCATCTGTAATTAAGTTGCCACGCTAGGTTAAGCACCAGAAAAGAATATAGGCGAGAACAGGTAACTCTCTATTGAAATAGCTTCATGCGAGTAATGGTGCACGAGTTGTCTTGACTTCAGCTAAAACGTCATGTGTTATACTGTTTACATGCGCCCGCCCGACAAGGTCATCTATACCAACAGGCTCAAAATTATCGATGCCCCACTGTAGAAAATATGGGAAACATTCACGACGAAGTTAGTGAAACTGTCTATTTTCTAGACAACCTAATATTTCGTGCCGGCACTCACAAAAAAATGGTTTTCTAGAGTAAACGAGGCATACACACGAAAGGAAACGCTATACCTTCAATAAAGCAATGTGGCGTATGGATAAACTGCCTTCAGTAAATGTTGCAATATACGTTGTGGTCACCTAGTTCCTGACATTACAGGTTACCGATCCGCGTACTGTAGTGGTGCTATTTTCAGCAATCATGAAATGTTCAGAATGGGTCTGTTTGTGTAACACTGGCAAAAATAAATAAATACGATATGAAGTTTTGATATTTCTTGCGCACGAACGCGATCTTCGTCGTGCAACGCCGCTCAAAATGCAAACAACTACTTTATGTTAACAATGCATTGATTTGCAGATACTACGATCAGTGCAGAAATTATTGGGTTACAGGTGCGCGGTATGGTGGTACTATGTAGCACTGACTTGCCGAAAGGGTGATGTTGCTTCTGTGATTTGAGACCATGCCTTTGCGTCCGCAGCCATCTGCGAGCGATATGACACACAAAAGGCGTCAGACAAGGGTGGTCATAAAGAAGAAGCGCTGTGAAAATATTTTTCCATCTCAAGCAAAATAAAGAAACATTTGCAAGTTTCACTCGTACGCGAAGCAGTGAAAGTGACAGCAAGGACTAGCGTTGCGCTGACGGCATCTGAGAAAGCTCGCTTGTAGATAGAGGCCGCCGAGGCGTCAAAGCCGTCGCTCCTTGACGGTTCACGAGATTAGACCGAGCGGAAGCCGTGGGCGTGTGCAACCGCCCCACCAAATAAGTTACACAGTGTTACTTTGACTTTACTGTCCATTCTTCTCAGGCCAGTGTACGCGCCACGGTGCGGTATGCTCATGGCTGATCAGCAAGGACGCTAATTTGCCTGCGCACACTGCACACGCCAGCAGAGCAAGCCGAAGCGGTATCCTTTCTCTCACGAAGCCGATTGAGTCGGAGCATACGCTAGCGTCCACTTCACCACTTCTTTTTTTTTTTTTTTTGTCAAGTGCACTGGGCGTCTCTGTACTGGCGGGCAACTTATGTGGCAATGAAGGGAAAGCTACGGAGGCAAAGCACGCACCAGTAAGAGCGCTTCTGAAAAAAGTCCCGTGTTTTCATCCACGTTAGTTTAAGCTGGGGAAGAGAAATCATGAACACATTATTAGCAACAGTTCAACAAAATAAAACGCACCACTGAATGTAGAAGTTGACTTATTTTGCGGCTTTTCCCTTCCGCGTCTGGACCAACGCGAAACCGTCTTACTTATAGTAGCTGCGCCGATTCAGCGTCTCTTCCGAGCAACCAAAAGCGCTGTCAAACACTGGCGGACTACTTGTCGCCGTAGCACACGTTCAGCAGCCACGCGCGCCTAGCTTTCCCTTCATTGCCACAGAAAGTTGTGCGCGAGTGTACAGGCCTTCTAAGTTTGCATGGTCATTAAAACTATCACACGACATCGGTGGCGGTGGCGGCTCCAGATACGGTGGAGTTTTGAGAGGTCGTGTTAATAATACCACAATAAAAGCTGGTCATTTTTTTTTTTCGCTCCTAAAGGTATGTGGTACCAAGTCAACCTTTAAGAGCGGTGGAAACGGAGAGAGCATGCTGTGCCATTACGAGGACGACACAGTGCACGGTAGATGGCGCACTTTCATGACATCAACAGGCATCGTCAATGAAGTAAGATATTTACATTCATTATAGTTCTCGTCCTGTGAGGGCAAATTAAGTTTTACATCGAACCTAGAAATATAGGCTCACTGCCTAGCTACATAGTGGTCATTGCACTGTAAAACACATATGGGATGAAAAGTTGAAAATCGCTGGTTTTTGTCGCAGTAGACACAACAAAGGCATGTCTATTCCCCTTGTGGCAAAAAAATATTATAGATTCATAGGCAAATATTAGGAAACGTGGACAAATCGATCACATAACCGGAAACCCCACTGAACTTATCATTTTCTACGCTGGTAGGCTACCACCCACACTGAGACACGTCATGATCATCACCAGACTTCTTTTTGTTCACAGCAGGATGAAGGCTTTTTCCCAGAGATCCCAATTACTCCTCTCTTGCGCCACCTGATTCTGTCTTACGGCAGTAAATTTCACGTAATCACACCACTCAATTATCTGTCGTTCTGAACTGAGCTTGGCTTTCCTTGCACCAGCATGTACCGAAAATGCGGCATGTGAACAACAGATAACAGTCGATTTAATTAAAGATAGAGGAAATACATACCTGAAAAACTTGCGCATACGCAGTTCCTCAAGACTTCAGACGGTTCGAAGAATGCTTACGTTATACTAATTCATACGGATGGGGACGTTATTGAAGTGGATGAATATAGGCGCGCTAGCTTGCTTGTACAAGCTATTCATCAAGGTAATTTCCAATAGACTGCGGCCGACACTTGCCTTCAGCCAAGTGACTTCAGGAAGGGGCATTCTACAATTAATCAGATTCATGTCATCAGTCCTGTTCTTCAGAAATCCGCGGAGTACAACAAACCTCTCTAATTGGCGGAGGGTTCGGACTAACGTTCCGGGTAACGGCTAGCTAAGGTCTAAGGAGACAGGCCTAGCCCGTCCCCACCCCGCAGCGCACAAAAGGGGGCGCCGTGGCGCGCTCCCTGACTCACAGGTTAGGTGTAGGGACCACTCCCGCCTCGGTACAAACCAAAAGTGGGTTTATCCCCTGTCATGCACAAAATGCGCGCACAATACAGGGTTTACGTCACTAGGGTGACAGCCGCGAACTACGGATGAAAGCTCCCCGGAATTCCGCTCAGCAACAGAGGCCCTTCCAAGCTCGGCTCTCCCCGCAAAAGCCGTTGTTCTGATGGGCACGAGACCACGTGGGTCCACACGTCCGACAGCCATAATCACCCAAGGTGAATTTGGCAGGCGAACGCGCTCACTTACCTAGCATGGGGAAAGAGAAATGCCGAAGAGGGGGCGTGAGGGGCCCGCTCCTCGCCCACTGTTCGTACGAGTAAAAATTTCTGTGGGGGGTTTTACGTGCGAAAACCATGTTCTTCTTCTTATTAGCACGCCGTAGGTGGAAACTGCGGATCAATTTTGACCATCTGCTGTTTTAACGTGCCAGCAATGCACCCGAACGGGCAACCTTGCATTTCAACCCCATCGAAATGCGGCCGCTTTTTTTCGTAGATTACGAAAACCCGTTTTGTCCAGCAGGGATACTAGCGGTCACGGAGGCATCGCGTAGTCGAGGAGTGCAAGAAGCATACGTCATTATTGTAGGAAATATCTATAAAACTCCGCAGCTGCCTTAATTCACCACAAGAACCGCGGAAAAATAGCGATCAAGAAAGGGGTCCGGCAAGGAGAAACAATTGCTCGAATGCCGTACGCTGCATCTTTAGAAAGAGTGTTCAATTCAAGCTACTGGACTAGGAAAGATCAGGTGTGATAATCAAGGGCGAATGTATCAGCGACGTACGGTTCGTAACTTACATTCTCCTTTCAGCAACGCTGAATATGAGTAGCAATAAATGAAAACACTCTGCGCCGAAAACACTCTATACGACGATACATATTTTTTTCTTCTTTCGTGCCTCATTCAAAAGTAAATGGTAACTTACTTTGTGGATGCCCTCTGTAAAGCATTGTCATATGCTTGCATAGCATCAGCAGAAATAATGGCGAGTTCTTCCGCATGCCATCCGCTAGTTAATTTCCTGCGCATAAAAGGTTAATCAGAATATAAAATTTTTTTGTTTACACCAACTCTACAATGAGCTTCTCGGGAAGTGCCGCGCTGTGCATGAAAACATGATTGCAAGCTAACACGCCGCAAGATATCTACTTCACACCATGTGACGTAGTCAAACTTTCTTAACCTAATAAACTAGAAAAGATGCAGAATGTGCAGTTGAGAAGGGGGACAAACTGCAGCACAGGTGGCCACGCACGAATCTCAAACATGATTGCAGCAGCAGCCAGATCAGGAGAGCCTTCATAAGAGAGCACTGGCTACCCACAAAAGCTTGCTGTCGCAATTCACACGTGAGGCACCTTCTAGATACATGAATACAACATCTGCACAGTAGAGGAAAACAAAGCGAAGAAGGAAATTAGAATGTCCATATTGGAACTTCGATTAGAAGTATGTATCAAGGAAGAAGTTTGCTCATATTAAAAATAAATTTAGACAATTCTTTCCCCTAAAGCACTTGGTTTTAAAGTGGGTATGTGATGATTTTTAAAATTAGTAGTATATTTTCTATCATAAGAAGCCAACAAACACTGAGACCAAGGAGAACATAGGAGAATTTACTTGTGTTTAATAGATGAAGTAAACAAACGATAAATTATTGGAAACGAAAGGGGATGAAAAAACTAATTACCGCAGGTGGGGAACGATCCCACAACCTTCGCATTACGCATGCGATGCTCTACCAATTGAACTACAGCGGAGCTGTTTTGCCATCCACTTTATCGGGTATTTATGTTTCCTAGTAAGACCCTGGGAGTGTTAGACAGCGCCACCACTCACAAACCATGGCGGCGGATGTGGAGCATCCTTTCTGCCGTAGGCGTCATGAGAACGGCATCTTTTTCTGTGAAGGCAACCGGTCAATAAACCCACACATGCTACCTGAAGGCATCAATGCCCTCGCGAAGAGCCCACGGGCATGCTCGCGCCAGCGAACGCTGTTGGCACGCAGCGATGCGTGGACGGAACGCGTGGAGTGATCACTTTTCTTGACCGATCTTCTTGCGTAGCTTCCACAGCACTGATTGCTATGTATGGAACGGAGTATAGCGACTGAGAAGCCACTGCATACAATAACTGTATTCATGCAATGGTTCATGCTGGACGTTTGTCCACATAGCCAAGCTGAAACATGGCATCCTAATCAGAGGGCCAAGGAAAACAAGTGGCTATGTTCTGATAACACCTCCAATTGATATTGTTGAAATAGATGAAAAAAATACAGAACAGGTAGAATTAGAGATATATCAAAATTTTGCAAAGCACTTCTGCATATTGCTGGAAAACGCAGCATCATGCCTGTTCGACAAGTGTATGTATGTGTATACAATCACTATCTCAGACGCACGCTCCAGCACAAGCTACCTTAGGGGATTCATTCGGCAGGCGCCAGCCAGGTGTTAATGGTGATAGAGTCAAGTTTACCTTAGTTCTTGCGTGGAAGCCACAGGCATGTTTTATAAAGCGTAGCAGCAAAGCATACCTTCTGCAGCACACACAAAAGATTCGAAATTAGACTCCTTGCTGATGATGTACTCGAAACTCCCGTAAAAAAACTAAATCCCACAGACAACTTGCTAGAATGCAGAACTCATCGCGTACTGGCTTGAATAACATTTGTGCGTTAGGGAAGCAAGGTGCAACGTACAGTGTTGTAGCAAATTTTTATTCATATATGAAATATTAGTAAATGATGACACAACAGCACCCGCCGTGGTTGCTCAGTGGCTATGGTGTTGGGCTGCTGAGCACGAGGTCGCGGGATCGAATCCCGGCCACGGCGGCCGCATTTCGATGGGGGCGAAATGCGAAAACACCCGTGCACTTAGATTTAGGTGCACGTTAAAGAACCCCAGGTGGTCGAAATTTCCGGCGGCCTCCACTACGGCGTGCCTCATAATCAGAAAGTGGTTTTGGCACGTTAAACCCCATAAGTTAATTTTTTAATTTGACACAACAGAGTTAATTTGTGAGTTTACATAGCATTGACTACCTAGAGGTTAGCTTTGTAAGGATTAGGGAAGCTAATTAGTACTAGAAGTGAACTACGTGAGCTAGTGCTCAAAAACTGGAAATAATAGTGGCATCTTATGAAGCATCAGTGCAAAAGAGTACCCACTTGTAAGCGATCAACCTGCTATTTCACCGCGATGTGCACCCTGGTTTCAATCCCTATTGAATGCGCTGTGCAGACCAGAGAGTGCACATTAGCTTACACTGATCATAAGAATGCAGTCCCATCATCAGGCTAGAGCCAAGAGAAAAGAAGGATGTCCAGCCGTCTACGCAGTGAAAATAATACAAAATCTGGCTCATTAGAAGTTCAACCTGGAAGCCCGCAAGGATCAATTTTGGGCCACCTGTCCTTTTTTTTAAAGTGAAGCTTTCTTCTCCTCTTCCTTCGACTTTCTCACTGCTGCTGCTTCTGCTGTTGCTGCTGTCTGGCACACCTCGTCGGCGAGTGGTTGAGAACGTGCGTATACATGACAGAAGCATGGCAGGGAGGAAAGAAGACGCGAGAAAGAAACTAGCTTGGACCGTTCCAGCTCGTCGCATCTGTACAATACCCCCTAAAGCTCCCTCGGCATCGCCACATTAGCCTTTTGACAGCTGTAGCTATCCGTGGCCTCCCACAAAAGCATTGCAGAAACGGCAGAGCTTACCTTTCTGCTAACGTCCAAGACCACAGGGAAGCTAGATAGACTAGCAGACAGGAGGGGGGAGAGGGGGCACAGAATGGGTAGAACCGACGCAGATGCGAAACAAGTGACTGACAGACGTACAACACTTCGCTCGCAGTTCCCATACAAGAAGGGGATATGTAGAGGTAGGAAGAAGGCGGCGTGACAAGGCAGTGGAACGCTGCTGCTATACACGTAGTGCACCCCTATAGAGACGCCACTGATAGCCATCTAGTTGGCTGTTTCAAAAGTATGCTCGGGAGCAGTAGCAGTCGACAACCCTTTCAAGCAAGGATAGCTGAATTTCGCGGCTGCGATTTCTCATTTGCTCGGGTGCCAGACTGCTTCTTCTGTGCTGACAGCTGCAGCAAGGACGCTGGCCTCTAAGGGAGCGGACATGAACACGATGTTACCGGTGTTTGGGACAACCCGGTCCACATACGTGGCAGGTGCGTCCCCCAGACAAGCGCAATAAACCCCAGTTACACCAAGTGGAGCTCATGGTAACTAGCATCTTTGTTTTGTTGAGTAATATCTTGATCTTTTTTTTTAATTTACCTTTGCCGTAATACTGCTTCTGTACCTCAATACTACGCGCACGTCTTTAGTGCAGACATATATCTCAAACAAATCCGCGCGATGCGAATTCTCTACATGCTGTAGTTATCTTTCTGCCGGTGAATACATTTGAAGTCGCCGAATCAGTTCCGTCAATGTCGCCTCAAGAAGACTAGTCGCGAATTTATTAATGGAAATGAGTACACTAGCCAACGATGTCACCAAAACGCGCGGTTTAATAATAGCGCGGGTTAGCACTGTATCGGAATGTAATACTGCTGCATAAGCCGGCGAACTGCCGTTCGCGCTGCAGTTCTCGCAATTTAAAATTCCTTTGGTCACCTGCTTGCAAACGCACTAAGCTAAAGTCTGACGAGCTTTGCAGTAGTTTCCTTTTTTTCTCCAATGTTAAAAGAGAGAGAGATGCCACGTGATATATTTTAAGTAAAGCAGCGCCAAACCAAGTAGATAGGCGCTGGCGGCAAGTTCGGGTTTAGTCCTCTGCAGCATAAGCATAATAAAACAACTGTAGTTGAGCACAAAATGCACATGGGCAAAGGCACTACGTTGTGAAACAAACAAACCACTCGGCGTGGTAAGTCTGCTCAGACGGCATCGACGTGTAAAAACTTCCCCAACGTGACGCGAACATTTCACTAAAAATGGAACAGAAATACCATGTACAGCAACTATTACCAATTCTCGCCCTGAATTACCTATTTTCTTAACACATTTCCCAAGAAAATATTTAAGATGTCCTCGGGCAGAAAGAATAAAGCTCTTAAAGAAGTACCTGCCTGTTATCGTTCCGATAAGACAGAGCGTGATTTAGACCTTTCACGAACAAGGCAAGGTTAAAACCTCGCACTTAAAAGAGCAGTTCTCCATGAAGCAACTAGCAACAGATAAAACATGCATAACATAGATCCAAAAACACGAAGTGCGTGACAGCAGGTGGGAGGATTTACTGGGCCGCATAAAACCAACAATTTTAGTTCTTGTAAGCTTCAGTAGACTTACAACACGATGTGCTCGTGAAATCGCGCTACCTAGCTACCGCAGCACAGTAAAGAATCGGCAAACGGCAGAAGCGGCAAGCGACATCGAAAACTTTAGCGAAATGCCTTTAAACCGCATGCTGTACTTCGGACGCATCGAACAAAACATGGGCAGGCCGTGATCAACTTCGTCGCTGACGTCTTTAAGCATGATTGAGGGCGAAAAACACCGAAACGACGAAAGAAAGCATGAGAACAAGAAATTTCCCGAGGTACGACGCCGACCCATGGCTACCGTTGCTCGCGATCATGAGGCTTTGCGGGTAATGATTCGAACCGTATCGCAGGCTTGTTTTTACCTGTGTTTGAGCACCCCACTTTGCAACCATTCTTCTTGGACCTGCCTTGAGGTTTTGGCCACTACACACATGCGAAGGGTGTTGCTTATTTTGTTCTGAGAACGTGAATAAAACAGCAAAGCACGATCCTCGACGCCGAGAACTAAGGAGCGCAGCTACCGCCTTTCCCGAGCGCACTTCGCAAGACCGCCGCCAGTGGCGCGTTCATCATCGCGCACTACGTGTATATACACGAGAGCGTTTGCGGGCAAACTTGATATATTTAGGTTGAAGGTACGGTACGGTACGTTTCAGCGATTACACCGCACAAATTTGTCAGACGGACAACTTAAGCTATCTGTACAGAAGCAGAGTCGCATCAAAGCACACCGTAGGGTCTACACGACACTTCCGAAGCGGTCGCGCGACAAATCAACATTTCTATGCGCACCGCGGTCGCTTTCCGGCTGTGCCATGACTGGAGGTCGCGGGTTTGATCCCGACTGCTGCAGCGACATTTCAACGGGGGCAAAATAAAAAGAATGCTTGTGCATTTAGATTTAGGGATACGGTAAATAACATATCATTCCACATATTTTCGAAACAGTATATGGCACTTCACCGAGTTATCGAGACATCCCTAGCGCCAACATATTTCCTTTTCATGGAGTGTAGGCTCTTTCGGAGTGTTCTGCAAACTCCGCATATGCCAATTTTCCAACTATCCCTGTCTTGCGCTAACTGACTCCAAGTTTCACCCCAAGATTTCGCAATTTCGTCACGCCAGCTAATTTTCTGCCGTTGTCGAGTGGGCTTCTCTTCCTTTGGCAGCCATTTTGCAGATCTAATTTTTAACCTGTTCTTTGTCCACGCACTGCATGGCTTACCACGTTTATTTAGCCGATTAACATTGTTTGTTTGCTTCAGCCATTTGAAACTATCTGTCTTTTTATCGATCGTGTGATCGATCTATATGTATGTATATTGATGTAACCACTGACGCCAGCACAATGGCCCAAGTTGTCTACCAGCATAGGGCAATAGGTATGTGCCCGTGATCGTGAGGAGGCCGTGGTCGTTCCACCGCTTTCATTCAAGTTTGCCATACGACTATCGTCATGCCGTTGTAGTCACGCCATCATCGTCATACACGCTTCTTGATACCGTATTCGTCACGCCATTATCTTCATACGCGCGTCTTCATTGCATTGTCATCATATCGTTGTAATGCCATCGTCGTCTTTCTGTCATCGTCATACATTCGTTGTCATTCGTCGTCATCGCGATGCCTTCGTGGTCGTTCCATCGTCGTCATTCAACTTTCATCATGCCGTCGTCGTCACGCCATTGTAGTGATACTGTCGTAGTGATAACATCGTCCGATCCGGTCGTCATCATACCGCCTTCAATGCTACATTCACGTCAATCCTTTTTCGGCATTCTACAGTAATCAGGTTGCACGTCGCCATTTATTTGTGGTTATTCTGCCGTTGTGACGCAATCGTCATCATTTCGTTATCGTCAAACAGTACCTATCGCGCATCTGTTGTCGTTGTGCGGTCGCGGTCGTGCCGTTATCGTACTTAACATTCGTCATCTGACTCTCATCGCACCACCTTCGTCGTAGAGGTTTTCTGATACAATCTTCGTCAAGCCATTTTGCCACATGCTCATCCGCCATCATACCGTCCACATGCGATCGTCATCATTGTGTCGTCATCATACAGTCGTCGTCATGCATTCGTTGTCTCGCCGTCATCTGGACGTTGCAGTGGCTGTTCTATCGTCGTCATTCTAACTTCAAACATCCCACTGTCGTCATGCCATCGATGTCGCGCTATTTTCGTCCGAGAGTCAGCGTCACACTTTTCTTGTAATCCGTCATACTGCTTTTGTCAATACATCGACGGCATTACTTTTTCATTCTATCGCAGTCATACTGCCGCCATTCAATCGTGATTATGCAGCTGTTGTCACGCAGCGTCGTCACTTCGTTATCGTCACAGTCGCTATCATGCATCAGTTATCATACCGTCGTCGTGATGGCGTCGTAATCATGCTAGTGTCGTCATTCCCTCTTCGTCATCCGCTTGTGGTCATACCGCTTTTGCAACGCCCATCGTCATCCCATAATCTTCATGCAATCGTCGTCAAGTGGGGTGGTTCGTAGAGTACCATCGCCACGATTTAACGATAGGCATCTTGTCGTCGTGATTGCGTTGTCGTCATACCGCCTTTGTTGTTCCATTGGCTTGATTCCTTCACCGTCATTTCATCGTCGTCGCAGCGGTGGGATCATGCAGTCATTTTCAACCCGCCTTGCTCATGGGCGACGTTGGCAAGCGAGTGCCACAGCAAAATGTTAGGATACCGGAATATGTGTCATATAGCCGAAGCGACGGAAGTCCCAGGGACTACTGTATAATGGTTACCTCTCTAGATTACTGATTTCGACGTGTTCTAACCGTTTTCTAACCACTTAAGGCCATACAGTAGTTAGTACTAGCACTGCACTTTCAGAATCAGTTCAAATTTTCCCGATCTGGCGATGTAGTGATTCTTGAAGGCACCTTTTTGCGAACTAATCTGCATACGTTGTAGCGAAAAGGAGCGTGGCTGCCAACCTCTGCCGCGCTCGAGGAAAAAGCATGTCGCTCACAATTAAGCCGCACTTGCATCAAAATGTTTTACTCAGATGACTCCCAGCAACTCAATAACTACATTATTAAGGAAAAATGAGACGGCCATCCAAAGGTAGCTAATTGCTACAAAGGAAACCCATACGGGTTCCTGGAGAGAAAAGTTTTGCAGTTGAAAAATTTGTCGCATGCCGGGGCTCGAACCAGGGGCTCACCGCCTTTCCTGGGCTGCAGCTTTACCATCTGAGCTAACCACGCGCCTAGCAGATTGCAGGGCGAGGTCGAATTTATCAACAACTTGAAGCAAAGGCAAGATTTTAACGCAATAGTTCTGCGGAAACGCGAAAGCTACAGAGAATTCTTAAGGGAAAATGAGACACCCACCCAAACGTCGCTAATTGCTACAAAAGAAACTCATACGCCTGGTTAGCTCAGATGGTAGAGCGGCTGCCCCGGAAAAGCGGTGGTCCCGTGATCGAGACCCGGACCAGGGCGAATTTTTCCTCAACTGCGAAACTTTTCTTTCGAGGAACCCTTATGGGTTTCCTTTGTAGCAATTAGCCACGTTTGGGGGGATGTCTTATTTTCCCTAATAATTCTCTCCACCTTGCAGGTTTCCGCAGAACTATTAGGTCAATAATTACGTTATATCGCCGACTTTCCCGTCCGGCAGTGATGAGCGGTGATAATTACCCGGAAATGACGCCAACTGTTCACTAGTGCGCTTTGGTATGGAGCCCAAGTCGTTTTATTCCACCAAAGTGTATTTGTGAAAGTCCGCCGCATGTCTAGCATGTGGACCTGGCATTTTCAACCGGTTTTTCAAGAGTTTCCATTACGCTTCCCTCGTAAAATCCCAGCAAGGCGTGCTGCCGGTGTCACTGCACAGTCATCGAAAGACGCTCTCGTGTCGTCGTCCCGCGCGGCTGCGTCGCCAGAAAAGCGTCGCGCTCGAAACTATGCTACCCCAGAACTTCAGTTTAGTGATGATGGCTCGAGTTATGATTCCGAAGATGACAGCGAAGTAGATTCAAGCTCTGACGGCGACGATGTTTTGAGTCACCATGGGACATCTTCCGCTTTTCACCGGGGAGTTTCCTTTACGGCCGTGACCAGTCTCCTCCGTTGTGCGCGCTTATCTGCCGATCACTTTACACAACCTAAGAGCTCTAATGATTATCTTCAGGGTGCATACTTAGCTTGGTCATGATATGCTACCATCGGAAGCCAAGAAACTTCCGTTCAATTTCCGTTCAACTCCCGCTCCATAGCAAATCTCGGCCCAGCAGCACTACGGAGCAGCGCAGGACAGTTAACAATGGCGTGGGATTTCTTTGTACTCTCCCCTCTGCAGAGGTAATAAACACAACCTGCAAAAATGCAATCGGATATGCTTGGATGCATAATTCTGTCATTGCCCAGCTACGCTTAGAGCGATGGGTCCTGAAAACAAGTGCATGACTCTGGTGAAGTACGTTCTTTGGACTTCTCATCGAACCTTCCTCAGAAGATGCCGAAAAGGTTGAACTGCAATATGTGTTACGAGGACCGCAGCGTTGAACAAAAATCAGTCGTCTTGTGGTAAACGTGAGGCGTGCGCCTATGCGTCGCAAAATCCAGGAACTACCTCACCGCATGGTCAGAGTGATCAACTGGTCTTAGTTGCTTCCTTGTATACGAAGAACAGCGGTGTAATGAGCATTAATTTTTTTCAGACACTATTCCTAGGTTGTTTAACTTTGAAATGTGTATCACATTTTTTTTATTGTTTTTATCATCTGGCAGCAAAAACGACACCATCTTTAATTTTTATGTTTTACCTAATAAATTCTTTTCTTTGGAAAGGCTTGTTTTTGGAAAGAGCATTTCATTATTTACAATATGCTAAGCTGCAATGTGTGCTAGCATTTCATTTGTAGTGGTAAATAAATTTTTCCGAGACTTATAAAGAACGACCACTTTCTCGCGGTAACTAAAGGGTTATATAAGCGTGATTGGAAATACTGTGTATCGCCACATAGCTCGATCTCTGATCGAATTAAGTATTATTTATTTTTCAGGAAGGTTTCCTTTCTGCTAACCGTTGTTATACAGGCTTGTTACAATCGTGTGTACAGGTACTATTATGAGCAATATGAAAGGGAACACAGGAACGCGTAGAAAACACCCTCAGACCCAGCTATATGGGTGATACGCAGCGGCCACCGTGGGAAACAAAGTGGAAAGGGGGACGCTGTTCTAACAATTGTTCGCACTCCCACCGTGCGTCTGCAAAGCGCGGTACTTCGCATCGCCAGCAGACAGCGATAACACTGTTCGATATTGCATCACTGGTAACCTTTTGCGTCGTATCGTTACAAAAGGTAACACTGTTCCTGACTTCGATACTGATTTGTGGTAAATCTTGTAAATCGGGAAAAAATGGTATTTAAGGGTGAGTTCAAAATAAGTTTATTGGCGCTTGCCGAATATTAAAAAGATATTGAAGCAAATGAAATACGGCAATAGCGTCATCGCAGCTTATCCTCGTCATTTGTTTTGTTCGTTGGTGGTCTAATAACGCGTCATGCCACCGTCGACTTGAACGACGGCCTCCATCCTTTGGGGCAGAGACGCGTAGAGAGCCTCGATGAATGCGGTATCACGCTGAAGGCACTTCCACTCATGCTCTATTGCTTCCCATAGTTGGTCGGATTTCGCCAATTCCAGTGAGCTCTTCGAAAGCTCCACTTTCATACGGCCCCAAACGTGCTCTATAATGTTCATGTCGGCACCCTTCGCGCACCACTGAAGTTGCATTACCCCTCGCTCTTCCAAAAGGCGCGCCACGTCTTTCGATGTGTGAACGGGAGACAAATCCTGCTGGAAAAAATAACACCCATCCGGGTGCGGCCCGTTCAACACATAGGGGATCATCTGGTGCTCGAGCAGAGTGCAATACGCAGTACTGGTGAACCTCCCATCAATTCTCACCAGTGGGCCTATGCCTTCGTGGGAAATCGCCCCTCAGACGTTCACAGAGACGCGTGGACTAAAGCGTGTGTTTTCGGTCCGCCACACTCTCTTTCGTTGGTCCCAGCGGCTCGAGAACGTGGACTCATCAGAGAAAACTACATACTTCCACTCACTCTCGCTCCAGCTGTGGTGTTCAGTAGCGAACCTCAGGCGAGCTGCTTTGTTGGCTGCGGTGAGCAGAGCTTTCTGTGCGGCGATGCGACTTCGCAGTCCTGCTTCTCTGAGCCTTCGTCGTACCGTGCTGTCGCTCAAGTTGTCCAATCCAAGAGCACCTCGAACGTCCTTTGCACTTTGGAATGTTTTGTCGCTGACGGCAGCCACGATGCAAAGGTCTTGGTCGTTCGTTGTTGATCGGGCTCTTCTGCGGTGCGGCGCATCGTTTATGCGTCCTTCGTGTCGGTAAGCCTGGATAATCAGGTTGACCGTTTTCAATGGGCGGCCTGTCACGAGAGCAATATTGCGCTGCGTATAACCTCTTTTAGACATTTCTATTATATCTTCCCGCTCTTTAAGAGGCACTCGAGGCATCTTGAGGCTACAAAATCAGAGTTGACTGCTCTGCGTGGGCCACTGTAGTGTGCGACGTGAATTTTTCTGAACGAACTTCGTGCAACAAAATCGCACGAGAGGCAGTTTATCAATGTTCTTTTTTAAAATTTTTCTTTATTCTATTCCTCTGTCGTTATTGGCTCAATCGTCGCCGCTGTTCGAGGTGCCACTGACAACAGGGTGCGTCGATTCAAATAAAGAATCGGTTTCAAATACAGGGCAAACTTGGTCTCGGAGTGCTATCAAGCGGTTGCGCTAAGAAAAAAAGAGAATTTAAGAAAAGAAAGTGAATTGGTGTAAGTCACTGGCGACGATTACCGTCTTATCGGCTGTCCGACGATCCATGACGTAAGCTGCTCCTTTGTATAAATGCCAACGTGGTGGGAGTGCCAACAGTTAGTAGAAGAGCACCCTCCTTTCCCCCTTTGTTTTTCACAGCGACATCCGCTTATCGCTCTGAGTCTGTTTCGAGGCTGTTTGCCACGCGTTCCTGGGGCCGAATCTTATAACGGTTCGGAATACGAACCGTTCGCTTCGCCGCTTACGTCACTAGATGTGCCACTCCCAAGCCGGCGGTGGAAGAAGGGGAGGACGCGACCAATAGATGAGAGGGTGCCACCTCTGAAGTGTACGCCACTATATGACGAGGTAATCGAGGAATTGCAGAATGTTTCTGCTTGCTAAACAAATGTAAAATATAAATTAAATATTATACGCCAAGTTCTGAAGTATAAACGTGTGGTGCTGGGCGTTTACGCAATGCAGAAGTAATTTATTAATGTCATTCTTTTTTATTCTCAGCCGACAGGCGGTATCGCAAGCGTAAATGAGTTGGCAGAGCGCAGCGCTATGTCGTCTGCTACCAGGAGCTCGCACGATGCACGCAACAGGAACGCACTGCCGGCACTTCTCAAGTAGCGAGCGCGACAAAACCGTGAACTGGTTCTTAGGGACACCTTTACTAGCCGAATATATCAATTTTCCATCTTTTTTCGCCCTTCGTCATCGGCTCGGACATGACTCGCTCGCCGCCGCGCTGCCGCTGTCCCTGCGATAAGCCCCACGGCGCGTCGCGTGATAAAAGCAATGGAAATTGAAATCGAACATTACGATACACGGGCCCTGCATTGCCTGCGCGAAGTCAAATCGAATAGTGTGGTTCTGACGGTGCGCGCGGTGCCGTAAAATTGAGTAACAAAGTGCGGCACTCCCAAACAAGAGAAAAAAAGGCAGCCAAATAAGAGATCTCCACAATGTCTTCCCGTCCTGACTGTATAGTTTTATCAGCTGAACAAAGGAAGTGCTGAACGAGCCTAGGTTGAACCCTTCTGACTGCTGAACGGCGATCTGCGAGCTATTCACGCTGGCGATAGCACTGAGAATTCGATGTCACCATGCAAATATCTCCTTGGCATTGGCTTTGAAGCTGAGGTCACGGGAAAGCTGACCCAGCCCTTCAACCGGCCAACACAGTAATTGCGAGAGCAACTTTGTGGACAGTGTCGGCAGCAGAGATCTAGGTCATTCCGATGAATGCTTCACGTCCGACCGACCTCTGCGAGCTGCAGGCCGGTGGCGATGAACCGCAGCGCGCAATATTCCTTCCTCTGCGTGGAATGGCCACTCGTACGCTTGCACCTGAGTCCCCTCCATTTGATAGCGTAGCCTGCAAAAGGTCTACTTAGAAAGCCGGCAGGGGCGGTGCAACTCATTATCCGTCCCTTCTTCGAACGCGTATCGCGCTTCCAGCCGTGGTCGACACCGAAAGAGGAACGCCAAGCAGACGACGAAGGCAAGTAATAGCCTGCGAAGCAACCAACGCACGCGCGCGCGACGCCCGCGTGTCTCCGGGGTCGCGCGACCGGCGCGCGCGGCCATGGTCACAAGCCAAAGCCAAGCCACAGCAACCGAACCCAAAGCGGACTACCCCTTCGCCGGTTCCTACGACCGGTTCGCTTTGAAGATAATTGACAGATGCGTGAGGTATTCAAAAATTGCGATACCGCCCCGCTGCCTCTGACGACCTGTGACGTAATCAAAATTTTGGCCAATCAGGTGAGGCCAAAGGAACGGTTCCCCAACCGAACCGTTATAAGATTCGGCCCCTGTGTTCCCTTTCATATTGCTCATGATAGTACAATCTGTATTGCAGTGAGTTGTAGTTTCGTTCTTGTGTTGGTTTACACCACTGTTGTCCTGTGTAGAGCTGAGGAGCTCATGAAGCAACGGCTTTTTTCGCTGTTAGTCCTCTGCTAATTGGAGCGAAAATAAAGGTTTATTTATTTAGTGACTGATTGTTTCAGTGACTGACTGATTTACAGCCATCAACTGTCGTGTTGAGATAGAACAAAGACACAGAAAGGAACCAACATATGTGGGCGTAGGTGCTACGTACGCGTCTTTTCGTTCCTTTCTATGTGTTCTACAGTTTCTGCTGCTACAATCACCAAAGAATGAACCAACCAGCTCGGCTAAACATCTTTAGTTCTGCAGCAACGTTTCTTTACTTTAATCTCCACAAAAATATCGGCTACAGCCGTGTGCTCTTTGTTGCATAACGCTTTCTTAGGGTTTCTTAATGGCACGCCTAACATTTTTCGCGCATCAGATTTATACTATCTTTAACTTGTCCTCAAGCTTCTTCGTTAACTTCCAAGTTACCGTCCAGTATATGAACAGTGACAGAGGCAAGCTCCCGGTCAAAATTTCGCAATGCCCGTTGTTTGCGTTCCAACCTATTTTTCTCAATAAATATGCAAAAAGAAAATTTATCTCCAAGAATGCAGCCACTAAAATTCAGAAATAAAATGTTCCGTATCGGCCACGGGGCTTCATGGCCATGCATCAGAACGCACAGGTGCAATTTGATCAATTGGCCGTCGTACTAAAAAAATACCGCGCAATCTTTCCACCATGTATAAATATCCTGGTATAGTGACTTCGCTATCTTTACGAGCAAATATTTTGCGTTCCCTTACACTTATCAAAACGTCGCCTGGAGTGAAAACTCTTGTTCGACCACTGTACGTCACTTCCCTTCGCTGTAGGTATAAGCTGTCAGTTGTCAATGTAATTTCTCAGTGGCTCCATTAAATGAGTTTGTACTTAGGGCCTTTTTCCGAATGTGAACCTAATGTTTTCTTCTTTTTTTTCAGACAGGTTTGGTACAGCGTGTGCTTGACCCCTCAGTCGCTGCTGGCGTCGGCTGGGCTTTTTACGACCTTGAACTCGAGGATTCCAGCGGTGACTGCGCTCTATACTGGGGTGGAACGAAGGAGCAGACCCAGATGTTCGCTTATTTTCGACTAAAGACTGCTGCGAAAGAAATACTAGCGCTGAATGCAACAACTATATCTGATACCAATGCCATAGGAAGCAACGTGGAAAGCTCCCAGCCGTTACTTGTCACTGAAGTTGCAGTAGCGCATTCAAGAGAATATGAGACAAGCGTGACGCCCAAGCATCTTTAAAAGCCAAAATACAATACCAATAACGACCTCCCGATTGTGTGCTCTTTTTTAACAAAACGCGCCATCAATCATAAATGTGAACTAGGACACGACAGAGATTTCCAACCGAGGTTGCACACACGTTGTGATCTATTCAAATCGTTATTCACTTTATTGCTATTATTCTGTATCCTCTTTTTCAAAACTTGAAGAAGTCGCAGAGCAGCAATGCGCCAACTTTATGTGTAGACATTTCCTTTTGGTCATTACCGTCAGTACGGTGGACATGCGTTTTGTTGATTTATTAATATTGTCGATGAACTTCGCGAACTGTTGTGAAATATGAAGCGGGGGATGATGTGACTTATGTGACTTAAAAAGGGCAAAATCGCCCCAGGAGACAATCACAGATTCTGGGTTACTAAGGCAGAGGCCTAGTACAAGAGTTCAGGATATTGTTAAAGTGGCACAGAGGTGTAAAAGATATAAAATCAAGCAAGTAGTAAGTTGCACTTGGCATATAAATAAAAAGAATGTGTTGAAGTTTTTCCAGGAAATGCCAGGCGTATTAAAATAACCAATTATGAGTATCTTATGGTTAGCATGGACCGCTATAACATACTAAAAAGAGGCCAGAATAGTTATGTAAGTCTCAATGTTCATTTCAATGTTCAGCCGCAACAAAGAAATTATCTACTAATAGCCTATTACTACCAGCACCAAAAATCTAATATTTTAATAATAATAATATGAATAATAATTGCTATATATACATAAATTCGTCGATATAGGTAAAGCCCACCAAAGCTTCGCTGTTCGACCTTCTTCACAGAGTGGAAGGCCTGAAGAATATTTTGTTACCCTCGAAGTTTCTCCCCCTAATGTTATTACCAGTAAAATATGACGATTCTACAGTTTTCTTCTAAACATTAGCGGTAAGCTATGGATCATAATTTTTAAATGCCTGCCGTATGCGTGTTTGCTGATATTTACTCTGCAACTTAGTTTCCTGTTACCTGGCTCTCCTCAGAAGAACTGGCCTATATAAAGATGCTCTTGCATAAATTCTTAAGGCTGTCGTGTAAATATGAAATGTCCTTTCCTTAGCAGGGAACTAAGCATTAAGTTTGTCTCCCGCATAAGAATATTTCAGTTTATTTCACATTTGTTCGTCTTACGTTTTTTTTATTATTGGCACTAGATCTAAGGTCATCATTTATTGTTCAACGTTTTTGGCGTTGCTGAACAGTTTAATGTCCTCTGACAACCGTAGGTAGCTGAGATATTTTTCATTAAACCTCAGTTCTAATTTTGCACACTCTTATAGCTTGACACTTCTTAAGCAGTGTTTTCAAATAATGTAAAAATGGCATGTTTCCTCGACGTCAGGCTAGCGCTATTCGACAACTGCAATTAGCGTCGTGGTTTTATACGCCTATGCATTTAACCTTCCTAAAGACTTACAGCCCATAAATGACTTGCGATATTCCGCGCTAACCTGAAATGCACTGGCTTTACAGGCCAAATAGTCTACAAAGAAACAAAAGATTATCTTTCATCTGACCATGCGGTGGGGCTCTGGTAAAAAAAAGCAGGCATGTTGTAACATAGAGAAAAGGTGAAAATAACCTAGAAAGATTTAGGTGATAATCCTTGTGTGTCTCCCTTAGAGCATGGCAAGACTAGGGACAACAAATCTGCGAAGCAGTAATATAACACAGATGTAACACTGCTGATATTTCCAACCACTATGAAAATGACAATACAGTCATGGGCTAGCCTATAACTCACGACCAATGTGCACGATACCACATAAACATTGAGTTCGTCGAACTGAAATCAATTACTGCTATTATTGAGGTCCTACACCCTGAACCCTGAGGCCCTAAAAGACTATCGTAATCCTCGTCTAGGCCCAGTGAACGCGACGAAGGGCACCTTAGGCCATCTTTTGTGACGAAGTACAGAGCGCATTCTAGAAAACGTGAAACAGGAGTTATTTCGGTTACCTTTGCAGTACCACGTGTGGCAAACACATCGTACAGAGTGGTGTTGCAGCTAACTGGCCTCCCACCTTTAGATACGCTTATTGTTTAATTGCGCAGATTGTGCGACTCGTGTATTTTCACTAAAGAACAACTGGAGGACTTCGTGCTCATAATGCACATGTGTGATCAATTTAAGTGGTTCCTAATAAGCGCCCATAATTGTTGTCTAATGGAGGCCAGTAAAGCATAAATTGAAACCAAAGGCAGGGTTCGTATTTGTGTGCAATTTTGCTTTGCTATGCAGACGTGTTCAGTGCATCAAAAGCCACCTTTTAAACTGTTTTGAGCAGAAGTTTCTTTACCCGATGGCTTATATCAGTTCAAAGGCATGCCTTTCGGCTTATGTAATGCTCAAGCTACCTTTTAGCGCATGGTCAACCCATTGCCGTTCGGCTTGTCTCAGGTTAGGCGAACTCCAATCGACAGCCCTGGAACTTGGGAATCGTGGGACACCACAAGGGTCTGTCCTATCTCCCATGTTATTTAATTTGGTAATGTCAAAAGTGCCTCGAGGTCTCGCGCAGATTGAGGGTATCCACTTTGCAATATATGCAGTTGATGTAACAATCTGGAGTGTCGATAGGTAATAGGGGACAAACAGAGGCCAAACCGCAGGAAAGCATTTATGTGGTCGAAGCAATAATTGAGGGTATGGGACAGAACTGCTCTGCTAAAAAATCTGAACTATTGGTACTACGGAGATGCAAGAGTGGACGCAAGCCGAACGGATATATCCCAGAGGAAGAACCCCGCCTTGACATATACGCCAAAAATGGAGAACCAATCAGGCAGGTGGAGACTATTAGAGCGCTAGGACTTCTCCTGCAAGCGAATGGATCTAATTGCATGATGATACAACATATATCTAACAAGTCAGAAGAAGTCATTAAGCTTCTGCGTAGAATTACTAGCAAGCATAAGGGGCTAGGAGAAGACAGTGCCATTAGATTGGTACATGCATTCGCCTTTTGCCACTTCTCATACGTGGCAGGCAAGCTACAATGGACAGTGGCTGATAAGAACAAGCTAAACGATTTATTCAGACGACTTATAAAGACTGCACAAGGACTTCCCATCAGCACGGCCAATAATAGCTTATTGCACCTAGGGCTGCATAACACACCAGAAGAGATAGCTGAAGCTCAACCGGTGGCCCACCAGGAAAGACTAATGGGGACACGACCTGGGAGGGCGCTACTTGAAGAAATAGCGTAGAAATTAACAACCACACCAACAAAGGAGAATTATTAACAGAATTGCAAGCGGGACTACGAGAAATAATTAAGACGACCCCGTACCCTAGGAAAATGCACCCGACACCTAACCTCGACAGACGGAATGCCGGGGCCAAGGCACTCCTTCAAGACATAGATCAACATAAACAGCAGGCGGTGTTCGTTGACGCTGGCTGGGTTAAAAATAAGGATGCGTATACGTCCGTTGTTGTAGACAGTCAAGGTAACATACGGGATGCCATCACCGTCTATACCAAGGACCCAACAGTAGAAGAACAAGTTCGCTTTAGCCATCCAGGATAATCGGTGGACACATACTTAACATGACTCTAGAACAGCCATACGCAGCTTTACTAACGGATATGTGACACGGATAGCAACATGGTTACTAGAGAAGGTCAACAGTGAGAGGATCGAAATCCGCTGGTTTCCTGCACATCGGGGGGTGGTGGGCGGAACTCGGAGAAACTTTTTGAGGGGGCAAATGAAGCAGCACGAGGACTTTCTAGCTGTGCTCTTCAAGACCGAACAACTTACACTTCACCCAGGGAACACAGGGATCGATTATTAACATATAACTAAATCACGGAGCACTATTATTTAAGCAGAAGGGACCGAAGGGACAGGGACGAATACAGGGACAGAAGGGACACAAATACCCAATGCCACACGGTAAGCTTTGAAGAGCCCAAACGGTCACATTACGTTTGCTACAGACAAGGACATATCCAAGTCCACATTTTATGAACAGGATCTATCCGGAGAGGGAAACTCAAACCAACTGTAATAAGTGTAATGGCAACATTACTCTTGATCACATGCTTCGGAAATGCCTCGTGGTCTTCACAGGCTGTCACAAGGAACAAGAATGGTGGCCGCAAATGCTGCACAGTGAATCACTCTCTCACCAATTACGGGCACTCCGGAAGGCCCGCGATGTGGCTGAAGGGCTCGGCCTGACAGTCCTAACGTGGGAGCGGCCCGCGTCAACCTAGGGTTGACCTTCAGAACCCAATAAAGTTATTCATACCATACCATACCCATTCCTGCAAGGCCACAATTGGGCCATCTATCTTTGTTACTTGGATGATGTCATCGTTTTTACTCCTACATTTGCCATGTACCTGGAGCCCCTCTTAGTCGTCATGTTTATCGCAAGGCTGGTCTTCAACTTAACTCGTCTGAATGTCACTTGGGACGCCGCCAAAGGACTATGTTCGGTCATCTTGTTGTCTCATCTGGTGTATGCCCAGACCGGGACAAAGTTCGCGGCGTGGAGAAGTTTCCCGTGCCAACATGTACTAAAGATGTCCAGAACTTCGTCGGCCTGTGCTCGTACTTCCGCCGCTTCGCGCACAAATTAACGGACGCCGCCCGACCTCATACTGCTCTTCCCAAGGCAGACGTTTTGTTTCCATGGGTCCTGCACAAGCAACTGCGTTCTCGAAGCTTATCTCTCTCCTGACATCTCTGCCCATTGTCGTGCACCTCGACCCGTCTGCTCCAACAAAAGCCCTCGTTGATGCCATTGGTGATGGAATCTGTGCCATTTTAGGCCGACGTCAGCAAGGACACGACCACGTGACTCCATACACCAGCCGTGTGCTTCCTCGAGCTGTGCGCAATTGCAGTCCATGACTGAACGTGACTGTCTTGCACGTGTCTGATCAGTGGCGAAATCTCGCCATTACTTATATGGTCGGCCATTCACAGTCACCACAGACCACCATGCGCTCTGCTGGCTTTCGTCCGTCAAATATCACACCGGTCGCCTAGGTCGCTGTGCGCCACGCCTACAGGCATACTCGTAAAATGTTACGAACAAGTCCGCCCGTTTACACCAAGATGTTCACTGTTTGTCACACCATCCAGTCGACCATCCTGATGTTTCTGCGACGGATGATTCTGGTTGTGTATTTTCGCTATCTGCTTTCGCTGATCTCGCTACCGCACAGCGCCGAGATCTAGTCATACGTGGTATCATGGACGAGCTCACATCTGGTTGAAGCGATCACTCACTCGGCATGTTCCTTCTCCACGAGGGCACCTTATACCGCTGTAGCATGCACCCTAGGGGAGCTCAGGTGCTGCTTGTAATTCCCCGGCAACATCGTACTACTGTTCTGTCCCAGCTGCACGATGTTCCAACTTCTGGTTACCTCTGGGAACCTCGTACGTACGACCGTGTCCGGCGATGATTCTTTTGGCCTGGTCTAAGGCGATCTGTCCACCGCTAAGTCCCTTCTTCTGAGTGATGTCAGCGCCGGAAGAAGCCGTGTGTGCTCTCTGCTGGTCCAGTGCAACCTGTTGACGTTCCTGCCGAACCCTTCTATTGTTTTGTTGTAAACTGTAAACTCCTGTGACATTTGCACACATCGGACTCCGGCGACAAACAGATTGCTGTCGCAACCGATTATACATCTCGGCTCGCGATCACCAGAGCCCTTCCGACCTCCTGTGCAATAAAGGTAGTCGACTTCCAGTTGGATAACATCATCCTTCATCCCAACGCTCCTTGTCAACTTCTTACCGACCGAGGTCGCTAGTTCCTCTCTGCAGTTGTGAACAACGTGCTCTGCTCTTGTTCTTCCAAACACAAACACACTGCTACTTATCATCCGCAGACGAATGGTCTTATTGGGCGGCTTAATCTAACAATAACGGATATGCTGTCCATGCATGTTTCCGATGAACATCTTGACTGGGATATTGCTATCCTTTTTGTCACATTCACATATAATTCACCACGCTACAACACTGCAGGTTACTCGTTACCTTATTTGCTGTACTTGCGTGTTACCGTATTGCCTTTTCATATAATACTGCCTCCCCTTCAAGAGTACGTGTCTGAGTATACCCACGACCTCATTACCCGAGCCGAAGAAGCACGCCAAGTTCATCACCGTCGCCTTTGTGCTTCTCAGAAGAAGCAGAAAAGCATATATGACCGACGACACCATGGCTTCTTCTATGTTCTCGTTGATCTTGGCCTTCTATAGTCTCCGAACTCCATGCCACCCTCTCAGAGACGCTTCTGTCTCGCTACGACATTCTCACCGGGCACTCCACCAGGTGACCGACGTGACCTACGAGATCTCTCTGGTCACACCTACTACTCGCCCCATCAAGAATTTCTGTGACGTCATTCATGCCAGTCAACTAAACTGCTATCAGTTCTCTTCTGCCTAAGAAGCAACGGGATAGCGCTTCCACGTCAGGCAGGAACATGTTACACTGATCTACACAACATTGAGGACGAGGAGCAGGAGCTTGGGGCAGGAGGAGACCAGGCTTCAGTGAATGGCCGGCTGTAGACTTGGTCTTGTGAGTCGTGTACATATTGTAAATATATTTTCGTCTCGCTTCTTCCCTCCGCAACAATATAAACCTTTTAGCTATGACACTCTGTGTCACACTGGCTCGTAGTCATTCCGGAAGATGTCCAAGGGATGGTGCATGCCATTGGCGCATTCAGTCACATTTGAACAGCAATTTAAGTACGAAATAGCTCCCGCATACAAAATTGACAAAATGAGGTGAAAGAATATATTGCCCTATTCGCATAAACTATGTGTGCTTTACAAATGTGCATAAGTGGACACTGCGTGTAGATGTTCTACATAGCGAGTTATTGTTTCCTTGCACTGCCAGAGATGAGCTAACTCATTGAATTATTAAGGTCAATGTTTAGTGCACGGATTATCATGTTGCAGCATACCTTGTGGCCCATAATTCAGTAGCCTGAATTAACAAAATAGAAGGTACCTGTGAATCTAAAGGGTTATCTTATTGTCTCAACCGGTTAGAGATACCTGTCAGCCGATATTTATACGTATGTGCAAGCTTGGTTTGTAATTTATTGTTTTTTCAGACGATACAGAAATCTGCAACCACTATTAGAGGACATTTAGTGCTATTTAAGTATTTAGGAAAATCAAGTGTAGTAGAAAAAAACTTCGAATCATGGGTCGTGCGTCGGCAAGGCCATGGAGGACGCACTGCTTAACCGCTGGCAAGCCCACTTAGAGCAGAAAGGGGCATACCCACCATCCATCATAGGATTCCGCCCACACTTGTCCACGCAAGACGCAATGATACAACTGAAACACCAGGTGCTCGATGGCAAGACGAGAGGCACCAGAGCAATTCTCGGCCTCGACCTCGAAAACGCGTTCGATGGAATCGCGCACTCGGCGACCTTACACTAGGTATCGCTGCAAAACCTAGCTGTACGCACATACAACTACGTAAAAGATTTCCTGACAGGCAGGCGAGCTCTTTTAGTGGCAGGGGACCTGCAGCTAGAAGAGCAAACGCTGGGAAGCACTAGCAGCCCGCAGGGCTCTGTCATCTCACCCACGCTCTTCAACCTGCTCGTGATCCGGCTAGCATAAAAGCTACAAGAACTCAAAGACGTCCAGCACACCATATACGCCAACGACATAACCCTCTGGGTGCACGAAAGCAGCGACGGTCACATCGAAACGGCACTGCAATTAGCAATCCAGACAATAGAGGAGTACCTTGGGGGTACGGGGTTACGATGTTCGCCGAAAAAGTCGGAGCTCCTACTCTACCACCCTGCACAGAGGGGCAGACCACCAGGGTGTGGTCAGAATGCGGCGACGACCAAGCGAGAATGTGAAGAGATCAGACTACGCACAAGAAACGGAGCAACCATCCCGCTAGTGCAGATAATTAGGGTCCTCGGCATGATAATCGAGGCCAACGGCGTCAACGGCCCAACGATTGCTAAATTAAAGCACAAGACGGCTAACGCCATGAGAATCCTCAAAAGGGTCACTAGCACAAGAAACGGAATGCGGGAGGCGAGTCTCACACGGCTCATACACTCTTTCGTCATGTGTCATATTGCGTGCGTCGCGGCATTCCACAACTGGTACAAGGGAGAAGAAGCCAAGATTAACGTCCTCATCCGCAGGATGTACAAGATAGCACTGGGTCTACCCGGGTCCATCAGCACCCACCGCTCGCTCCAGCTCGGGCTTCACAACTCGCTTAGCGAAATCGCCGAGGCGGAGCCCACTTCACAACTAGAAAGATTAGCGGGCACGAGAGCGGGCACGAGAGCGGGACGCCAGATCATGGAAAGTCTCGGCATCGGTTACCACGCACAACAAGGCCAGAAAGTCGCCGTTCCCGACACGATCAGACAAACGCTAAGAGTCGACCTGATTCCACGGAACGTCCACCCGAAACACAACCGGGGAAGGAGAATGGCCAGGGCCAGAGTCCTCCTACACATCCACGGAGACAAAACGGGAACGCGGTTCGTTGACGCCGCAGAATACGCAGAACGCTCGCGATTCGCGGTTGCGGTCGTCGATTCGAGTGGCAAAACTGGCATAATGGCAAGTGTAGCGTGCGAGCGCGCACAAGAAGCAGAGGAAGCGGTGGTGGCACTCGCCCTCACCGATGCGACGTGCACCACGGTACTCTGAGACTCGCGACAAGCGGCCAGAAACTTCGCCAAAGGATGGATCTCACGGAGAGTGGCCCGAGTCCTGAAAAATCGACAAGTCCAGCGGGAGGTAGATTTTCAAACCAGAATGCAGTGGTTCCCGGCGCACATGGGAGAAGTGTCGAAGACATATCGCAACCGAAGCGAGACTGCATACGCCAAGGAGCGCGAGCTCGTGAATCGCGCCAGCAATCGTCGTCCGTGGGACAGTACCACAGACTGCGTGACCAGCTACAATGAAATTACCAAGGCGCTCTGTCTGGTTCGCCGAACCTTCCCTCCACCCAGCGACAAACTGGACAGGGTGCAGGCTGTGGCCCTGAGACAACTGCAGATGCTCACGTATCCTAACCCGGCACAATACCCCACGCTCTACCCTGGCACATACCCAACAAATATATGCAAGGTCTGCCACACTGATATAGCGACTTTAACTCACATGTTCTGGGACTGGAACAAAAACCCGCACGGTGCTAACTCCGGAACCCTACCGCCTCGGTGGGCCGCTGCCTTGCGCAGCCCCAGCCTCGGTGACAAACTCTGGGCCATCCAGCAGGCCCGCGAGGTGGCGGCGAGGCAGCACCTCGACGTCCCCACGTGAGAGACCTAAAGCCCCGTCGGCGAAAGCTCTGCAGGACTCTAAATGAAGTTGTTACCAAACAAATGGGTGGAGGTGTTGAGGGTTACAACATCTTTATTGAAAATCAAGGCGGGGTCTCAGGGTGGCGCCTGTTGGGTGCGGCTCCCTCGGCCCAAGTGACGATTTTCATTTAATAATAATAATAATACTCTTTATTTCAGACAACAAGGTCTCGGATACGAGGGCAAAAGGCAGATGTGTTCTGCGTGACGGGACCCAAGCACCCGAATACACACACTCAGAGCATATAGCAACAGAAAGGACATAATACACTACCGTCGCATACACAACACAGTTTTATATAAAGTAACAAAACGAACAAGGTACAAGCTTTCACAATCTTAAGGTAAACTTCGTACAAATAATGAACCTTAGGATCATACAAAAATTTGTATACACAACTTATTGATTGTGAGGAGAGGAAAGGAGGTAAGCTTTAACATTATTTTTGAAAGAGTTCAGGGACACGCATTTCTGAACAATTTCTATGGCCTGTGTGTGTCTCTTCAGAAGACTGGGAATTATGTATGAAAGCATTTGGGTTCCGTAGTTGGTCCTCACAAGTGGAGTTCTGTAATGGTCGTGCCTTAATTTGTTCCCCAAGCTCGGCAGCAGTCAAAAATGTATTACAGCTGCGTACCGGTAAAGTTCCAAAGGCTTGCAGTAACTATAACGATTGTGGTATGGGCAAAAGCAAATTGCCTTCCACTGTAGTGCTTTCCGAATTCTATGGTTGGCATGTCTGCAAAAGGTTTGACTGCACGATGTCATGTTGGATGAAATAGTGCATTTGTGCGCGTGGTATCTAGTCGTCAACCTTTTGCTGTAATGAATATCATGAGGTTTCTTATGCGTCGCTTACCATCTCGCAAAGCGGTTGGCCCTTTGAGGGTTGAACGCAGCATTAATGCAAAGCAGATCTGATGTTCTAACAGAAAATACTCACAGGTTTGCGCGGTACGCGTAGCACAGCCACAGCGTAAGCAAGAAGAGCGGCTTCACAGGAGCTCCATGTTCTTCATCACGCACTACAGGGTCTTCGCGGCGAAGTCTCTTCGCGTCATTTTCACGAGAACGGTCTGAACTGTCCCCCAGACGTCGAAGGTAAGCTGCGGCTAGTCCTGCTCTTTGCACAGCGGTTTCCTGAGCCCAATGTTGCCTGGTTACAGCCGCGCGCGTAGCTCGACGACTTGTTTCTTCAGCAGCGGTTCAGACCTTGCGAGGCGGCATCGTAACGTGTACCGAAGAGTAAACTCAGGTATACAGAATCCGCGGGGCATATATCTCATCCCTTGACCCGTGGCACGGTAAGTTGGTGTTGATGACGTTGATAATGACGGTTTAGTGGCAACTCCTTCGAAACAGGGTGGTTGAGTTAACAAAGTCCAGCTACGCGTAACACGCAACTGCTGTATGCAACCACTACATGTAGGGCCACCTTGTGGAATACAACGCAACTGCAATGCAAGGTTTGTCCATAGCGATGCTACGCGGCGCGCATGTCGCATCGCGTGTCAAATGGCAGGATACACGGAGGAAGGAAACTAAGGAGAGGCCCTGACGTCACTCTTTGTGAAGCAAAAGTGAAGCCGGAATTTGGCGTTGCTCATGGCGATGCTCCGCCTTTTGGGCCACCCTCCTCTCTTGTTTACATCTTTCGCGAAACCACGCCGCGCTGCGCGTGGTGTCGCGCAACATCTGGCAGAGCACGGTGCAGGTAACACAGCGCAACAAGACACGGTGACTAACGCAAACCCGCCCACTCAGCGCCTTTGCCACGGCCCGAAACATACCAGAGCAACACGTGTGAGCGCTCAAAACCATAAGAACGCCGCCATTTTGGCCCAAAAGGCGTGGCCATACAACAAAAAAAAATAAAAAAGCAGCAAAAAAATGAGAACCTACTACGTCATTTCCGCCACACTTTTCTCCTAGCGCGCGGAGGGGGTAGGGCCTCTCCTTAGTTTCCTTCCTCCGTGGCAGGATACTATGCTACTGCTGCTGCTGCGGCTGCTGCTGCTGCTGCTGCTTCTGATGATGATGATGATGATTTAATGGCATTCCCTTTAAACGGATAGTGAAAAACAGTCACCTAGCCTGCTTGAATGAATCAGGCATGCCATAAATGTTTTTCATTACATCAATATTTATGCATCTCCATAATCTTTTTCCTGCTAAAGACTTCTCTACCATGTACCGCTACCCATGCAACTGCTTCAAGGCATCTCGCCTGTTGTAATAATATGCAACGTCAATGCAAGGGGCGCACGTATAGACACCACGCGGTGCGTATTTCACATCACAAGGCAAGTGGCACGATACGATGCTAATGATGTTGGTGCAGATCTGTTGGCATCCTGTTTGAAACGCTGCAGTGAGAT
Source organism: Dermacentor andersoni (assembly GCF_023375885.2). NCBI lineage: Eukaryota > Metazoa > Arthropoda > Arachnida > Ixodida > Ixodidae > Dermacentor > Dermacentor andersoni. The sequence continues at coordinate 110,404,918 of NC_092819.1, read as the reverse complement.
AGTCACCTAGCCAGGTTAACTCAATCAAGTATAGAATATCTTTTTGTTTTTAAAACTTGTTTTTATCACTTGTTTTATCAATTGTTAAACAAGTTAAAACTTGCTTTTAACTTGATAAAACTTGTTTTTATCAGTCAAACCTTGTCTAACTACCTTGTACCGCTACGTGCATACCTGCTGCATGATGTATACCAGGTGTAATAATATGCATTTGCCAGCATGCAACCCCACGCTAGGAAGCGGTGACGTCGCTCAGTGGTAGACTTGCCGACTCCCACGCAGTGGGACCGGGTTCAATCCTTGCGGGCATTGGGTATTTCATTTTTATGCGAAGCATACTAGCCGCACAACCACGCTCTTCCTTGCTGCGCCGCGCGCGGCCGCGTAGCTACCATATGACGTCATAACAGCTGCAAAAGCGGAGGCTCAACTCGTGCGCTCGCTTGCGGCCGTGTAGCTACATAGCCGGGTCTCAGCACGTGCGCTCACCTGCATGAGTTGTTTCTTCGTCTAGCCGAACCAAATATAGCCAAGCAACAGCAGTTCACCAGGCTAAACAGTGGTTCAACAACTAAAATAAAGGCTAGTATGCTTCGCATCCTGGGCTTAACCTTAGCTAAGCCACAGCCATTTTTTATCTCATTATCGGCAAAAGCTGCTACGGACACCGGCGGCGTAGGCGGACACCATCGCCAACCGAAATGGTTATTGGAATGAGCCCATAACAGGTTACGCGGTAAAAGAGTCGTGCCCTCTGATTCCCTTATTCTCCTCTAGTGGTGCCAAATGTTAGAATAGCATGATCGACACCATGAGCGTCATTGGGGTGTGTAAATATTGCTAGATTGTTTTAGCAGGTCTACTGGAGGAATTGAATCAGTGTTGTAGAGTGCTGTTTGTTTCTTTCACTCATAGTTAAGAAACTTCACTTTTGCTTGTGCCAACAAGTACAAGCTGCTTTGCTAGCGCTACTGCCAACATATGTTGTGTGAAGGCATCTGTTTTGAAAATAAAAAAACAGCAAATTTCTTGCCTGGCACAAAGGTCCATTCAGATCATTGAATTTAAAGCTTGTACCTGTTAATATTCCTGCCGAATGAATGCCACGCAGTGAGGTTGTCGATAACCTTTTCTACCATTAATTAACATTGAAGCTTTGAAGAGCATCTGAGCTTAGCTTTGTCTGAAAAATGACCGATTTCATTATTCAATTAAGACAGAGCTTAAGCAGAAAGACACAAAATTGGAGTTACCAACGGTGACATCAATGTAAACAGCTCTCAACTTTTTGTAAGCTTGCACCTGATTCTCATATTGTACGTCCAATTTTTTTACGCGCAAACGTAACTCGCCAGCTCTTCTAATGGGCGGCGTCTGTTTGAGGCCGCGAAGCATTCTACACGTCACTAAAGTTGTTCTACAACTAAAGGTGCTGATACATTGTCTTGCATTCTTTACTAAGCCATTCCTCGGAATTTTTGGAACGACAGCCCACAAACAAATGTCATATATTTTTCTATCTTCATCCATCTTCATCCAGTACTTATTCTGCGCATCCAGTGAATAAACCATCAGTTCATAGTAAAGCCTGTGAATGTGTCGTTCATCTTCGTCCGGTACCTTGTGTTCTATGGCGCTGTTTTACTCCGAATATAATAATAATAACTTCTTTATTTCCATCAGTGATGAAAGAGACTGCGGGTAAAAGTCCATTTAGATGGAAGCGACTTGACTAGAGCACGCAGCCTCCTTTACAAGGCAAACAGCGATTGAACAGGATATATATATATATATATATATATATATATATATATATATATATATATATATATATATATATATATATATATATATATATACATAGCATGTGACTACATGTGAAATATGCACAAAAAATAAACGCAGAATACAATTGGCTGAAAAACGCTCAATCGTTTAAGAAAGAATGAGTGACAAGACGTTCACGTAAAGCTCGTACATCAGATATATAAATATCAAGAGTTGATTTCAGAAACAAACTTAAATGTGTTCGTAGTGTGTATGATATCTTTTGTGTAGAATAGTTGGTTCGCGGAGTGACCACCTTCCACTGTTCCATGCACCACCTATGAACCAACTAGCCCAAAATAGGTCTTGATCAAAAAAAAAAGAAGAAAATACCGACAGCCCATGCGCTTTATGTTAAATCTTCTCAGACTGAAATAATAAAAGGGCGAAACAATAAGAAAAGTTCGGCTCATGCAAGAGGCCGCATTTTTCCGAGAAAGCTACGGCATCGCGTTCTCCGCCAGCGTTTCTCGGTAAACATTACTTACATAAGCTGCAGATACCAGGAAACATGACAAGCAGTTAGGGATATTTGAATGCAATCCCGTTTTACCCTTAAGAGGAAGCTTTAACTCGGGTGCTCCAATCTAAATACACGTAGAAGGAGAATTTATTTTTCTCCGCGACCACTGCACCAAATTTGACGAGGTTTGTTGCCTTTAAAAGAAAAACTTAAAATCTTGTGACTGTTGGTTTCCGATTTCTGAGTTAGGCACTTCATGTTTTATAACAAATTGGCAAAAATCACAAATTTTCAAAAAAAGGAACTATCAAGTTTACAACTCTGTAACTCAGAAACGAAAAACGATAATACAATTCTGTGAACTGCATATAATAGTATATCTGAAGCGGACAAAATTCTTATGCTATACATCAATCTCAAATAAATCGGTAATATGTAAATACAGCTTTTGCAGAACCTTTGTAAACAACGTAACAAATTACCAAACATATAAAATGACAAATCAAATTTGTCCGCTTTCAGTGGTCTAATGGATGCCGTTTACAGAACTGCGATATCTGTTTTGATGCAGAGTTATGAATTTGTAAACTTCGTTCTTCTATTTCTTTCGAACATCAGAATTTTTGAAAATTCTTTTAACAAAATCCAGGACATGAATGGAAATTCTGCTTCCAACAGTCACTAGAATTTAACTGTCTCTCTCAAGTGCAACAAATTTGATTAAACTCAGTCGAGGGGTTATCTCAGAAAAACGTTTTTGCGTTTTACATGTATTTGAATAGGCCGCATCGGAGTTGGGCCGAAGCTAAAGCTTCCTCTTAAGGCGAAGCTTAAGCTTCCTATTCTTGCCGCTGTACATAACTTCCCGGTATCGGTATAGACGCGATCATTTTATGCGCAAGCGTAACTGACCAGCTCATGAAATTGGCGGTGTCTGCATGAAGCCGCGAAGCAAGCGACGAAGGAAGGTTCCTGCAGGCGAAGTGGAATCACGCGCCGTAGAAGTACGAACGAGCGCGCTGAGCGCATGGCAAAGTATCGTCACCTAGATGATTGTGTAGGTAACATTCGATGAAGTAGGGATGGAGAAACGAGGCGAACCGTCGAGAAGGGGCATGGAGGAAGGAAACTCCATGTGGAGGACCAAGGTATGCGGAGACGGCAGGGGTAGCACACTCTCAAGTTCAACAAATGGCCACAGTGGACGAAAAAATCGACCGCGCGCCCCTGCTAATAAAACAAGCTTGGTAAAACTACTTGAAGGAAGTCCAAGTTCAATACCTCCCGCTAGAGGCGCCGTAATAAGTGCAGTATTATCTTACAAACATTCTCCCACATTTATCGAAGCATTTTTATTACCTAAGAAAGAGTACAAAATTATAATTGGTAATTACATATTTGACTCTATTAGTAATTTTGTTGTTTTTGCCATTATAAACGCAAATAGCGTTCAGCATCATCGTTTTCCACGTGACCTGTGGCCTGTGTTTAAGATATTTAGCGGTATGTTCGCGTGCACGGCCTGCACGGATTCATTTCTTCGTACATTTCAGCCGGTTGCTTATTTTGGTGCTAAAACCAGTTTGCGGCGCTTCGATACCTCGCGCTATATTGCATGGGGTGAAGAGACGTGCTGCGAGCGGAGAAGTAAGCCCGGAAGCGAGGTTTCAGTCGCGAGCCATGCGGAACACGTCTGCATCGAAACGGGAGCCGGATTCTGCTGCGACTGACCACGACAATAACGGTGAGTCGTTTAACATCGCTACTTGAATCGTTATGTAATATTTGGCTCGTTAACTTACAGGCGAAGACAAGTTTAACAACTAGATCCTGCATTACATATGGGCAGTCAGAACCCTCCGTTGCTGTTTCCCAAATAAACCTTTAGTTGCGAGGCCGTCGTTATACGCACACACTCTCGAAAGAAAGAGAGAGCGATGTCGGTACGTTCGTCACATTTTTCATCTTATTGTAGCCGTGGTCATAAGCTACCGAGTATCCTTATCAGTATAAATATAGATATTTATTTTTTCGAGTCCGCCGTCAACTTCTTTCGTGCACAAAAGCGAAGAACCTTTTGGTGAAATAAAGTGAACGTACACAAAATGAGTGTATTAAACAGTTGCAAGCATGACAATTCACCCATATTTCGTACTCATTGGTTCCAAATGTTGTTGCTCTTCAGTTTGGTTTACTTAAGGACATTTATTTTTGCAGTAGTAAAGCGGTGTATCACGTTTGCGCAGAAAAACAATGCATCACTTCTAATAGCTTCATGACTTCCATGCGTTTACTTGTGGGACCAGCAGTGTGATCGCTTCTAGTATGCAAATGAGCGCACAAATGTTCTCATTTGTGATTTTCTTAATACTTAAGCTGTTGACATGCATTGTTGTTATAAAGACATCAATTTTATGGACAATAGTAATATTTATTTACCACGCTCTTTAATTAAGCAGCCTAAAACAAACCGTGAGTATTTGAATGTGTTCTGTAGCCACAAACCATCACAATATATATGTCACACCTTTTTGCATTTCATATCACTAAATCTTCTTTTTCAATTTCGGATGCAGTTAAAATTTCTGTTCCAGAGGATGAGGATGGCACCAGTATAAAGCAACACACTCCACGCGCTGAACAGAAGCTGCTGCCTGATACAACAAGGTCATTGTGTGGACTTTGGCTGCTACTACAAGGTAAACAACACTCGGTTGAGACAGAAATATTCTTTCTATATGCTGTATAGCCCCCTTGTATAGCCCCCATGTACACCAACAGGAAGGGGCTGGGGCGGAGTTTGCAAGGCTTTTACATCACGAACAAAAACGCGGATGCAGAAGTATTTGGACGAGATATCAAGTCTACGGAGGGCTGTATCAAGAGTGAAGACAGCTTCAGCCACCATTCCGCCAGCACGAACATTGGCCGAGTCATCCAGGTACCTCAGAAAGGACTTTCAAAGAAATTCTTCATGTTCAGATCACCTGCAACCGCTGAAGCACGGACGACGCTGTCCAAAAGAGTTCCGTCAGTTTGCCCTTAATCAGCTTCCTGGTCATGTCAAATTCCATTTGTGCCAAGTATATTTTTTTCTATGAATGCAAGCTTTTTCATTGCCTATTCTTGTCAGAGATCATTCTTCCGCGTTCAAACATAAAGGTCAACCGATTCTTCGCTCATGCTATTAGATTCGGCAGACGTAGCTGTAGAGATGAACTTGGGACGACAGGGCTAGGCGAGCAGGATTTAATTGCAGGATTTACATTTAAAAACAGGACATACATTGGCAGTCTAGCGCGACTCCCATATGGAGCCCGCAAGACTAACATACAGCAAACAGTTTACGAGCACACAGCTCACTACTACATTTCGAGCATGACAGAGCACTCAGCTCGCGACAACGAGCACGACACGAGCATCCTCTAACAGCCGGCAAACGCTGCTTATAAGCTCTCCGCTTGACGTCATAGTTCGACGTCATCGTTCGGCGTGGACGGAGCACGAATGGTCGGGAATGTTCGTCCAATCATTGTAAACTTGCCGCCGCCCCGCAGTATGGCTCACACACACTAATGCACACACGTTCGAGCCTACACACACAAAGGCTGACACGTTCGAGGGCCCCGTGGACGGAAATGTTCGTGTTGCACTGACACACAGGTGAAAAGGCCGGACAGTTCTTGGTACCGCCCAGCTTTCAGTGCCGACGTCAGAGGGCTTCGTAGAACTCTGCTTTGTCCCGGATGGCTCGGCCAAGTACCAATTTCCTGAGTTGATCGCGCGCCACGTGGCTGCCGGCTCTTCGCAGTTCTCCGAACGGCGCCCCGTCTGGTGGGCTTGGAACACGTGCAGCGGGCTGAAAGCTGGCACGTTGCCACCCCGTACGGCCATTCTTAACAATGCTTAACACGGGTCGCTGTCTAGCAGCATAACACATCTGTAGCAGTATTTTCTTGTGTACGTTGCCACCCCCAATTCCTCTCCTGAAGTAGCTGATGCAGCATCGGTATGTGTCTTGCATTAACCTATGCACCATGTGCTATGCAGCATTTTACTTTTCTTAATGTTTTTATCCTTCAGTGCATGTAGATCAGAGTGGCTTGTTTCTTGAATGCAAGCTTTCTCATTCCCATATTCCTAGACTCGTTGATGATTGCTCTTCTTCCTCGACAGCCTGGGCCTTTGCGCAAGCTACACTGAAGTAATTGATTGCAGAATCTAGTTTCACTTCTCCACTTGCTTGTCGTCGCCGTGTTGTATTTCTCAGATATGAGGCCTGGTCAGCTGCATTAGGAAGCAGTCTCTCGAGGCAAGCATTTGATCCTGCAGTCCGCACAGCGACAGAGACTCCCAGTATACAAGCACCACAACTGGTGCTTCCCGTTCGTTCTTACCGGCTGCAGTCATTGAAAAATTGTGCTTGTGGCATTCCTCAGCCGTGGTTTAGCTAGAACGGAGAACCATCATACGTGTTCACATGGTCAAACGTGTATGAAATTGACAGCCACATGGGTGGAAGGGCCCGCAAAAGTGGCTACCGATGGTGATGCCCACGAAGCAGATTTTTCCATATTGAGACGAAGTGGGGCACTAAGTGCCACACATTAGTGGCCCCCAAAAGAAAAGAAATTTGCCGGTTGGAAAGGACTTAGCGCTAATATTCCAGGTAGTCCATGTCGCTGTGTTGGTTGCGGCAGCAGGTGCCTGCGTCACCCGAATGCTTCGCAATGGAAGTTGCTTTTCTTCAACGGCAATTGTCGGTTCAAACAGGTGGGACGCTCTGTCCAATCCGTTTGCATAACTGGCTGTCGCTTGTTCCCAGACCCCTACGTGCGACAACGACGGTGAGCCGTTTACGAGCTCGCGTCAATGATTCCAGCGTATCTTGACATGAAAATTTTATTTCTGCTCTTGCGCGAGCGTATGCACTGCTTGTTTCTGCCAATAAAGTCGCACGTTCTGTTAACACACTTGTGGCTTGTTTGTATGGGCGTCAGTAGAGGCCCTTTGGTCTCCTGGCAATTAGAACGCATGCTGCATAGCCGGAAATGCGAGCACGGCGCGTACCAGCGTACGCTATCGGTTAAAAGTGGCCGTATTAAATTTTCCTCTAAAATAGGCCGGCACTGGGTACACGCACGTGGCAGCAGACGACCCCAAGTGGAGTTCGCTGCTGCTGCTGATGATGATAGCAAACTTTTTGTACTGCCGGATAAGGAGGCCCCTACTCCCCGTCCCCGGCACACAGGCCTTGGGGACGGGGGCCGGAACCTCCGCGATTAGAAGCAAGCAAAGAGGTCTTGACTCTTCTCGGCTTCTTCCGCCAGGCGGACGGCGAGTTGCTGTGGAGTAGGGTCCTCGCTCTGCAGCAGGGCTTCCTAGACCTCTCTACAATTTATGTTGGCTTTAGCCCCTGGTGGGCTAGCGCATTCCCAGATAATGTGATCGAGCGTCCCTCTCACCCCACAGTGTTTGCACTTATCGTTTTCCACGCATGATGACGTCACGAAAAGAAAGTTTAATAGAAGAGGCATGAAACGCTGATATTTTGGTTTAGTCCTTATTTATACTACATTTAAATAGATAAATCGTTTTACATGACGCCGTGTTTTCAAATCGAAAATGACTGTCAGCGTTTACACACGCGTGCACGCAGTGGGGGGATCACTGTGGTTCCTAGTGGCCATGTGGTGCGTGCTTAGTACTGTGTAGTATCTGCTAGTACGAATAACCTTGCTGTTACGGAGATAGAGAAGCTTTCAAGGAACTGTACTGTATCCATTAAGTGGCATTACATATCGCCTGCTATCGATTGGTGGTTTCGAAGAGTCGTGGTGGCACTGTGCCGCCGACTCGATGGCGCCTGCAGAGGTAATTCGTGTATTGCGGCGTGTGTCCTTATAGTGCTGCTCGTTTTAGTTGTGAGTGCGTCTTCTGATAAAGCTGAATGCCAATTTGCGCTTGAAGACCACGCAGAGACAGTGCTCACGATCCATTGCTCGAAAATGCACAAGTCGCACGCCAGGATGCATTGACGATAGATGCAGCATGCATATACGTTTCCTCGCTATCTTTTTGTAACAAAGGGACTTTGCAAAATAGGAAAGCATTTTTTCGATGAACAAATTTCAGTCATGCATTTCGTGCCTCTTTGGACACGCAGAAGCCTAGTAATTCGGGCAAGGCCACGGTTAGATACCGTGAGAATTGTGCACAAAATACAAGTACCATACGGGGAAGGAGTGGACGATACCACCATCATCCATGTGTTTTCTGCGCCACTAATATGAATTGTGACCATTTGGCCCATATTTTAGTTCTGGTGTCAGCGAGTGTTCGTGACGAATTTTGAAGTGCGTGACATCTATACATCACAGTTAACTGCAGTGTAGGTTGCTATTAGATTTTCGTGCACCGAGACAGAAAATTACTTGTGGAAGAGATACCGATGCGATGGCTTTTTTTAGTTGAATAGTGATTGCCATTATATAGCATGAAAGATATAGCATTTCTTTATCAATCAGGCGATAGAGAAATGTGCGAAATATAACTAAGCCTTATATATAGCTTTCATTGATTACGAGAAAGCGTTTGATTCAGTCGAAACATCAGCAGTCATGGAGGCATTTCGCAATCAGGGTGTACACGAGCCGTATGTAAAAATACTGAAAGATATCTATAGCGGCTCCACAGCCACCGTAGTCCTCCATAAAGAGAGCAACAAAATCCCAATAAAAAAAGGCGTCAGACAGGGAGATACAATCTCTCCAATGCTATTCACAGCGTGTTTACAGGAGGTATTCAGAGACCTGGATTGGGAAGAATTGGGGATAAGAGTTAATGTAGAATACCGTTGTAACTTGCGATTCGCGGATGATATTGCCTTGCTTAGTAACTCAGGGGACCAATTACAATGCGTGCTCGCTGACCTAGTGAGGCAAAGCAGAAGGGTGGGTGTAAAAATTAATCTGCAGAAAACGAAAGTAATGTTTAACAGTCTCGGAAGAGAACAACAGCTTACGATAGGTAGCGAGACACTGGAATTGGTAAGCGAATACATCTACTTAGGGCAAGTAGTGACCACGGATCCGGATCATGAGACTGAAATAATCCGAAGAATAAGAATGGGCTGGGTTGCGTTGGGCCGGCATTCTCAGATTGTGAACAGCAGGTTCCCATTATCTCTCAAGAAAAATTGTGTAACAGCTGTGTCTTACCAGCACTCACGTACGGGGTAGAAAGCTGGAGACTTGGGAAAGGGTTCTACTTAAACTGAGGACGACGCAACGGGCAATGGAAAGAAGAATGATGGGTGTAACGTTAAGGGATAGTAAAGAGCAGATTGGGCGAGGGAACAAAAGCGAGTTAATGACATGTTAGCTGAAATCAAGAAAAAGAAATGGGCATGGGCAGAACATGTAATGAGGAGGGAAGATAACTAATGGCCATATAGGGTTAAGGACGGTGTTGCAAGGGAAGGGAAGCGTTGCAGGGGGCGGCAGAAAGTTAGGTGGGCGGATGAGATTAAGAAGTTTGCAGGGACAACATGGCCACAATTAGTACATGACCGGGGTAGTTGGAGAAGTATGGAAGAGGCCTTTGCCCTGCATTGGGTGTAACCAGGCTGATGATGATGCTGCTGATGATGATGATGAGCATGAAAGAGAATGCAATATCACTTCACTCTGTGCGCGTGTATACATAGTTTTAATATTTTCCGAGCATGATATGTTATCGTACCTTCTGTCGTAAATAATCTTCTGTGAAAGATTCCCATTCATCAGCCATGTCTTCATTAAATTTGCAGTATGTGGGGTTGATAAATATTTAACCCTTGAAAACAAGTCTTATTTGTTGTCCTTTTCAGCTTTACAACCTTAAATTGGAACACAAGTACAAGATATATACATTGAGGTAGTGTTTGTCATCTTTCTTCTTTTTTTATTGTTCTGCACAATATTTTCTTAATTATAATGCAAGACCAACTAGCTTGATAGTCAGTTCTCATAGAGCAAACTTAGCTGCAACAAAATATTAAAAAAAAAGTTATTGAGCCCTTTGATGAACAGCCTCTGCTATAAAAAGAACAAAGGGAAAAGAAAGAAGGAAAATATCATCTATAAAATGACCTCTCTCACTGTAATGAGAAAATAGGATTCAGGTACTGAATTAATTGCATCATAATCATATTTTTGGGGGTACACAAGCAAGTGCTCATTGCCCCCAGACCTGTCTCTAATTCACATATTTCCTCTATGACATATACCACAATGACATTGTCAGTCAGACAGTGTACGCACATTAAATACAGCGTTCAGGCTATCACGCAGCAGCAAATATGACGAATGACCTCTGTTATCATTATCTGACACATTGTACTCATACATCTAATTTGTGTAATCACAAGTAAAGGTAAAAAAAAGAAAAGTATAATCCACATCTGGCAGTGCTCCTGGTGATCGTAAAGGGGCCCTCAAACCCTTTTCCAACTAATCATAGAATGGCCTCATTATTAAAGGACATTTCAGGAAGCTCTTGCCCCAAAATTTGTTCAAATCCTTCACATATATTAGTAGAGTTAACGCACCGATACACGGCTTTCCCTCTCTTTTCATCTCTGCTAGCAAGCTGGAAGCTACACAGAGAAGAAGCCCAGAGGGAAAAGCCCTGCCTTAAAGTTGAGTGCCTCAGCAGTGAAAGGGCTTGCCATGGCACCCCATAGCGGCTACCATAGTCTATGCCATGCAACATGCCACTATCGTCTCGCACACCACATGTATACCGGCAGTGCAAAGAATAAATTATTTTCCTCTATTTTTCAGGTGTCAGACATGTATGGCTTTAACTTACTTAACTCAAAATTAACAATTATGTATTTCTGAGAATGCTCTTGTAATCGCGAAATCAGCCAATATGAAGTGCTGGTGGGTTCAGCTGCTTGCACTGACGTTGCATGACGACAGTGCAAATGCAAGAGCAATCCATTTTTTGCTGTTTTGGGCATGAGATTTTAAGTTTCCTGCTGCCCGCAATGTAGTAATACATGGCTCACATTTTAACAACAGCCTTTACTACAGCTTGGCAATATTTTTTGCTGTTGATACGGAACAGTTGTGTGATTGCACTGAACAGGATGAAGACGACGTCTTCCGATTGATAAAGGGTTAGAACGACAGAAAGCTGAGCTAGTCGGAAGGATTCATTATGCAAAAAAAAAAGGTGAGGCGTGCAGACAGGACACAAGAGTAGAGAAGTGGACAACAGGTGTAGTCCACTTCTCTAGTCTTGTGTCTTGTCTGCACGCCTCACCTCTTTTTTCCATAATGATAAAAGGTCGCCATCTTGGCCATCATTGGCTTACATGTAAATATATTGTAGATAGTGTTATGCATCAGCCACACATAACACTATGTTCAAACAGTCTCAAGACCCCATTAAATGATCACTTAATCTGGATGTTTAAAGCCATCAATTGGAATGCGGCCAGCCCTAACAGTTTTAGGAGAATCCGATAAACATGAAAATTGTCTGCAAGATAATTACAATGTCCACATGCATTAATGTAAACCGAAAAAATAAGGAATTTGGCAAAAGCTGCAATGAGCAAGCCTGCTTGTTACTGGAAAGATTGCATATAAAAAAGACTGTGGAGCACTGTGCTAGTGGGCCTTCCATTTCTGTTTATGAAAAAGAAATCAGACTGCTCAAGGCATACATCAAGTAATCAAATCCTTTATTGTTTTTTCTCTTTCTAATAACCTATCTGCACATGTGCATATCATATATATATTTAATGACGACATTGTGGAATAAACAGCTAACATTGGCACTTGTCCCATGTCTACCGTTTTATTTCATGCCATGCCTGCTTTTTGCATTCATAAATCACGTCGTATATGCACAGATGTGTACATAATTGGTCAGCATAGAAGGTTTATATCATCTCGCTTTCTGTTTCTTTCATTTGGCACACAGAGTATTCGTGTATATTTTGGCAAATATACCCGCTGAGATAGCGACTAACTCAACAGTAGCCTGCAGTTAGCCACGTGAAACTCAGGAAAGTAAGCAAAGGAAGATTCTTTTTAGAAGTGCAAAATAATAATGTTCTAGCAGCATCAGTGCTTGAACTTAATAGAGCAGTCAAGCACATGCACTGTAGGAAGAGCAGATTATCAGCGAGAACATTTACTTCATTTCATAAATAAAATGAACTAATATTCTTGGCATAGGTATTAGGTATACACTTCAATCTGTACAAAACATCAAGCTTGAGATTGGTGAATAATCAAAGTATTGCAAATGTAATCACTCTCCATTATGAATAGAACATTTAAACAATAAATTTGCACACCATCACAAGGTATTGAAATAACATAACTAATTCGCATGCACAAATGCCTGTTCTATAAAATTTTACATGCTTGATGTTCTTAATTTGATTGTATTTAGAACCTGACAATGAGCGTTTTATGTAGTAACCAGGCTCAATAGAAAGACCATTTTCATATTGATCATCAGTCTACTTTTATGTACACTGCACGACGAAGGCCTCTCGCACCAACCTCCAATTACCCCTATCTTGCGCTCGCTGATTCCAACTTGCGCTTGCCAATTTCCTTATTTCATCACCCCGCCTAGATTTCTGCTGTCCTTAACTGCGCTTCACTGCCCTTGGCATCCAATCAATAACTCTAATGCTCCACCGGTTACCTACCCTATGTATTACATGGCCTGCCCAGCTCCATAGCTTTCTCTTAATGCCGACTAAAATATTGGCTATCCGCCTTTGCTGTCTGATCCACACCTCTGTCTTCCGATATGTTAATGTTATGCCTAACATTTTTCATTCCACCTCTCTTTTCATGGTGCTTAAGTTGTTCTAGAGCTTCTCTTTAACCTCAAATTTTCTGTCCCATATGATAGCGTCAATACAATGCAATGAGTGTACACTTTTCAACGGAAGTTGTAAGCTCCCAGTCACGATTTGGTAATGCCTGCTGTATGCACTCCAACTCATTTTTATTCTTCTCTAAATTTCCTTCTCATGATCAGGGTCACCTGTGAGTAATTGACATGGATAAACGTACTCCTCTACAAACTCTAGAGGCTTACTGGCGATCATGAATTCTTGTTCTCTTGCCAGGCTATTGAACAACCTGTCTTCTACAGATTAATCTTCAACCCCACTCTTAAACACTCTTGGTTAGGTCTTCAATCATTTCTGTAATTCATCTGCGGTGTTGCTGAACAGGACAATCTCTTTTGCAAACGAAAGGTTGCCGAAATATTTACTGTTGATCCTCACTCCTAAGCCCTCCCAGTCTACTCGCTTGAATACATCTTCTAATCATGCAGTGAATAGCACTGGAGATAGTGCATCTCCTTGCCTGACCCCTTTCTTGATAAATAACTTTCTACTTTTCTTCTGGAAAACGAAGGTAGCTGTCTAATCTTTGTAGATATTTCCCAAGATATTCACATATGCCTCCTGTACTCCTTGATTACATAATGTCTCTATGGTATCTGGTATCTCTACTGGTATCTCTACTGAATCAAATGCCTTTTCATAATCTATGAAAGCCATGCACAGAGGTTGATTGTACTCTGCGGATTTCTTGATTACCTGATGGATGGCACGGATGTGATCCATTGTAGAATATCCCTTCCTGAAGCCAGCCTGTTCTCTTGGTTGAAGTCAAATGTTGCCCTGATTCCATTCTAAATTATCTTGGTGAATAGTTTATACAATACTGGAAGCAAGCTAACGAGCCCATAAATATTTGATTCTTTATGGTCTCACTTCATATGTATTAGTGGAATATTGGCATTCTTCCAACTCTCTGGTATACAGATAAATATGCAGCAGCAAAAATATGTAAACGTTGAAGACTTGCATAATATCCATCCCATATGACACACAGTCATCTTTGGTATGCCTAATTGATATCCATATTGGGACGTTGGGGACATCCTAAGGATCTTCCCAAATGATCCTGAAAAGCGCTCCATGTGAAACACCAAAAGATGTTCTACGGATGCCCCATCTAGGCCTTTCTTTAGATGTCATTGGGACATTAGTCGGAGGTTGAATCCTGGCATAGGAATCCTGGCATAGTTTTGATGTCAATAATCACTTGTTTATTGATGCTACGGTCCCTGTAGCTCTCCGGGCATGTAAAGTCTCATAGAGTCACTGTGAAACTTTTAATGCTTTATTGCAACTGCTTATAACACAACGTGTCAATTAGTAAACGTAGGGAAATATAATGAATATATCCCTACTTTACAAAGCCTAGACAATCTTCCAATAAAGATCTCAATTGGTCTCATATGAAATACAATAAGAAAACATACAGGTCCCATGGCCAAGTGTAAAGGTCCTATAAATATTCTTGCCGGTGCTGTGCCAGGGCAGTACAATGTTCTATAAGACAAATAAAATGTGTGATAATGATACAAGCATTGATATGAACTCGTATTGGAAAAATAAACTGCTTTATAGATCCCAATAGACGCAACAGAATTATGATCATAACACAAACTTGTATTGGTAGTAGTGCTCGGCAATAAGCAAACCAAGCGGACGCGCCCAACATAGAGAATGGAGGAACAGAAGGTGTCGCTTTAATAAAGCAATTATATGCGTTCCAAGCTGCATATTCGTTCTGCTGTAGATGTCGATACAATTTGTTGCTTCAGTGTGTAATTTCCTAAAGATCAGAGCTGGCTGTTAGCACATCTGTAGCGTTAGCACAGATGGGGCTATAATAGGCCAGCATTGGTTATGTAAGTGCGGTCCTGTGTGTCAGCTGTTTGGCTAGGCAGCAGCAGCAACCACCATGAGCAGAGACCAGGAGGGTTTGCCTAGGAAGCTTCGTAAAACAATTCGGTATACAGCATTTCTGTCTAGGCCAATCTACAAGTTGAGCTAATACACAAATACACGCTATCAGCTTTATCAGTGTATTAAGTCTGTTTCATAAACCACTACAGGTTATCAGTGTATCAGGTCTATCTTATACTCCAATAGACCAATACAGGCTATCATCATTATTAGTGTATCAGGCTTATAATTTCATTATCCAGTGATACGAAAACTATAGAAACCAATCAAATATTTCTATTGCATTTTTTGCTAAGGAAATATAACACAACACGAGCAGAATTTGGCATAAAAACAGCTGTCCAGTGTCTTTTGCGAGGGTTTGCAGAAGACGTTCGCAGTGCATGTGGTAGACACTGAACACTGTGCATTGCATCTATATTTTTTGTGCATATTGTTTATTTAGACATACATTAAATCAGATGAAGGGGCTCAAGGAAGATGCAGCTGCCTAAGCAAGGCCCCCCTACCTGTACGTTGTACAGAGGTTCAAAGCAACAAGAACACAGCGAAATAATACAGAAACAAAGAAAAACAAAAATCTGTGCAAAAGGCAACTAAAAACATTACGCAAGAAGCTAAAAGTTGTTGGCAATCTATACTTGCATCATTCTCAGTAAAGCCTAAACAATTAGGAATAATTCTGACAAACAACAATGCTGAGCAATTGTGCAAGTGTTTAAACAATAAATAAAGAATATAGAAAGGACTGGCATGACCGTAGCAGCACTAAATATCGCACGACGAGCATTATTCAACACAGCTTAGCAAAAGATAAACTTTTTTGTTAAGGAAGCTAAGCTTAAAGCTTGCTCTGGGGCAGATGCACAAAACCACCGCCGCAAGAAAAAAAAAAGAAATGAAAGAACATGCTTGTTCCGGGCCTATTAATATAATAAGAAATTGTAATAAAAGGAAAACCGTTTTAATTGCATAAAAATTACACTGTGAGTAATCAAAAATACAGAAAAATATTTAAAATTCCTCAATGGTCACAGCTTTAGTTAGCCTGTAAACTAACCTCGACGAATTGGTATGCCAGACAATGAGGAACCTAGCTTGGACTACTCAGTTTTCGATGGTTGGTCAATTTTCACTTGGACAGCGGGTTTGATCAGTCGGCCATTTGACAAAAGAAATTGTAATGTAAGAGCTCAAAACGCGCGGCGTGGTGATTTCCGCGTGTTCCGCGCATCCAAGCATTCGGGTGGAAGCACGGGGAATCACGCGACTTTTCGGCTCTGTGAATATTGCTTTTCCATCGGCTTCTCTCCGGATAATCGTATGCATCCCGAACAAGGAAAGCTTATCTGCATTCCTGTTCCGCGCGTAATCTGTTGTGCACCCGCGGTCGCGTGTAGCAACGATTGAGAGAATTGAGAGAATTGAGAGAATGCACGTCTCCACAAATTGGATCCACGTCTGCAACTCCGCCTACCACCAGGGTTGCCACGAGCGGAAGCAACACTTCTGTGCCGCCTGTGGCTCGGCGTGGCATTCACAAACTCCTATTCATTCCGCATTGGAATGGCCGACAGCCCTACTTGTGACACCTGCGGCTGCGAGGAGACGATTGAACACCTCCTTTGTGACTGTCCCCGTTACGCAGTGCGAAGAAAAGTGCTCGTGACCGCTCTCGCAAAACTGGACAATCGCCCCTTTACAGAGGAAAAAGCTCTAGGACACTGGTCCAGACGGGCTTCGGCACTCAAGGCCTTAAGGGCTTTGTTGAAGTTTTTAAGGACATGCCAATTGTGTGACCGCCTCTGAACGTTGTAGCGCGTAGTTTCGCGTTACTGCGTCAATTTTCTTTTTTTTCCATTTTTTTTTCCTCTTCTTCTTTCTCCTTTTATTCCCTTTACCCCTTTCCCCAGCACAGGGTAGCCAGCCGGGACTTACACTGGCTAACCTCCCTGTCTTTCCTCTCCTTTGTCTCTCTCTCTCTTTTAACAAACCTGCATTGGTGAATCATATTAGGAATTTCGCGATTTTGGATTACTACGTAATCAGGTATTAGGATGAGCCAGTTCCTGTGTCCAATATTTATTTCTGAACATTGGTGTTCTAAATCAGCTATGCCTAAGATGGTACTGTGTATTGTCAGGCAGAGAAGATGCGGAGGCAGTATACTGGTCACGTAGGCTGTCCTTCTGTCTATGCATACCAAGCATTATTTGGAACAGCTAGGTAACTTTGAGTATGTTAAGCTTAGGAAATAGGAAGTAGGAAGAAGGAAGTAGGAAGTAGGAAGCTTAGGAAAAGCTGTGCTGTGCACAGCTCTACAAACCTGTCTAAATTTGTCTCAGGAGCGATATTCCAGACTAGTAGCCATTAGTAAGCATGAGAATGAACAAGGACATAACATAAGTGAAGTTTTAGTCATTATGGTACCAAATTTCAAATATTGTTCATTATTGATATTGCCCTACACATATTTGCATGGAGGCCACCAGCATTGAGAACACACTCGAAATGCGGAACCGGCAATTCAACTGCCGCACGAGCTCCACAAACTACGCCGGACTTCAGTCACTGGCCACCGACGACCAGCGCGAGACCATCAGGGCAGTCGTACGAGAGGAGCTTCAAAGGATCTTCCCTTCATCGCAACCTCAAGTAGCCTCAGTCGCCGAAATTGTCAAAAAAGAAGTTCAGCGATCGCTCGGAGTTCCCGAGTTACAACCACAATCATCGCAGCCCCAGCCAGAAGCGATGACCTACGCCGCCGTCGCCCGCCGTCAAGGTCCCCCTCCACGACCGCGCCAGGGCCCTGCAACGCCGCAATTCCGTCGACCACCGCCGACGCCGCCAGCACGCCCACCCGTCGCCCAGCGCAGCTACCCGAGGAAGACGGACATTTGGCGAGCCCCCGACCACAGCCCGCTCTGCTATCCCTGCGGAGAAGCCGGCCATGTGTATCGCCGATGCCCATACCGCGACTTGGGACTGAGAGGGTTCGCCGTCAACGCGCCGCGTCCACAGCTTGGAGAGCGCCCACGTGACATCGCCGACTACCTCGCCGCTAGTCAATGGAGCCCTCGACGACCGTCCCGTTCACCGTCACCAGGCCGCTACCTGTCGCCGCAGCGCCGACCATACAGCGGCCCAGCCCGGGGCCGCTCTGCGAGCCCATATCCGGAAAACTAAAAGCAGCAACCGATGGAGGTGCGGTTGCTGTTCGTCAAACTGACGAAGATCCTCCGCCGCCGACGAAGACGACGAAGAAACCATCTCGACGACCTAATCACGACACGCCGCCGCCCCGAAGAAGTCGGGAAGCCAAGACTACACCGACGAAAGACGACTTGACGACGCGACGTTCCAGCTTCAGTTCAACACGATGCAGCCGTGATCCGACGCCAAGACCCAACGGCAACGCCAGACAAAGAACCACCGACCTCGACGTGCTTCTCGACGGCCATGCAGTCACTGCCTTAGTCGACACAGGGGCCGATTACTCCGTAATGAGTGGACACATCGCCGCCCTGTTGAAAAAGGTTAAGACTGCATGGGACGGTCCCCGAATTCGGACCGCTGGAGGACACCTCATTACGCCGACTGGAATCTGCACGGCAAGAATAACCGTTCATGACCGGACTTACCCTGCCACCTTCGTTATCCTCCAACAGTGTTCGCGAGACGTCATTCTCGGCATGGACTTCCTGAACCAACACGACACATTCACTGACCTGAAGTCGAAGTCCATAACGCTGTCAGAAGATCGAGCGATACCGCTGCAGAGCTCTAGTAGTCACCATGCCTTAAGTGTGCTCGAAAGTCAAGTCAGCATCCCGCCTCGCTCCAGCATTGTCATATCCGTAGGCACCAAAACGCCTGCCGACGTAGAAGGCGTCATCGAGGGTGACCAACGTCTACTGCTAGACCGTGAAATTTTCGTCGCAAGAGGGATCGCTCGACTGCATGGAGGGAAAACTGAAGTGTTGCTGACAAACTTCAGCCAGGAGTTCAAGCACATCAACAAGGGCACGACGATCGCGTACATCGAGGAAATTCTGGAAGCCAGTAATGCGTTTGTCCTCTCGGATTCCGCCGCATCTACCCCGACAACCATGGTTCCCGAACCAGACTACGACATTAATCCATGTCTCCCCGTGATTAAGCAACAGCAGCTCAGAAGTCTGCTCCAACGATACAAAGGCTGCTTTTTGACGTCGTCGAGAATTCGACAAACACCAGTCGCCAAGCATTGCATAATAACCGAGGATAGCGCTCGACCACTCCGCCAGAGCCCTTACCGAGTTTCGCCGCCAGAACGTGAAGCTATAAGACACCAAGTCGACGAAATGCTGCGCGACGACATCATCCAGCCGTCGAAAAGCCCGTGGGCATCCCCTGTTGTCTTGGTGCAGAAAAAGGACGGCACCTTACGTTTCTGCGTCGATTATCGTCGACTGAACAAAATCACAAAGAAGGATGTATACCCCCTACCACGGATAGACGACGCATTAGATCGGCTCTGCAACGCAAAATACTTCTCGTCGATGGATCTCAAGTCTGGCTACTGGCAACTTGAAATAGAAGTCGACGAGAGAGATCGCGAAAAGACCGCCTTCATCACGCCAGACGGCCTCTACGAGTTCAAGGTCATGCCATTCGGACTCTGCTCGGCGCCTGCAACATTCCAGCGCGTCATGGACACGGTGTTAGCAGGATTGCAGTGGCAGGCCTGTCTTGTTTACTTGGATGACGTCGTCATCTTCGCCGAAAATTTCGACGATCACCTTAGGCGGCTTGCGACAACACTAGAGGCCATCAAGTCATCAGGGCTCACTCTGAAGCCAGAAAAGTGCCGCTTCGCTTGCGATGAGCTTCTGTTCCTAGGCCACGTCATCAGCAAGTCAGGAGTCCGCCCCGACCCGCAGAAGACAGCTGCCATTGCAAAGTTCCCGCAGCCCATCGACAAGAAGGCAGTGCGTAGATTTCTTGGCATGTGTGCCTACTACAGGTGATTTGTCAAGGACTTTTCACGTATCGCTGAGCCGCTGACACAGCTAACTAAATGTGACGTCGAGTTCAAGGCGGAAATGCCGCAGGCCGACGCATTTCAAGAACTCAAACGACGCATGCAGTCGCCGCCCGTACTTGCGCACTTCGACGAGCACGCCGATACCGAAATCCACACTGACGCCAGTAGCCTAGGCCTCGGTGCCGTGCTAGTCCAGAGAAAAGATGGTCATGAACACGTGATAGCTTACGCTAGCCGGTCGTTGTCAAAAGCGGAAGGCAATTATTCTGCAACCGAAAACGAATGCCTCGCCATCGTTTGGGCTACAGCGAAATTTCGCCCGTACCTATATGGCAGACCATTCAAAGTCGTCAGCGACCATCACGCTTTGTGTTGGCTAGCGAATTTAAAGGATCCTTCAGGACGGCTGGCGCGGTGGAGCCTAAGACTGCAAGAATATGATATCACTGTAACCTATAAGTCCGGACGAAAACACTCTGATGCCGGTTGCCTATCACGCGCCCCCATTGACTCGCCGCCGCAAGATGAGGAAGATGACGACACGCCTTCCTCGGCATTTTAAGACCCGGAGTTGAAAAACCTCATCGTGTATTTGAAGGGCACACCGACGTTGTCCCTAGGGCATTTAAGCGAGGATTATCTTCGTTCTCGCTTCAAAATAACCTACTCGTAAAGAAGAACTTCTCACCAGTGCGCGCCAACTACCTTCTTGTTGTCCCGTCAGGACTGCGTCCAGAAGTATTGCACGCCCTACACGACGATCCAACCGCTGGCCACCTTGGATACTGCCAGACGCTGTCGAGGGTACAGGAAAGGTATTATTGGCCGCGCCTGACCGCCGACGTCGCCCGTTATGTGCTCGGTAAGGTGCGCTGCAGTGACCACAGGATGGTAAGAACTCGAATTAGCCTGGACTTGAGGAGGGAACGAAAGA
Organism: Dermacentor andersoni; assembly: GCF_023375885.2. Classification (NCBI taxonomy): domain Eukaryota; kingdom Metazoa; phylum Arthropoda; class Arachnida; order Ixodida; family Ixodidae; genus Dermacentor; species Dermacentor andersoni. Next base: position 110,383,818 of record NC_092819.1, on the reverse strand, counting down.
AACTGGTACATAAGAAGCCGATCAATGAGTTAGCGGTAAGAGGGAAAATAGAGGAATTCCAGATCAAGCTACAGAACAGGTATTCGGCTTTAACTGAGGAAGAGGACCTTAGTGTTGAAGCAATGAACGACAATCTTGTGGGCATCATTAAGGAGTGTGCAATAGAAGTCGGCGGTAACTCTGTTAGACAGGATACCAGTAAGCTATCGCAGGAGACGAAAGATCTGATCAAGAAACGCCAATGTAGGAAAGCCTCTAACCCTACAGCTAGAATAGAACTGGCAGAACTTTCGAAGTTAATCAACAAGCGTAAGACAGCTGACATAAGGAAGTATAATATGGATAGAATTGAACAAGCTCTCAGGAACGGAGGAAGCCTAAAATCAGAGAAGAAACTAGGAATTGGCAAGAATCAGATGTATGCATTAAGAGACAAAGCCGGCAATATCATTACTAATATGGATGAGATAGTTCAAGTGGCTGAGGAGTTCTATAGAGATTTATACAGTACGAGTGGAACCCACGATGATAATGGAAGAGAGAATAGTCTAGAGGAATTCGAAATCCCACAAGTAACGCCGGAAGAAGTAAGGAATGCCTTGGGAGCTATGCAAAGGGGGAAGGCAGCTGGGGAGGATCAGGTAACAGCAGATTTGTTGAAGGACGGTGGGCAGATTGTTCTAGAAAAACTGGCCACTCTGTATACACAATGCCTCATGACCTCGAGCATACCGGAATCTTGGAAAAACGCTAACATAATCCTAATTCATAAGAAAGGGGACGCCAAAGACTTGAAAAATTATAGACCGATCAGCTTACTGTCCGTTGCCTACAAAGTGTTTACTAAGGTAATTGCAAATAGAATCAGGAACACCTTACACTTCCGTCAACCAAAGGGCCAGGCAGGATTCCGTAAAGGCTACTCAACAATAGATCATATTCACACTATCAATCAGGTGATAGAGAAATGTGCGGAATATAACCAACCATTATATATAGCTTTCATTCATTATGAGAAAGCGTTTGATTCAGTCGAAACCTCAGCAGTCATGGAGGCATTGCGGAATCAGGGGGTAGACGGGCCATACGTAAAAATACTGAAAGATATCTATAGCAGCTCCACAGCCACTGTAGTCCTCCATAAAGAAAGCAACAAAATCCCTATAAAGAAAAGCGTCAGGCAGGGAGATGCGATCTCTCCAATGCTATTCACAGTATGCTTACAGGAGGTATTCAGAGACCTGGATTGGGAAGAATTGGGGATAAGAGTAAATGGAGAATACCTTAGTAACTTGCGCTTCGCTGATGATATTGCCTTGCTTAGTAACTCAGGGGACCAACTGCAATGCATGCTCACTGACCTGGAGAGGCAGAGCAGAACGGTGGGACTAAAAATTAATCTGCAGAAAACTAAAGTAATGTTTAACAGTCTCGGAAGGGAACAGCAGTTTACGATAGGTAGTGATGCACTGGAAGTGGTAAGGGAATACATCTACTTAGGACAGGTAGTGACTGCTGATCCGGATCATGAGAGTGAAATAATCAGAAGAATAGAATAATCAGAAGAGCGCGTTGCCATTATCCCTCAAGAGAAAAGTATATAACAGCTGTGTGTTACCAGTACTCACGTACGGGGCAGAAACCTGGAGGCTTACGAAAAGGGTTTCACTTAAATTGAGGACGACGCAACGAGCTATGGAAAGAAGAATGATCGGTGGAACATTAAGGGATAAGAAAAGAGCAGATGGGGTGAGGGAACAAACGCGCGTTAATGACATCTTAGTTGAAATCAAGAAAAAGAAATGGGCATGGGCAGGACATGTAATGAGGAGCGAAGATAACCGGTGGTCATTAAGGGTTACGGACTGGATTCCGAGGGAAGGGAAGCGTAGCAGGGGGCGACAGAAAGTTAGGTGGGCAGATGAGATTAGGAAGTTTGGAGGGTCAACATGGCCACAATTAGTACATGACCGGGGCAGTTGGAGAAGTATGGGAGAGGCCTTTGCCCTGCAGTGGGCGTAACCAGGCTGATGATGATGATGATGATGATGATGATGATGATGATGATGATGATGATGATGATGATGATGATGAATAAGACCCTCGCCGACATGCTAGCAATGTACGTCGATGTCGAACACAAGACCTGGGATGCCGTCCTGCCGTACGTAACATTCGCTTACAACACGGTGGTGCAAGAAACAACACAGATCACGCCGTTCAAGTTGGTTTACGGCAGGAACCCGACGACGACGCTCGACGCCATGCTGCCGCACGTAACTGACGAAGAGAATCTTCACGTCGCAACCTATCTCCAGCGCGCCGAAGAAGCCCGACAGCTCGCCCGCCTACGGATCAAAAACCAGCAGCGTACCGACAGCCGACACTACAATCTCCGACGACGCTTCGTCGAGTACCAGCCCGGCGACCGTGTTTGGGTATGGACCCTGATACGCCGACGAGGACTGAGTGAGAAACTATTGCGACGCTATTTCGGACCCTACAAGGTCATCCGACGTACTGGCGCACTGGACTATGAGGTCGTGCCAGACGGCATTCCGAATTCACAGCGACGTCGCGCACAACCTGAAGTGGTTCACGTGGTGCGTCTTAAACCGTTTTACGGACGCTAACGAACTTTCCTTACTTTGTTTTTTTTTTTTTCTTTGCTACGAGTGCTTATTTATTACTTTCGTTTGTTTGCAGCATCGTCGATGCTTTTTAAGAGGGGGGTATTGACACGTGTACTTATCTTTATCGGGCAACCACGTTTCGCCGCCTAACAAAATGTAATCGCACAGCGCGGGACGCGCCTGCATGTATCCGAAGTTTCTGGAAAGGTATCGATGCTTCTACCCGGCTGTCTGTTGTCGCCGAACCTTGTGTTATCTGATTTCATCACGTGACGAGAATGGTGTAGAACTTTGTAGAAGGCCCGCGGGTCCGAACGATTAGTCTGGACCATTCGACGACTGCTGTATAAAAACCGACGCGCTTGACCCGCTGATCAGATTATTCGACGATCGCCGACTGTGTTCGCCGCTTTCGTTGTGCTATAAGTGTAGCCTGTTTTGTGGGCACAGGTTCGCCCAATAAAATCTAGTTTTGCCTTTCACAGTATTGCTACTGTGATCTTAACGTCACCACCACGTGACAATACAATTAGTACAAGCATTAAAATTTGAAAACAATAAAATTAGCTTTCTTAATGTTCAATTGCAGTAGATTTAAATGTAACCGGTTTCACAATTCAATCAACAATCTATTAGCTACCTTTTCAAAATCGAGTAAGCGCATGTTTATCTGTAAAAAAATGTACTAATGTCGTTTGCATATAGTAGCATGCATATAGCATATAGTAGTATGGTTTGCATATAGTAGTTTGCATATATATTGAGGAAGTTGCAGTATATTCAAAATATAGCGTATTTATTTATTTACTTATTTATTTACTTATTTATCAAATACTTCAGGCCCTCACGGCGGGCCCTAGCAGGAGTGGCATAAATATACAACAATGCATAATATGAATTAAGTATAGTAAAAGCACAAAACATAAGAGCTTATTTACAATCGGACAGGTTGTACAGTAACAGGACAAACTTTATACAGTGTGAAACATAACTATGAATAAAAAGCAATCTGTGCCTTGCGCAGATTGCTTTTTGTCCATAGATTTAATACAATTTGTCAATAGATTCAATGGACATAATCGCATCAGAAGGCAGCTTGTACCATTCTTGAATTGTACGTGGAAAAAAAGAATACTTAACGTTGTTTATTTTGGCATGGTTTGGAGTTAGAGACTGATCATGATGATGCCTTATACGACGAGTAGTTATGGGCATAATATAAGGTTGACGACTCATAGAAAGTTTATTGTTCTTAAGTAAAAATAGAAATTTTAGCCTTTGAATTTTCCTTCGTGCTTGCAGCGATGAAATTTCATGTTCTTTTATTAAATCAGAGGGGCAGTCTGTACTGCTGTATTTTAAAAAAAAGGAAGCGTGCGACTTTCCTCTGGGTTGACTCCAGTGCCTCAATATTCTGTCTAGTGTAGGGGACCCAAAGTGTACAAGCATACTCTAGTTTTGGTATGATGAGACTATATATGGTATACTAAGTTCTTTACCCTTGTTGGAACATTTTTTTAGTTTGTGGCGGAGAAGACCAAGTTTTCAGTAGGAAGACAAGAAAACATTGGCAACATGATTGTTCCAGCTCAAAAGGTTTGTTATGGTAACACCGAGGTATTTATATTCATTAACTTCAGTATAGGGGATGTGATGGAAGGGTGTAGGGAAAGAAATGCACAAGCTTTTTGTTAGTAACCTTCATAAAAACTTTTTTCAGCATTAAGCTGCATATCCCAATTGCGGCACCATGTGGGGATTCTATGGAGTTTAGAGTTTAGCAGAACTTAGTCACTAGGACAGTTAATTTCGTTAAGCAGAATGCTGTCATCAGCAAACAGTTTCATTTGAAGCGTTTCAGTTATAACGCTATGAATATCCTTCATATATATTAGAAATAACAACGGGCCCAGTACACTTCCTTCTGGAACATCTGAAGTAACTGGTAAAGTACTTGAATGCTGGCCATCAATGCTAACAAACTGTATACGGTTGGCGAGATATGACGAAACCCATGCGACCGCAAGTTTAGGAAGTCCAATTAGTTCAATTTTGCGTATTGTTTTGCTTGAGATGCAGCATCGAACGCTTTTCGGAAGTCTAAGAAAATGGCATCGACCTGCCCTGAGTGGTTAAGCACTGTTGCAAAGCTGTGTGATTTGGGTCACAGTGGGACAATCCTTTCCTAAATCTGTGTTGAACAGATGAGAGCAAACCATTGTCTTTTGTATATGCCCAATTCTTATGCTTATTAAATGCTTGCCAGTGTAGGAGAACCCTGGACCTCGCAAGTGTTAGAGGACGTTCTCATGAGCGAACTGCCAGAAGGCCTCCAGACTGTGATCGACAGTAACAGAGAAGATGGAAAGGTAATTTCATTGTACCTTGGGGTCTGCTTTTTTTCTTCATGGCAAGAGAAGCTATGGTGCATGAAAACCTGAATTTGTGTGCTATGCCATGCAGCCTGGTATTTAGAAGTACGCTTTGATTTTTGAAAGCGTTGCATTGCAGTCATCTCTTGTGTCCGCTCACTTGACAAAACAACAGCTCTAGCGACTGTATCATTTTTGTATTAGCACCCTGTAAGCAGCACCTAAGCAGATGACGCATGGGGGTTAACGGCTATAAAACAAGCCCCTGCACAGGTCCTTCAAGATAGTTTACCGTATCGCGGACACCGCCTAATCTCGAGGGTCATGCTGGACAAGTGCTAATGGTGGCATTTTCAGCTTAGTATAAAAAATATGATTGATCGCATTTCGTAGGAATCTGTAACACACAAAAGTTAAGTGTGTATTCACAGAAGTACTTCCATGTTTGTCTCCTGAACTCATGGTCCACTGCAGCGAAAGGCGCACGATTTGCAGGTTGGCGACAGTGTTTAAGGTTTGCTTGGCAAGGGCGTCCTATTGGTGAGTGGTGTCCTGCTGCCGAGTCACTTTGGCGAAGGTATGAGCATTTTGGTTCGTCTCTGTAGTGTCTTGGGCAGCCAGTGGCGACGCACTCACCTGCATGAATGCGAATGGCGGAGTTCGCAGCTTCCACCGCAAACGCGCGAAGGCGTTCTGCTTCATGCTGGCGTGTCTAGCGAGACTAAAGCGAGATTCACCCGCCGACGTTGTTGCCTTTCAGCGCCGCTTAGTGGAGCGGTTTTCCTAGTTCGGGCCTTGTGAGTGAAGCAGTGGGCAGTGTATAAGCACTAATGATGCTTGTTGAATTTGCACTCCGTAGGCGACAAGGTGTCAAAGGCTAATCGGACGGGAAAGACAAACCATGTGCGGAAACTGCGTAGTCACCTCAGCCGAAGACCTACTGCCTACATCAGGCTGCACGGCGTCCAAGCCTGCGCTGCACTGAGATTACTGAAAGGCTCACTGTCGGTGCTCGTTAGTGTCATGATGCAGTACTTCGCTTCACCGCTCCTACATGGCGGAGCCATTCCTGTCATGGCAGAGCGTATTTGAAGTGTTCACGCCGACGTCACATCAGTTACACAAAGTTGATGCAGTCATAATCATCATCAGCCTGTCTACGCCCACTGCAGGGCAAAGGCCTCTCCCATACTTCTCCAACCACCCCGGTCATGTGCTAATTCTGACCATGTTGTCCCTGCAAACTTCTTCATCTCATCCGCACACCTAATTTTCTGCTGCCCCCTGCTACGCTTCCCTTCTCTTGCAATCCAGTCCGTAACACTTAATGACCATAGGCTGTCCGATCTTCATTAAGGGTCATTAGGGTTATTAAGGTCATTATCCGATGGTCATGTTTTATACCGGTGTGCCCCGGTGTAACACACTTTTGTTTCTAAAACAGTTTCCGCATATGGTTTGTCTTTCGCGTGGGATTAGCATGTGACGCCTCGCCAACTACGAAGTGCAGCTTCAACATGCATCAGCAGTGCTTATACGGTGCCTACTGCTTCGCTCGTGATGGCACCAGCTAAGCGGCGCAAAAAGGCAACCACGACAATGGGCAAATCTCGCTTTGGTCCGGCGAGAGACACGCCAGTGTGAAACTGAACGCCCTAGCGCGTTTGCGGTGCATGCTGCGAACTCTGCCGCTCGCATACCTGAAGCTAAGCGCGTCACAAGTGAAGTGGCTGCCCAAGACACTGCGGAGCAAAACCAAAATGCTCGTACCTTCGCTGAAGAAACTCGGCAGCAGGATGCCAATTGCCAACAGGATACTGCAGCGGACCACGAGTTCACGAAGCAATTTACTAAAAGCTCGTTCTGTTTCCCTTGTACAGCTAGCGAACGCCTATGGTTTATGGCGGATGGGCACACTGCTCCGGCGCGTGCAATGCAGAGTCTTTATTGGATCTTTCCCCGTCACGAGTCGTTCTACTAGGTTCGCTTGTGGCATTTGTAGAGGATCCCTGGGCAGCGGGAGGCTGCCTTTGGTAACTACTTGCAACTTCATTCTTTTTTTTTTTTTTTTTTTTTTTTTTTTTTTGATGCGAGGATAAATGCCTCAGGGCATACAAGGGTATGTGATGGGGGTGAATAACGATGATTAAATGAATGAAAAAAGATTTGCTGACTTAATGAAGTCCAAGAGGGACCGATAATGCGGTCCCTGCGTCCAAGCAGTGTAATGGCTCAGATTATGCGGCGAGAGTCCCGCTGCTGCGAGGTGCCGGAGCCTCGTCGGTTTGAGTGCAGGGCAAACCCACAGCAGGTGGTGGATGTCGGCTTCAACATTTCGCGACTTGCAGAGCGGACACTCAGGACGAGGATATAGCGGGCGAAAGTGCGGCCACTTCCTAGTCACGGCAGGAGTGAGGGCTACCCCGACCCGTATCCTCCGAAGCGCAACCTCCTCTGCACGGGTAAGACCGCGGGGGAGGTTTACCGCACACGGAGGTATGAGAGCACGTGTGCGGCGCCGGAGGTGCTCCTTTCTTGTTAAAAGGAGGGTGGCATCATCTAGGTGAAAGAGTTGAGGCAGTGACGATGGAGAGGTCGCTAGACGGGTCGCAGAATCCGCACGGCTTTGGAAGCTTAGAAGGTCGCGTGGGATCCACTCGACAGATATTGGCTGCGGGATGCGTGCCGCCAGAAGATGGATCTCTTGGCATATGTCAGGGCTGCGACTGACGCGTCGCAGAAGCCGCGTCGCCTGGAGGGCATCAGTGCGGATGACGATGCGGGCCGTGGGGACCATGGGAAAGGCGGCTACAGAGCACAACGCTTCTCGGATAGCAAGGAGCTCAGCACAAAAGGAGGAAGGAGGTTCTTGGACTTGAAACCGGGTCGTCTGATTAAGGGCAGGTGCGCATGGGCAATAAATTGCAGTGGTTGTTTCACAGCCCTTAATGCTTGCATCCACGTAAAGGACGATGGAGCCAAGCGGCAGGTGGGCATCTTGAGCTACAATTCGGTCACGAAGCGACGCCGCCGCGTGAGTTGATGTCGGGCGATGTATATCAGTTGGCTTGTTATCACTCAGTTGTACAAAACTCCAGGGAGGAAGAACTGGCGATGGTGGTGGTAGAAGCGAGTTCGAGAAAGCGTAAGCCCTGAGAGCACACGGTGCGTGTGAAAGGCTGGTCTTAAGCTTGCGAGCATCACGTCGCTGCTGCACCAGCTCATCTAGTGTGTTGAGCTGTGCATTTTCTTGGAGAGCCACGATCGGGGTGATGCGGGGAAGGCAAGTGATGACCCTCATTGCCTCGCGATTAACAGCCTCAAGGCGATCCCATTGTGCCCTCGTCAAATGCTGGAATTGGGCTTGATAAATAAGGCGTGGTTGCACTACCGCCTTCACCAATTGTCGCGCAACATATGAGCGGGCGCCGCCCATTTTAGGAGCAATGCGCCTAATCAGACCCAACGTCTGAATTGCCTGCTTTTTAGCGCTGGAGAGCCAAGCAGTTCCGGTTCCCGACTCGTGTACCATCAGACCCAGAATTTTTATAGTTGAACATTGTTGAAGAGGGGTTCCGGACAGATGAAGACGAATGGGTGTTCCAGAGAGTTTACGCCGGCCCCAGCGATTGGCGACTGACATGTAAGCAGATTTGCTGACGGAAAGCCTAAGGCCGACCGAAGAGGCGTAAGTCGCCGTGATATCTAAAGCTGATTGAAGGGCAGCGGCTTGAGTCTGCAGGTCCTGATGAGTGCTCCATACCGTGATGTCATCAGCGTACAACAAGAACTTTATGTTGGGTACATCGTGCAAGCGCCATGCAAGCGGGATGAAAGCAATATTGAATAACGTAGGTGACAATACAGATCCCTGGGGTACGCCACGAAGAGGGACGAATGAGCCGACGGCGTTACCACTGAGGCGAATCGCAAAATGTCGGTCTTCAAGGAAAGATTTCACAAAATTCCGTACTCTAGGGGGAAAATGCAGTATGTCAATTGAAGCCAAGATGGCAGCATGACTGATGTTATCGTACGCCTTTTCGACGTCCATAGCGAGGACAGTACGGACACTGTGGCTACGAGTTGACGATAAAACCGAGGATGCCAAGACAGCCAGCCCATCTTCAGTACCTATGGATGGACGGAAGCCAATTTGAGCAGGGTGGTAGAAACCGTGGTGCTCTAGCCACCACGACATTCGTGTGGCTAGCATTTTCTCAGCAAGCTTGCACAACGTTGACGTTAGGGAAATGGGTCGGAAGTTGCCAAGGTCAGTCGGCGGCTTGCTTGGTTTCGGAATCGGGATCACAATAGCTGACTTCCAGCCTGGAGGGACAACGCCATCTAGCCATACCTTGTTAATGGTGTCGAGGAGTTGAGGCAGCACAGCGGAACTCAGGTTCTTGTAGGCCTCATAAGTTATAGAGTCTGGACCTGGTGCTGTCTTGCGACTGGTACCATCTATCGCTGCAAGCAACTCAGGCATGGTGAAAGAGCTTGCAATCCCCTCGGAGTCTGCTGTAGATGGTAACCTGTCGATATGTGTCGGAATGCCTGCCAAGGGAGCACCATTGGCTGTTTGAGGCAACACGTCGTACTGCGGGAAAAACTTCCGGGCTGCTTCTCGGGCGAAATCATCCGGCGACAAGCCAGCAGCGAAGCAGGCTGTGGCTGCCGCGTCTGGACGGCGGCCACCGTGTTCCATGGCACGGAAGGTTCGCCAGAGAGAAGCATTCGATGTCTTGGATGAAAAACGCTCACACCACGTATGCCAGTGCCTCCGCGAGAGGTCGCGTTCATATCTGCGGGCCTTAGCAGTAAGCAAATTCAGTCTTGTACGAGCTTGTGCAGAAGTGGGGTCTCGGGATGCTGCCAGCTCAGCTTGTCTGCGAGCAGCCCACAAGTTGAGCAGGCCGATATCCGGTGCCGGTCGATCGATGTCTACCCAGCTGATGGTTGTAGCTTCATTGAGCGCGCTTTGTATGCGGTCAACAAGTAGTGGTGACGAGTCCACAGAGGTATCTTGGAGAACGGTGCGAAATTTGTCCCAGTTGACCACAGAACACTTGCGGCGCAATCGGCGGGCCTGCGACGGATGAAGGCCGATGATGATAGGGTGATGGTCACTACCCCAGCAGTCGGGCTCCAGGTGCCAAGTGGGAGAGCCGGGACCCGACCACCACGTAAGATCCGGTGCGTATGTTGTACGTCGAGCTTGAGGCACAGCTCGCGTTGCTGAATCGGGATGGTTCAGTAGTACAAACAACGCATCCGCGAAGGCGTCCCGCACACGCCTACCTCGAGGGCTAGAAGTAGGGTACCCCCAATCTGGGTGAGGGGCGTTGAAATCACCACCAACTAATATAGGACACGCTGGGTATTGGCGACGGACATTCACCAACCAGCCCAGATTAATTCTTGAAGAAGAGCCACCGGCTGGTCTTATGTAGTATGACACTACCACAACAGTTGCCTTGGGTAACTTCACAGCTACTGCCACTACCTCCTGATATGAGTTACACCAGTTTTCAAGAGAAAGGCAGACCTGAGGATAGCGCGTATCCACATACACTGCCGCCTTTCCTGGAGGGGCAGCTGTGTGCACGCGATGGTCACTCATCGAAGGAGACACGTATCCACTGAAGCCCGGAATGGCAGGCAAGGCGTTGGTCTCCTGTAGTAACAGGGCCCACACCTGCAACTTGTTCATACGTAGACGGGATTTAAGCTCCCCCACTTTCGTGGAGAGCCCTCTACAGTTCCATTGAAGCACGCCACAAACACCTGTGCCCGCCATTTTGATTACGAGTCCAGACGTTGCAGAATCACAGATGTCAGGTTGGATAACTGGCTGACCATGAACCGCAAAAGGGATGTTGTAGAGTTATCCGGCAACGGAGCTGAAGATCTGGTAGACTCTGCGACCGATACAGCGGGGCGTGACAGAGACGATGATGCAGCGGAATCGATACTTGTAGTGGTGTGAGATTCCACTGCACGTCGCCGACGCGCAAGTAGTTCACGGTGTTGTCGGAGCTTGGATACCTCCGCTAAAAGGCGGGCAATTTGATTGTCAACTGCTGCCATATCATCACGCGGATGTTCAGGCCCGTTCTGCTTCTGTATAACCAGCGGGCGACGGCGGTCTTTGCGAACTTTGTCACTGTAAGTCTGTTGGGAATGGGGTGCAGGCGGGTCGGGCTCGGAAAGCTCTGGCCAGTCGTCGTCATCCCACTGGAGCGCCGCAAATCTGTTAGATGTCAGCACTGGTTGTGTTGCAGCATGCTGAGGCCATTGCTTAGGAATCCCGCGACGAACCTTCTGAGTGGCCTTTTGCTTTGTGGGACAAGTTGGAGAAGTGATCTCGTGGTCGTCGGTCTTGCAGAGTCCACATCGATAAGACACTGCGCCAGCTAATACAGCTTCATCTGGCGCTGTAAATGGACAGGATCGGCGCATGTGGCCCGGTCGGAAACATTTGTAACAATAGACGACACTGGGTTTATATGGCCGAGGTCGTAGAATGCAGCCATAGTAGTACAGGCGGGCTGGGGGAGTTGGTGGGCCCTGCAAGGTGACGATGCAAGAGCGCCCCTTTCCCATGTAACGCGCTTGAATGACACGGTGAGTAGGACAATAGAGCTCACGCTGGAGAGCAGTCTGGTCCTCGCCAACGTCAACGTTGTAAACGACACAGCGCTGTAGATCCGAGCCCTCTACCAGGTACACCTGGACCGGCACGGTGACCTCGCTCGTTATCGAGAGACGTTGAAGCGTTTGCAAACGCTCGACAGCAGCCAATGTCGGCAGCCACACAGCGATGGTATTTGACTTCTTCCGGGCCGTGAAGCCGCGGAAGCCTGTGGTGCCAAGACAAGCGTCTAGGTTCGCCTGAATAATCCTGTTCGGAATCTCCGTGAGGCTTGTGGGGGCCAAAGCTTTAATGGTTGCTTTATAGCAAACTGAGCCCGGTGTCGACACAACTGGGTGGTCAGTCGTTAGACAGGAACGCTTGCCTTGGGAGCCGCTGTTGGCCGAACACGAATCTGGTGCAGATTGCTCCGAAGGACGCTTCTGAGAACCACGGGGGGCCGACGGCACAGATGGTAGCGCAGAAGACAAGTCCATAGGAGTACTCGTTTCATCATGCACAACAACTGGAGTCCCATTCCCGATCGGTGTCTGGGAAGCCATCGCCGGGCTCCGCCCTGAGGGCAGATCACTCACGGTCTGATGTGAATTTTGGGAAGGCGATGGGTGGGCTGTAGCCGAAGGACTTGGAGCAGGAACCAGGAGCTGGGATCCAGGCTCAGGGGTCAATTGTGCGGCCGGTAACGCCGTCGTGACGAGCGGCGCCGGCGAATCTACCGCCGCCAGCGCGTCACCGGAGGCACTAGGCCTAGTCCCAGTGTACAACTCAGCTGCAGGGCCGATGGGGTGACATTCGCTGAATGTCAAAAAACTGGACTGCGCATGAGCATCCGGGGCGTCCTCAGATGTCTTGGGGTCCAATCTCTTGATGTATGGAACGTATTTACGCAGAAGGCGAGATTTTTCACAGGAGCGGTGAGCAGCCACCTTAGCAGGGAAACTTCGTCGTCCTCCAACTTCATTCTTCATGTACAATAAACATGTGACAGCTTCTGTAAAGACATGTTTCACTTTCATGTTCCACCGAATCGTATATTTTTTGTTAGCACCGTATTTTTGTTAGCTTTTATTTCTGCTTGTATTTCTAAATTTTGGCTGGCTATGCTGTCTTAAGCTAGGCTTTTTGCGCAGTCGAAATTTTCTTGCACTTGGCCTTAAAGTCATGCAGGGAGTCTTGTATAAGAATTTATTGTTTGTGCTATTTCCCTCGTATGCTCTCATTTAAGAAAATGAAGAAGGGTGAATTTCCAGAACTCTCATATGCAAAATGTAATATCCACCAACACAGACATATGCAGCTCATTCTTTTTCAGTGTATCCTCGATGGTGTTTATTCTGCGTGTTGAAATTTAATGCCTATTGCAATTCTTTATGCTACAGGTCTATGCTTATAGCAACCGATGGCTCGAAAAGCAGGCCTGGTGAACCTTGCTTCGGGCCCCAATTGGTTTCCGGTTTTGCCACATGGCAACCACTGTCCATGGGACGCCAGATCAACTGAGGAGCCGTAATGGGGCAGGAACACTGTCAAATAAGTCCCGGGCAAAGGCGCAGATGGCTCGCTCTATCTCCCGAGAAAATGGCCTCACTAAAAAGTTTGCAACAGTGCATTTACACCTTATGCTGTGACATGCAGTGAAATCTTTCAATTCATTGAACTACTGTTTCAACTGAGGTGGCCGACTTCTGCGCAGTTCACTTATTCAGATTTGTGCCCCTTGTAATGTTCATAAATCATAGGAATTCAGTATGCTGAAGTATTGGACCACGAAGCCCCTTGCATGTGCAAGGTTGGCTATGTTGGCTATGCTTTGTCAATGAAAGGAACTTTCTGTGTGCTTAGTTTAGCTGTGCTGTTTATGACTCAAGTAAAACCACAGCGCATGGCGCAGTTACTATGGCTTCTGCTGTGTCGCGTAGGATCGCGGGTTCACCGTGGCCGGTGCCTAATCATCCCAATAATCACGAATCTGAAATAATGAATTTGCCAGGAAGTTATATTCCAGAAGTAGCGAAAGAAGCTTGTTAATACGTTGTTGCATGCACATACACGTGTGTGCTACTTGCCATATCGGTATTTTGTCCATGTCATGGCATCGCTACAAATAGATGCATGCAAAAGTCTACATTCTCTGGCAAAACGAAGAGAGATACACTTCTATCAAACACTTCAATGACCATGGGTTAGTTCGCAACAGTCATTGTCTGTGACTTTTCATGCTGTAGTGTAGACAATAATTGTAGAGTCAGCACCGTCTAAAGCTGGTTGATGACAGATTGTAACCGCATAAAAAGAAAATAACGAAAAGTGTGTTGCTATTTAACACAAATAAATAGGTACATCGATTCCCACGGATGTGTACGAGATCCAGATAATTCTTTAAAGTGATGCTTTATTAGCGAACCTGCCTGCACCTCTCTTGCTGACGGTGGCTGCTGCCTGCTGCTGATGCTTGTGCGTTCTGACTGAATGGCTCATACTCGTCTGCGGGACGGCGCATCCATGTGGACGGTCGCATCTGTGCCTCTTATGAGTGGTTGTGTGCCCCAAAACACATAGTGCAGAAAGCCAGCTCGCCTCTTTCCATCCCTATAACGCTGGTTGTATTCACAGGTGCATTACATTCTTTGTCGACATGCCATCTAAATTCACGTTGCACTCACATTGACTAAAATAGCAAAAACGCTTGTTTCAGCACTCTAGCCTAATGCATATTTACGGAACGCTGCATTTTTGAACACGTTTTTGAATTCGCTGCTTGTTTTTCACTTGCAGCTCTCTTGGGTATACATACATGGACAGCGATGTGCCCGACGAAGACCAGAAAAAAGAATGAAGAATGTTCGAAAACACCTTGCGCAGAAGCCGGACGACGTGTGACGGAAGTTAATTGTTTGTGGCGCAAGCGTTTTTGCCGATTGTGGTACTTTCTGTAAATAAAAATAATTTCAGGTATTCAGATAACGTCATATTTTCTGCCAAATAACACAAGGCTGTGTATATGCCGATCTAATAGGCTTAGGTCATGAGTTCCAACAGGCCCATACGTTATGCAAAAAAGAGGTGTAGGCGTTTTTGCATAATAAGTCCTTACCAACTAGCTCAGCTTTATGTCGTTCTAAGGCCCATACGCCAACATGCCGATAAGCGAACAGACTGATAAACCAACAGGCCAATAAGCCAACACGCCATCAAGCCAACAAGCCGACAAGCATATAGACCTAAAAGCCTATATGACAGATTTCCGCATCACCAGCAGACTGGATAGCTTGTTGGAATTTTTGAATGGCCATATGCATGGACTTGAAAATATTTTTGGCACTTTTCCCAGAATGGCGAATTGGAGCGCAGGCGATACAAGGAAATCTTGCAACAGACGGGCGCGCTGGTTTGTAAACGCGAAGTGGGCAACACACACTCATTGATAATACACCGGCGGAACTTGACCATGTCTTCATCAAGTGCAAACGTGTATTTACCGAATCACCTACTGCAGGGCAATTTGGGTTCAAGACTCCACCGTCAGCAACTTCTCTTTTGGTGGGATTTTGTTTCGCATCTGCCATTGTGCCTATCGTGCGGCAAAATATGATTGTATTTTACGCGCTCTTTAGGTAATAACGACTGGATACCGCTGTGTAACAGAAAGAACATTCTTCTTGAAAGAACATTCTTTTGATGAAAATAACAGAAAGAACATTCTTTTTGAGGCGATCGCACATCGGCCTGCCGAGCATATTCATATAACAGGCTCAGGTCGTGCAGATACGTTGTTCTCTCGTAAGCCGTAAGATGGATTATGGTCTAACAATATCATTGTTCTTGCAGTAGGACTATCGTGATTTGAACTTTAAGAGAAAAGTACAAACCAAACAGGTCGGTCAGTCTGAATAGATTGTAGGGGCCATATCAGGGCTCCGTAAAATCTTGTCTACGCAAAAATGCAAAACCATTTTTTCTTGTTGTAAGTTGTCGGATACCGACAACAGCTGGAAGGAAAGATGGGTAAAAAAATGTCTGTAGTTTAGCAGCTGCATGCGATAGCAAGCTTGTGTGGTATCGTGGTTTTTATTAACATATACAAATGTTATGGGCAAAAGTATTAAGTCGTAATGCCTTAATGTAGCGCCACGACTTAGCGGTTTCTATCTTGAAGAAAGCATATGCATAAGAGTCATCTCCATGTATACTGCTGGAATGCTCATAGCACACTTTGTGGCCCTAAATAATATCAGTTCCTGTTCCGAGTATTATCCCTAATACAAGATTTACGCTATGGTATTCGAAGCAGTAAGTTAGAGTTTTGAAAATTTTTTTCAGCGAAGCTCCTTTTGGCTTGAGTTCCGTGCATTTTTGGTGCCCTTTAATAAATCTGTATCAGCAAAAATGATCATTATCTGCATTGGCTAGTGCTAGTACCACTGCTCATATCATCATCAGCCATGGTTCGTGCCACAGCTCGCGTATTTTTCATATTCTACGACAGCTTGATCGTTGGCGCCCCCGGCGTATCGTGCGAACGCGCTGGTGCCACTCATTGCTCGCGGGTTCGTCGGCGTTGTCTTCCACAGCTGGCTCCGTTGCCGCTCATCGTGCAAGCTTTCCCACACTGCCCCTCCCTCTGCGAAGGTGCCGACGGCACCGGCCAACTGCCTGTCGTGGGGGTGATTTCGGTCTCGTATTCTTTCATCGGAATATCGCGGAATGAAAACACGAATGAAATGAATATTTTTAACGAATGTGTAAGACGAATGAATGTGGATGTATGAAAATAAATGTGTGCGCTTACCTTTCGTCACGACGGCCCCCCGATCAAGACAATAAATGTGTTGATGTACAGCCTACTGCAATTAAGTGGAATTTCACGCAACGCACCGACCATGCAAGTCGCATCCGGACTTGTATGATTTTTGCCCCAAAGGGTCTGTTTCTGCAGGTCTGAGATGCGTTGCCACAGGCTGTTACGTATTCGATGGCTGGACGCCGAGGGCGGCAGGACGACCGGCCCAGGGAACAGACGACCAACGCAGCGCCAGGAAGACAATCACGTTTATTCAGTCGGCGACGCGCTTTTTGAGCGCTAAGCAGCCAATCAGGGAGTGGCAAAAGAAAAGAAGATACCATGGCAAGCGGGGCAATCTGATCTGTAGATTGCAACGGAGAATGTGACCAGCACCGCGAATGTTACAAGGCCAAGAAGTTTCCGTGGAGCCAAAAAAAAAAAAGAACAATAGGTCGTTTGTACATGCTGACCACCTCCTTTATATTGTGAATACTTATAAGAAGCAGTAAACGGCCAGACAGGTGTTGCATCAACGAAAGGGCAAGGGAAGACGAGTTTCCTGTCAAGATTAAGCTTATTGCCCATTTGCCTCAGCACTGCTATTCCGGCACGTATGAGCCAGATCTTCCCCATATCCGCATTCCGTGGGACAGTAATTAATGGTGGCCAGCTTCATCAACATGAAACGTGATGTCTTTATCAGCGATACATCTGTGGCTTTACGTAGCACTGAAATACACTTTCTGCGCTGTATGACTTGATAATGATACAAACTTCGTTTCAGCATTGTGCTCAAGCGTATGTGCGCACATGGACACCTTCGCCTATAAATGTTATCCCGTCCGCTTTCGATAAATTAGTTGCAAGTGACGCTCTTTCCTGTCCTAAAGCTTTTTCCGCCCTTGGTTACGTCTTAACTTCGGGGAATAAAGGCTGTTATAGCTTTGGTCGAACGGGGGAGATGGAAGTCAGGAATCTAGCACTAGGCGGACTATGTTTTAGTTTTTGCTTGAGAAGGCAAAGTTTTCTAACCGAGTTTTCTAACCATAAATTCTTGTAGACTTTCAAATTTCACAGTTTCTATAGATCATAGATAATTTTGATTTATACATTTTGTTAGTTTGTACACGTTGCAAAAACCTATACGAATGCATCTGATTCGCTTGGGGAATAGTGTGGTTATTGAATAGAGTATGCGTTCTCCAATCTTGAAGCCTACCACTTTAGTTTTCGAAGTATACATGGATCCTCTTGAAAGACTATGGTCGAATACTTATGAATATTGTGTACTCCATACAAGATACCTACTAGATACCCCATACCCATACCTACTTTGACGTGGCAAGTTGTCATAGCAGACCTTTTCTAGTACGATGGTGATGATTATCTTGATATGGTATATTTCTATTCCTGTTTTCGAGGTGAAGCATACGCGTCGAAAAGCAGCAGAAGTAGTGGCAAACGTTTGCATGCAAATATTTCGAACTTGTCGCATGCCAGCAAAGATATGCAGCGACAATGGCCCCCTCTTTATTAGCGCATGTTTCCGCGTTATTTCCGGACAGATGCGCATCGTCCACGATACTTCTTGTCCTCATTGCCCTCGTGGTAACGTTACGGCGGAAACGGCCGTCCAAGAAGCAGATAAACTCATCAAGAAGTACTTATTTGGAACATTGGAGTTCTACAGTGCCTCGCTAGAATGGAGGAACATGCCAATGGATGACCGCGTAAAATCACCCGCTCAAATACTCGTCAGCCGTCAGACCAAGACTAAATTTGCAATACCAGACTTTCACTTCGAACAACAAATCGTCTCGACCGCAATTTTCCGAAAGCGACTCGACGGAATGCGGCGGAAGCAACGCGTTTTCTGTAGCGGAACAATTCGAAACCTACCAGATATTCAGAGTAGCTACTCGGTGAAGATTGATGCCATACACCGGACAAGGGCACTAGCAGACATCACAGGCCGTGCAAGTACACCACGCTCTTACGTCGCTGCGACAGAGAATGAACAGCACCTATACGATGCATGAAAGAGCACATGAGATAAATGAAGAAGTTTTCTCCAAGCAGTCCGAGAGTGCTATATTTCTCAATCTTCCCTTGAACCGCGCACCACCCAGCAACAAGCACCTCAAGAAACGCTCCGTAGAAGCACACGGCAAGGTGGAGAGCCGCAGCGCTCTCCTCTCCGAGAACGGCGTGCATAGACATTTCAATAGGTACTGTAGAATTCAAGTTGTTCTTCCGTTGTATATACTTTTTGCTGTTGTTTTCTTCTCCTTCTTTTTTCGAAGAAAGACAGACGTGACCAGGCACAACATCATCAAGAATACTGTTACAACATATACGGAACCCTGGTAAGCCTCTGCAGAAATACACGTGATTTACGCAGTAAATCGTTCTTTCAATTGCTGCTGCACGGCTGCCTAAAGATGTAAATATGAAACCTGAGCCTGTCAATAATGCGAAAGCAATGTATGTCCAACGAGGCAGAAAATTCAGCGCCGTCAGGCGATAGTAGCAAAAATTCCCGACTGCACAACGAGTAAAAACACGTGAAAAATATTTGAACGACAGTTAAGGTACTCTGTAATGCTAATTTCGAGCGCTGCTGTTTTAGCCCTTTTGAGTTCGCGATGTTATGGAAAAGAATTTCATCCTTAAAGGCACACTGAAGCTAACCAATAAATCAGTTTAGACTAATGAAGCATTGTTTGAGAACCCTGCAGGCAGTCATTTCAAAAAAATAGTTTGGTTATTAGATTAGAAAATGAAGGTCCAAGTATCAGTATTTGAATTTCGCGTAGAAACCTCAGCGCCGGTACGTCAGCGTGACGTCAGGGATTCCAAAGTATGTTTTCGCATTTGGGCCGCGTTGGCTGAATAAAGGTTTCCAAAACTTGCCTTGTTTAATATTTGGTTCCTTTAGAACACAATGTAGTCAGTCTGTACCGCTGTATAAAATTAGTAGGCCCTAGAAGATGCCATCAAAATCCAAGACGTCACATCCCCCAGGTGCAAGAACTTAAGTAGGCGTCGCCACCCGTATTTCGTTCTTGCGCTTTTTCTGGCTTACCTAACGTCTTATCGTTGTAAGAGTGGTGTTTTTGGTGTTGTAGAACGGTAATTTGCTGATGCAGAAGAAATCATTTCTCACTTTAGTGTCCCTTTAAGGAAAAGCTGCTCTCAGCGGCGGCGCCGATCCTCTGCTCAGGCAGCATGTCCACCCGTTGCGTTACTCATTGTTGAGAAAGAAAGCGTGAACACATAGAAATGTGTGGCTCTCGCGGAGCGCATTCTCTGGCGGCGGCGGCCATGCTGCATGCGTGGCCGTGCCGGCACTCCGCTTTGCTCCTCACCTTTTTCGCCATACCTGCTTTCCGCCCCCTGGTTGCGCTGCAGCCTGCTCCCGCTTACCTCCTCGCGTCTTTTGTCCACCGTCTGCGTTCCGCGTTCGCTGTTACCTTTCGCTGTGCTCGTTCACTCAGTTACGCTGATGCCGACGCCGACATCAAAGCTCACCGCAGGAACGGTCGCCTAAGAGCTGGGCTCTCTGAAATTTGCCGGTAAACTTTAAATTTCACAAGAAATTCATTGATTATGAAAAGAAAATTTGGTAGGATTCGTCTGGGCTGTAATCGAACCCAGGCCTCCACAGTGCGAGACGAGCACGTTTCCCCTATGGCAGGGCAGCTCCACGGTCCTGGTTCACCAAAGATATGCCTAGTGCGTGCATCACTGTCCACCTCACGTCGAAAGGTATGGTCTACTGCGTGCATCGTTGCGCACATGACGGCGTAGCCAGTCGGGCCGAGGTGACGCAACGTCATGAGTATAAAACGAGTGTCTAAAAAAATGGCTGTGGCTTAGCTAAGGTTAAGCCCCGGATGCGAAGCATACTAGCCTTTATTTTAGTAGTTGAACCACTGTTTAGCCTGGTGAACTGCTGTTGCTTGGCTATATTTGGTTCGGCTAGACGAAGAAACAACTCATGCGTTACTCTGCTTCGCCTTCAAGAGTGGAACGCGACAGCGTTCCCGTCGACCCGCCAAGGGTTGTAAGACAATGGGCTACTGCGCAGCGACTACGCGCCCCGCATTGGACGCGGTGAGCGTCGAGCAACGCAGCGTTCGGCGCGGCAACGAAGCTCGTTTCTAAGGCAACACCGCATTCACTAGAGGCGCTTTTGTACCGCTTTGAAGCATCGTACTCGTGGCTCAGTGGTAGCGCATCCGTCTCACTCTCCGGAGACCCTGGTTCGATTCCCACCCAGCCCATCTCGCAAGAGTTGAGCCAAAGCCACCTAGAAACAAGCGCAGCTGCTTATATACCGCCGCGACACCGCGAGCGACGGCGCGAGTTGGAGCCCCGTTTCTCCTCTGTCGTGACGTCACGGTGTCACGTGGTATTGAAGGCGACACCGCCGCGCCTGAGGAGCTGGGTTGAGCTCTCGTAATATGCTTCGCATAAAATAAACAGCAATAATGTCCAATTGAATGCCGCCGAGTGGTCCTTCGAGTTATAAACCCCTCCCCGTCAAGCGAGTGCGTTGGGACGCTTGGCCTCACCGAGGCGCAGTTAGAACGCAAACGAGAGCTGGAGCAGCCAAGGAACGCGCAAAAAAAAGATGGCAGTGTCTTGCCAGGATATACGTAGCGAAAGATAAGGCGTAGCATGGTTAGCTTTGGTTGATCTTGATTGCAAGTCCAGGTTAGTCTGGTTGTCTAGCTATGTTGCGGCGTTTAGCCAGTCGATCGGCGCGCTGTTCGTCTGTTTCCTGGGCGATTCGTTTCCTCTTCATCTCGTTCCGATGTCGATTCCAGGCCTTCTCCTGCTTATCAGAATTGTCGCCGTCCATACTGCCGCCTCAACTGTGGCTGCTGCGGCGCACGCGACTTCTCCTTTCCAATCCTCCGACATGCTTTCAGGCATGCGACGTAGCTGGCGAAGCGAGCGGAGGCAAGCGCAACAACGAGGAACGCGATGTGACGAGGAACGCGGTGTGACGTCATCTGCCTCCTCGGAGCAAAGCCACGGCGAAATCGCAAGTGCGCGGCCAGTAAAGCTTTCGCTTTAAAAAAAACTTCAACGAAGGGACTATAATCTTTTCCCATTCTTAAGTCTCTCTGCCTCATTGGATGTATGCCTCAGCGTGCAGACATAGAATATCTGTAAAAGAATATTTTGTTCATTATTTGTGCTAGTGCCAGAGACACATAACACTGTGTCATGCAGCCTTTGAAACATAAGAATATTACTCAGAATCACCTCCCTTTAACGTTACAATGGGTACAAAACAGATGCGCACCACAAGCACGAAAAAAAGAAAACTTCGGTTTCTTTGCCTTTGTAGGCGCATATATGTACTCACGGACAACTTTCTGTGGCAAGGAAGGGAAAACTGCGAGGGCGAAGCGTCTGCACATATGTTACCGCGCGAAGTAGTCCGCCAGCGCTCAAAAGTACTTTTGGTTGCTCGGACCAGACGCTGAATCGACGCAGCTTCCACGTGCGACGGTTTCGCATTTGCCCAGACGCGGAAGACAAAAGCTGCAAACTAAGTAAGCCTTTACATTCAGTGCCGTGTTTTATCTTATTTAACCGCTGCTAATAAGGTGTTTATATTTTCTCTTCCCCAGCTTAAACTAACGTGGATGAAAACACGGGGCTCTCTTCAGAAGCGCTCTCACTTGTGCGCGCTTTGCCTCCGTAGCTTTCCCTTTATAGCCACAGGAGCTTGTCAGCGAGTATAGTTGTGAACGTGTGAGAAATACGTGCAAAGATACGCATAAACGACTGTGAAGAATGAAGTCTTTTAGGTTCAACTTCTTGGTAGTGTTTGTCACAACTTCTCTCATTTTTTCTATGATGCAAGGGGACGACCGATCGTCTGCTTTAGCTGTCCTACATGACGTAAAAATCGAAGAAAGAATGCCGGGAACACAGCGTGCATCGGTAATAGTTACAACACGTGGAAAACGAGGAAGACGGTATGACCGGTACGTAATCCTTTCAAAGCCATGATTCATAAAAAACAATATTCTTAATTTGTCTGGTATTTTTTTCCATGGAGAGTATATTAATAAATTTGCCTGCACGCATTGGCTCACTAGCGTGAAATTCAATGCAACAATAAGTTACGGATATCCATGGATGGAAAAAGTCGAAGGGGCCAAATTCGCAACGTAATAAGGCGATATCGCTCGTTTTCTGTTATAATTTTCAGCCCGATAAGACAAAAGGGCTGTAGAGACTTCTGAATGTTTCACAGTGACCTGTGGTGAGCGCTAGTATCACATGTTTTCATTTGCAATCTTTGACTATAAAAAAAGTTCAAGAGTCATTCCACTCTGAAGGTGGATGACCAGCGAAGCTGCTTAACGCTCGACGCAGAGGTGATACAAAATATTGAACAAAGGTGCGAACATATTTATTGTACTAATCTACGGTCATCGTGACGATATAGGTACCCACACGAATTCCCTAATCACCTCGGTTGTTAAATGTGTCCGTCGCGCAACAAAATGAATGGCCCATACCCCTTTAAGCAATGGCTCATACCCCCGCAAACGCGGCCTCCCATTACGACGACGGCCGTTATCGAACCACAGCCTGTGACAGACGTTGGAGGTAGAGCCGAAATGAAGATCGAGGAAGTCTCTGGAAATGCGCGTTGCTCATCCACGTTGACCCCTTGACGCTGAAGGGGCTTCGCGCCATTCCTTGACTCACAGTGTTTCATCGGTTCTTGCTAGTCGCTTACGTGCCGTCTCGTGGGTACGCTCATCCAGCGAAGCGTTAACGTCCGCACGCCGTCTTCCACAAACACGCTCTCCTCGCTGCTCCCTCGCTCGCTTTTCATACGCGCGCAGTTCTTCTGCAGTCCTGACTCGGGGCCTAGCCATTGCACCGGCGTAATGAAACTGAGATCAGTTACGATCAGTCGTTCACTTATTGAACCGTGACGTCAGCCGCACTCTAAAAAACCACTAGTGATGATGGTTTTTGCACAACGGAGCCAGCTGAGGAAGAAGACGAACGCGAGAGCCCTGGTACGAGCGCGTCCGTGGGGTTGCACCGAGGGGCGCCATCGAAGACGACGATGGCGCTCGAGCCATTGCTGATAATAATTTCTGCTCGCAGACGCTCGAAACCCTGGATCTGAGTCACATACACCTTCACTGTGAAATCGCCTGAAAATTGTAGGAAGCTGTTTGATGGTTCGCAAACTGGTGCGGTAACCAGGACGCGATCCTCCTCAAGAATCTCTCACTTGATGTCGATGCACGTATGGTCCGTCTCACCAACTCCCAGCAGTAGAGTGGAAGGTACACACAGCGCCGTGGTGGCGGTCGCTGTGGGAGTTATGTAGTTCTGCCAGTGGACGCAGCGTACGGTAGCCGCGATTTGTTTTGGTGTAACTAAATTGTGCAGATATTGTTGAAGCACATATTAAATTGTAAATAACTGCTTCTAATATATAATACAGAACCGTCAAAGTAATTCTATACATGTTGGCCAATAACATAATGCCCAGTGAAGATGACCCATATTTCATTTATTTAAGATTGCCGGTCAATGTTTTGCCACAAAACTGCAAAGGCCGTCACAAAGCATTACCTTTTAGAATCGCATCACATAACTCACCTAGATATACAACACGCGACTTCGTCTGGCGCCTCCACTTCTGAGTAGTAGGTTGCTCTTGGATTCACTCCATGACATGCCATTCAGCGCATCTCCATGGAGCTAAGCCGAGCCACACACACAGCGATTAAATTGGTAGCTATAGCTTTATGAATGATGTTGGAGGTACTTTCAGCACTGATCTATTATGTGACAATACTTTCACACTAGTTTGCATCAGGAAGCAAGAATTCTGTAAGTGGACAGAGGAGGTGGAGCCCGCGAACGAGCTGCAGTCTCCTGGACACTGGTGCAGGAGGCTGTACAATTTTACCTCATGGTTTTCGGACAGTTGGGCATTCCTTTTTAGGCGGCAGCATTACACGAAGCAACAAAAACATTTCGTTCATGTTTAGCTAGCGCTATGTAAAATTAATGCTTTCGGTACAAGTTCCTGATTTGCTCATACCAGCATGGACAGCTCAAATCGACAGCTAAACCACCATCGAGAGGGTGCCGGTAAGACCTTTTACGCGCTTGATGTAACTCTTAAAATGAATAAGAATTGCTACCGTGTTTCCCTGAAACTCGTAATTATTCCGGTCAGAATAAACTAGACCATACACACGTTAGAGAAAAAATAACCGATTACTATCACAATTAATCCATTCGAAAATGTAATTAGTACAGTTATAATTAGTGTCCCACAAAAGCAAGTGAGGAATTTCTCAATAGCAATCAATTACTTCTACGTCACTTTCATGTGAACTTACTTTAACATTGTATAAATTAGGTAAACACAACGAGCTGGCTTGACGTCTAAACAATTTCGTTCATCACTATCACTCGTTATTCTTGTGAACACATCAGCAGCGACAATAAAAACTTGTTCAAGCAGAAAAATAGGGAGGGAAGAACAAGGATTTTAGTCAGTTCGCTTGATTGGTGCGTTGGATGGTAGGGAGGGATTTCAACGTATACGGATCTTGCGCAAAATATTTTTGTTACTAAGGAGCTGGATCCTCTATGAAGAGCAGCGCTTTATTGTTGCTGGCACTTAGGAGAGACTGTCCCGGTGGAGGCAATGGAAAGCTGAAAAATTAGCTTCTATGTGGTTTCCTGGCAATAACGTGCTAAGCTTTGCTATCAACACGTAGCCGCAACTGTTCAATTCATAAGAGACCATCTGATGGAGCGTTAAAGGAACTGACAACTAGCCAGAATGTGTTGGGAGCCGTTGATGGAAATGAAATGACCACGATTCATAGTGATAGAATCCAGCTCACTGGTCGCGATTTAAGTAGGAAATATAATTTTAAATTCGCAACGAGAGTCAGAAAAACCCGTAAGTGGCGAGGCCTGGCGGTGCAATCTTGATACTACGAGTGTAGTCAAGAGATAACTGTACATAAGTCGAATGTCACTATGTACAGTATGATTATTGCTGAAAATTTCAGTTAGTGTATTATTAGACACTTACGCTTTATTCTATGCGTATTACGAAGCAAACAATGTCCACGCTAACGAGCGGCGCTCGCATAATCCAACATGCTTGGCGGCGCACATGCTGTTGTACGCGCGCGGGTATAGCACGGATCTGCAAGTACCCGGAGTTTTATGACCTCCCTGTGATGCCATCGATGAGTTGTGCCGTAAATGGGTGCGTGTTTGCCTTCGTGTCGGTGCCTCTGTCACACTGTACCAACACCGACCTGTCCGCCGACTGTCGGCAGATTGGCGGCGGCGGTACAGTGTGACAGAGGCGCCGACACGAAGGAAGGAACGCCGTCGCCGACAGTCGGCAGACCGAAATCGGTTTCGGGCCGGCCTAGTGTGAGTGAGCAGTTACCAATCAGCATTCTCTAGGTGTGCTGCCTGTGGCGGGGACGGTGGTCTATCCTGCAAGTCGGATAAGTCGCTTCCGCTGCCGCTTTCGTCCATTGAAGCATGACGTTCGCGTCCTACTTCGTAAGAATTTAAATTCTGAGAACGCATGCGAGCTAAAATCCTTCCTTCCAGCTCGCTAAGGTCTTCGTGAGACGAAATCGGAAATTAGAAGCGCACGCTTGGCTACGGCAACACGAACCGAGTATCAAGTGGTAAAGCGTCGTTTCGTTTTCGATGCGCTTGGTTTCCTTTGGCTAGTCAAATGCCAAAGCAATTAGACAGGAAACAGCAAAAACACGTAGCTATTATCGCAGAAACACTTTAACACTTTGGAAACCATGAATCGTAGGGACACCGACTTCATAAACAAAACAATACTGTCTCATACCAAGGCGGCACTTGTCGTCTGCCTCCCACTAATGCCGGTATATGATCGCTACCGCGCTCACCTATTCAGCATGCTTCCAGTGAACGACTTAATCTTCCCTGCAGATCAAAAAATTCTCATACAAAATGTTCCACGGCGTTTTCCGCGTTACTACTTCATCATTAGACACGCTGGCCGGTAAGCTTTCCACTGCACTAAAGAAAGGGGGGGTACCATGAAAATTGGTTGTCAGACCCTTTAAAAGGAGGAAACAAATACTGAGCCTCTTTCTTTGCCTGCCTAAACATGCGCATTGGTGACGCTTCTCAGTGGCTTGATCTGAGGCATTCTACTGCAGTTCGATCGCGCCACATTCCAGTTCTGAAACCTGCGTCGCTTATTACAACTTGTGTCGTGAATAAAGTAGCTGGTCACATAATTCGTTATTGGTAAAGCTAATCAAATTACACTATGCGCTACCACTTAAACAAATTATTTGTTAAACTAAAATGTATTTGATTAGAAGTTTTTATTCAGAAGCAAATATTTGCGTGCGACTTGTTACGTAGAAGTTTGCTTTAGACTCTGCACTTCCCGCCAACATGTAGGAATGCTCATGTATTTAAATTTTATATTGAATAATTATGCACTAAGCACGTTCTGCAGGACCATAATAAAGTTTCCCAGTCCAGTATAATTACAAATTAGACTAAAGGAAGAACTACTAGGGAATGTAGCATTGAATGCTTAAAAAGAGAGAGAGAAATACAAAGGAGAGAAAAGCAGGGAGGTTAAGCAGAGTTCAAGTTTACGATTTGCTACCCTGCGCGAGGGAAAGGGGAAGTCGAGACGGAAAGAAGAGCGGGGACAAAAAGAAAGGCGTGAAAAGGGAAAGGGGTGGGGATGGGATGGGATCATAAGGTCACTTCCACGTAAAAACGTCAGCAAAGTCTTGACCGACCTTCGGTGCGACGACAGTTCATGTCGGCATTCCAAGATTGTCCTGAAGGTGGCCTGTCGTCAAGGCGTGCCAAGACGGCCACTCGTGACTGACTGTGCGCGCTGTTTTGAGGAAAGTGGCACAGTACGTGTTCTATAGTCTCCTCGCCACCGCAGTGAGTGCAATCCGCGCTCTCGTCCATATCGAATCGGAAGGCGAAAGATCTTGTGAAAGCGACATCAAGCCGCAGTCGGTAAAGCACTGCTGTCTCGAGTTGAGAGAGTCCAGAGGGAGGTCGAAGTCAAAGGGACGGGTCCAGTCGGTGCAGACGTGCGTGCTTCAAGCTTGGTGTTCCATAAAAATCATATGGCTTCATTTGCAAGCACATGAATTTTCATTGCTGCGTCTGTTCTTGAGAATGGAATGGAGTCTTGCAAGCCCTCCTCATGTGCAGATCGTGCTGCTGCATTGGAATGTCCATTGCGCAGTATGCCAGTGGCCTAGAATGTACTGTAACGTGATGTCATGACCTTCATTGACGAGGTGGTGAAGCAGCAGTCTGATTTCTAGAATTAGTTGTTCGTGGTGTCCTCGGTGTAAGACAGAAACCAAACAATGAAGAGCAAGCAGCCTTGGAGTCACTGAACACACTCCATGTCTTGGGTAGTTCATCAGAAATTACGCGAAGTGCACAGCGAATAGCATCCATCTCCGTGGCAGTCGATGTAGTCTGGTGAGATAGTCGAATCTTTGGGGTAGAGGTTTTATAATTCTCAGTTATAAACGAAGTTAAATGTGGAGTTTATGTGCAACCCGTTTCGTAAAACCAAACCTATTTACCTTGTTACACTCATGCATGTAATGCCGTGCTCAAGGGATGTACAGTCAACGGAGCAGCATGTAAATTATGACCAGCTTCTTTCAGTCAATCGGTGCACTTTGACAATAAGAGTAATAAGACGATAGAAGCGCGCGTAATTATACGCAGGTAGATCGCTGTGTCTGTTGGAGGAGAGAAGTAGGGCATCATACTGCCGCACATTAGTTCCATGAATGCCAATTTGTTCTGCGTAGTTCTAATAGAGCACCGGAGATCAGACACACAAGATGATGTGCAAACTGATATATTTGCCCATAGAAGGCAAGGCACATGCCCGCAAAGAACAAACAAATGAAAAAAACGACACAAAAGCATTTAAAATCAGTGCCACTTGCTTGGTCGGTATTTTTAGCAGTGAAGTTTGTGTTTCAGGCAGCGTCATAGACGGATACAGGCGCCAGACACAGTGGACAATATTGTTGGGCCCGCAGTTGTATCTCACATCCTTATGTTAACTTCGCGCGCCGACGGTGCAGCCGGGTCAAACAATGTCGTATAATCGCATCTAGCACAATGCTCCGAAGTTTTCCCTGGTGACAGCTATTGATCAGAACGATTGTTTCCTTCGTGTAAGCGTTCACGCACACATCGGCCAGTTTCGCCGCATGTACGAAATACCAAAGAAAAAAAAGATCTTGTAGACAAGGCACGTTACACCGTTCATAAGTTCACGTGCTTGGTTTGTATTTCCCAATTTCCCTTCCACTTGTGCAGGAGCCCAGCTGCTATTGACTATCTTACACGCGCTACCAATTTTATGCAGCTGCAGAGACTGTGCGAACCGAGTGATGCAATTTTTTTTATCGATGCGAAAGTTCATATATGCAAGGAACACCAGCTATCAATTTGCCGCGGACTTCTTTCTTGCCGATTTTTTTTTTCGTTCATAGTTCTTCTGCTGTATAAATTAAAATGCTCGCCCCGGTACTTACTGTCATTCAGGCATACCACCTGCAATTGGTTATTTGCAATATGATGGCATGATTTCAGGATGGCATGCACCAGAAAATGTGAAACAGTACTCTGTTTCAAAATCTTCGAGTGACAAGAATTACAAGGCAGAAGTGCATTTGAGCTTTAAGTCATGTATATTCAACAAGTATGCTTTAGACTGAACGTTAGTTCTTCGCGTCAAGGTATTGATGCCGAATTCCCAAGGATCTCTTTCCGAAAGTGCTTTTTACTGATGGGTGCGTGCCTTCGCTACTCATATGCTCCGCATCAGGTTTGCCTGGAATTTCGTCTCACGAACGAAAGCTGTGTAAAAGGTTTTTGCGAACTCGGGCCCTGGAGAAGACTGTAGGAGGCCAGTTCAAAGGTGATTTATAGAGCTGCATGACTATATTTAAAAACGTCTAAGACATCTTTTTCAGAGTTCATGTAGTCTTTAAAAGGGGAGCGAACAAGATAGTATTCAACGTAACCGGAAACAATTTAACACACCAAAAGAAGGCAGATGTGTTGCCACCATTGCGTTCAACGAGAGCCAGAAACTAGTTACACAGACCACTTGCGAACATGTAACATATGCATACTTTCTATCGACCATATTTGCGTTCATCATGCAACATATACTATGAAATCACACATGAAAGTAAAATGTCTGGTTTTGGAACCTAACATATCAAGCTTATTGGTGTACTGCTCCGTACTTCGTTAGGCATGTCCTGCTGCGGAACTGTGTAAAACCCGAATAACATATTGGTTTGTCTCATTAGAAACACAAGAGTCCTATGCTACCTAAAAGCATGACATTTTTATTAAAGAACTGGAAATATATTAAGCTGAAGTTATGTGTAGTGGGCACTCACACAATCGTTGGTATGTAATCCCAGCAGTCACTGTTCTCTGGTGGCGCAATTACTCGGAACAGCCCCTGTTTTCATTACTATATCTCTGCAGAGGCTTGAAAGTGTTATCTCTTGCACTCTAACAGAGTACCAGCCTTACGAAGTTCTGCATGTTACTCAGGAAATGTTGCATATGATGTCTAGACACAAAAGGCATCTCTGGACATCGGTACATCGCAGCTGGAAGAAATTCAAGAAGGCCAATGAGAATGAGATTTTCTAGGGTAGATGGGAGCACTCACTTGAGGAACGCCACGCGAACTGAAGTGTCGTGTGGTCTGGCCATCTTCCGTGCACACAAAAAACTTCACAAATTGATACTCAGCAGTTGCCGCAATTTCAACGATATCAATGTATGTGAGGTTTTCAGGCCACGTTGGGTGAGTGCTCCGATTGGGGAACGGCCTGGCAAGTGCGGTGACGTGGGGCTGAGTCATATTCGGTATATACGGAGGCAGCGCGGTAAACAACCTGTAATTGCTTAATGCAAGAATTCAATAAAAAAAAGGAAATATTCAATAACGAGAGGAAACAAATGATCTTCTATATTTATTTTCATGATCATTTAAAGGCTACTTTTATTTATTTTATTTTATTTAGTACATACTGCAGACCCTTTTCAGGGTCCAAGCAGGACAGGCATATGTTCTTAAAACTCAAAAGATACAGAACACAATGAAAAGAAATACACATAAAAATGAGGAGACAAATATTGCAAACTATTAAGATGTCATAACATGGTTCCAATCGGATATTGTCCGCGGAAAAAAGGAATATTTAAAACAGTCAGTTTTCGCAAAATACGGTGTCAATGAGTGAATGTGATGATGTCGGGTATGACGTGTGGTTAGAGGGGATATGTACTGTGAAGGATCCAAAGCAAACTTATGGTTAAGTAAAGAATGAAGAAACTCAAGGCGATGCTTTCCTCTTCGCGTTTCAAGTGTTTCAATATTGTTAGCCGCCATGAGGTCAGTGGGGGAGTCGGTGATTTTAAATTTGGAATAGATAAACCTAACAGCTTTTCTTTGAACCCTTTCTAATTTATCTATGTTAAGTTTAGTGAATGGGTCCCAAACAACCGAAGCATACTCGAGCTTTGGCCTGATGTAAGTGTTATACGTTAGAAGTTTTACGTGAGAAGGTGAATTTCTTAGTTTATGCCTCAGAAAACACAGCTTTTTAAATGCAGAGGAGCATATGTTATCTATATGTGAGTTCCAGGAAAGACGGCTTGTGATTGTTACACCTAGATATTTGTAGCTGAAACTAAAGCTACTCCGGGAAAGTGCTAAGCGTAAAAAGCTCAAGGATGCTCAAAGAGCTCAAAAGATAACTTTGCTCCAGGATAATCTTCACATGGGGCCGGGAAACCTTTGTGTGGGGCGAGATTAGCAATAAACGCGTGAAAAAAACAAAAACAAAGGGTCGCAAACAGGAAACCAACGTACGAAATCTTAAGCATTACAGGGATGCCCGGTGAACATAAACGCACGTAGCTAACGCCATAGAACAGATTCATTCTTTCAGTTCAACATGATCCACCTACCACAATCATTACCGAGACGTGGCATTGCGATGAGACAAATGAAGATCTTATCCCTGCTAAGTGCAACTTATACCGTAAACTCAATGCTTCATGAAGAGGGGGTGGGGTGTTGCTGGACTTATTGAAACTACGTTATTGGGTGATATTATTGATACTGAGAGCTTATGTGTGAAACTCTTATATTGGAGTCCTCAGTTTACCTTGTAGGCATTATGTAGACTGCTTTATGTAGCTCCGTATTACTTGAGAAAATGACAACCTCATATGGCGGAATACTTCAAATCCAAAAATAATCGGTAGTGATTTTAACTTACCCGATGTTCACTGAGACGGCCTACAAGCCTTTGAAAGTTGAAACAGTCAGGGTAAGATTGTTTCTAACATTATGCTTGCACACAACCTAATCCAAGTTGTTCGTGAGCCAGCCTGAGAACAGGGAGCATGTAAATCGGTTTAAGTTTTATTTTTTCAAACGAGAAGGGTCTTTCTTGTTCTACTATTTCTCTACAGCAGGCACTGTCCGACCATCATCTCGTTAGTGTTTCCGTGTCACTTAGCTCTCACAGTAAGCAAGCAAAATTATTCTGTTTAATTCAGGATTGTTCACGTGCTGATGACGCAAGCATTGATAGATGCCTAATTGATTTCAATGACAATCATTTCGATGTTCTTTGATTTCAGTTTCAATATATGTGGCTTCGTTGTATAAATTCCTTAGTGCACAATAAACTGAAAACATTTCATAAGTAAACTTTTCTGATTGACGCGTAACCTCATTCAAACGAGGCGCAAGCTTAAGCGATTCAGAATGCGGCATGCGCTGTCACCTTCATTGGCTGCCCTGCGCGAGCAGACTAGTAGCGCACGCTCTACGAGCAGCAAAAGACAGTAATTTCAAATGGCATTGCCAAACTTCATCCAAAGTGACCCAACAATATGCTGGACCTTCATACGTGGGCAAAACAAACCTGTTACACAGCTTAAATTTCATGATCACATTGTTTCGAACTCACGAGAAATTGCACAAAATTTTTAATTTTTAATAATGTGCTCTCACTAGATATCACGTGCCCATCCACGGCTTCTACTTTAATATATATGACGTACACGTATAACTGTTTATCGTTTTCTCGGGTACTGCATTTCCACCACAGACGACTTGAAGTTATCACTCAGCGCGAAACCCGCCCGTATGATCCGAACTTACTGGAATGTTATCGGCGGTTCTGTCCGTTGTCTGTTGTTACCAAACCTTGTGTAATCTGATTCTTTGCGCTACGCGAATTGTGTAGTAACTTTTCGGAAGACGTACATGCACCAGTGATGGAACCTTCGATGATTCAATTATAAAAGGCGACGCGCTTGACTGGAATACGCGATTCCGACGATCGCCGACTATGTTCGCTGCTATCGCCGTGTTTTGAGTGTAATTTGCGTTTGTGGGCACAAGTTCATGCAATAAGAAGTTGTTATTCATATTTCTGCAGCTGTGTTCTCCCCCATAAATACTACGTGAAATCTGGTGGAGGTGCTTGTGCGTTCATGTACCGGACGCCCCCACAAAGCCGCGATCCAAGCCCGCAAGTGGAAGACTGTAGCAACTTCACCCGGAACTTCGAGCATGCCGTAGACTACAATACCTACCCCCGGATCAAGGACTTCTACCTGAGGCCATCAAGAATATCGTGGTCAAGTCAACAACCGCAATGGTAGCGCCAGCGCCTTCCGTCGTGCTGCATCAGCCGAGGGAGCTACCGACCTTCAGTGGCTCGTCGTTTGAAGACATGGAAAATTGACTCGAAGCATACCAAAGGTCATTGTCATTTCCTTTGGCACCGAAACATCCACACATCTAGTACAAGTAATCGAGGGCGACCAATCTCTCCTGATCGATCATGAAATTTGCCTCAAAAAAGGGATCACTCGACTACATGGAAAAAAGCGAAAGTGATGTTAACCAACTTCTGCTGCTGTTCAAGCAGGTCGCACTCCACGAGAAATTATGGAAACCAGCAATACGCTTGTCCCCTCGAATCCTGCCACAACAGCATCCGCGACCATAGTTCCAGAACCACTCTTCGACAGAAATCCAAGCTTCCCCATGAATAAGCAAGGACAACCCGAGTATTCTCCGACAATACAAAGGCTGCTCTTCCACGTCATTCAGGCTTCGCCAAACATCAGTTCAAACCAGCTGTTATTAACCAAAGAATCCGCTCGAACACTCCGCCAGAGTCCTTGCCGAGTGTCAACGCGAGAACGAAAGCTCTAAGGCAACAAGTCGACGACACGCTGCCTGACGACATCATCCAGCCGTCGAAAGGCACGTGGGTGTCTCCTGTGGTCTTAGTGTAGAAGGATGGAACTCTAAGCTTATGCGTTCTTCATCGCAGCAGGAACGCAGTAGCGAAGAAGGGCATATACCGCCTCCCACGGACAGACGACGCATTAGACCGACTCTGCAATGCTGAGTATTTTTTGTCGATGGAACTCAAGGCAGGTTATTGGCGAATTCAAGTCGACGACAGGGATGGAGAGAAGACCGAGCTTGTCACGTCAGACGGCTTCTTCGAGTTCAAAGTGATGCCATTCGGACTTTCCGCTGCGCCTGCAACGTTCCAGCGTGTGATGAACACATTCTTGGCAGGACTGAAATGGCAGAGTTGTCTCGTCGATATTGACGACACTGTAGCCTTTGCCACGATTTTGAAGATCACCTGAGGCGGCTTCAGCCAGTATTAGAAACGATCCTGTCATCTGAACTCACCCTGAAGCACGAGAAGTTCCGTTTCGTTTACGAAGACCTTCTGTTCCTAGGCCACCTCATCTACAAGCCTGGAGGCAGTCCCGACTCGCAGAACACGGCTGCATCGCTAAGCTCCGCCGGCCCATCGACAGAAAGGGCCTGCGCAGAAACAAGTTCCGAGATTATAAAAAAGCTACCTATCAAGCCATCAACTGAAAATTGTGCATAATTCTACACACTTTCCTACCACTTCATCTGCAACGCTCCGTCGAAACTAACTGGTCTATTTTCAAAAATAAAATTGGTGAGCTAATCACCAAACACGTGCCCCTTCGATGCGCCTATGCTAACAATAAAGCACCATGGTACAGCACACATCTGAATCGGTTATCGAACAAGAAAAAACGTTTATTCCGTACAGCGAAACATTCCTGAAAACAGACACATTGGCTAGCATATAAAAACGCAGCAGTTTCATATCTTAGGGCTGTAAGGACAGCCAAATTTTTATTCCTCAATTGTACACTTCCAAATTTATTGAAGACTAATCGAAAGCGCTTCTGGGAAACCATACGAGGAAATAGCCATAAAACTGGAATATCATTGCTGACAAGTTCTGGGGACCCATTGCCTGACCTATCGTGTTCTACTGCGCTTAACAATTTCTTCACTCAGTCATTCTCATCACCTCAGATCCCTGATCCGATGCCTGAGATAAATTCAACTACGACTTCATAGATCCCATCGTTTTCGGCTCAACCGGTATCAAATCCACAATACAGAAATTAAAACCTAAGGCATCATGTGGGGTAGACGAAATTATTACTAAACTCTTACTAAACACAGTGGAATATACTAGAATGTATTTACTCGCAATCTTACAACTCTGGCACCTTACCGTATGATTGTAAAATTGGCAAAGTAATCCCCATTCACAAAACTAGACCAACCCATGTTCCACAGAACTATAGACCTATTTCACTTACATTTGTACAATGTAAAGTTATGGATCATATAATATACACGCACCTAGTTAATTTTCTTGAAAATAGCAACTTCTTCACAGATATGCAGCATGGATTCCGTAAAAACTTCTCCTGTGACACTTAGCTTATCCTCTTCACTAATGGCCTACATGCCAATATAGATTCTGGTTTTTTAACGGACTGTATATTTCTTGACTTTTCTAAAGCGTTTGACAAAGTGAACCATGCATTGCTTCTTCATAAATTAAACGTTCTAAGCATAGACGCTTCCATAATTGATTGGATTCGCGCGTTTCTGACATCAAGTGTTCAATTTGTAACCATTAATGACGCTAACTCACCTTTAGCCCTAGTTCACTCCGGCGTCCCGCAAGGGTCCGAGCTCGGTCCTTTATTATTCCTAATTTATATTAATGACTTGCCCACTCACGTTTCCTCGAACATCTGTCTATTTGCGGATGACTGCGTCTTGTATCGCAAAATAACTAATTCCTCAGATATTCTAGCAATTCAGCAGGATCTGGATAGCATAAATGAGAGATGTCGTATGTGGCGCATGTAATGAAGCATTAAAATGCGTAAGGCTATGAGGATCTCTCGTACTAACGTGATCTGCCCCACCTATACGCTAAATAACATCTCACTAGAATGTGTAACGTCATATCGATACTTGGGGGTTCACATTGCCAGCAATCTATCCTCGAAAATTCATTTGATCACATAACCTCTAAGGCCACTCGTACACTGGGATACTTTCGTCGGAAACTTTCTCTAGCACCATCATCGCTAAAACTCTTATTGTACACAACTTACATTCCTCCACAGCTCGAGTACGCATCAGTATGGGACCCTGGTCATGACACCCTCATACAGTCTCTAGAAGCAATACAGAATCGCTCAGCCCGTTTTATCCTCACCAGCTACCAAAGAACTGCGAGTGTCACTAACATGAAAGCTCTCCTACACCTCCCGCTGTTACCAGCTCGCAGAAAACTATCTCGCCTATGTCATTTCCATAAAATCTATTACCACAACGCATAATTACGTTGTATCTTTGTTGAACCGCCACCACACATTTCATCTCGCATTGACCACCGCCAAAAGGTAAACATTCCGCGCTGCTACACCGTCGGCTTTTCATATTCATTTCTTCCCCAAACGAGCAAAGATTGGAATAACTTACCCGCATTACTTACAAGCATAACTGACACCAATAACTTTAAAACCACACTTCAAAGTTTCATGTTATAAATTAATGTTGCGTTTGGTTGTTCTGCATATTAACTGCTCTTATGCCATAACTATAAGTTATGGCTTGTATTTTTATATGGTATGTTCTCTTTTTTTTCTTTCCTTTCTTTTTTGGTTACGCCATGTATTTTTGCCGCGCTTTCCAAGTTTCTATTTACCATTCTTATTATTTTGTGCACCATGTTTTGCGATGTTTTTGCCATGCTGTTGCCTTCTTTCCATATTTTTTCTTGTTCTTTCTATTAATTATTGACTTCGACGTATTTAGCTTTGACGCTTTCTTCGAAAGTTTTTTGCTCCGTTGTGCTTATAATTTTTTTTTCTATAATCAACTTTAGTGTTATTTGCCTCTGTATTTACCTTGCCCTTCCCCTCTGCAATGTACAACCGTACCTTGAGGGTATAATAAGTAAATAAATAAATAAATAAAAAGCTGCCGATACTCCTTTACTTGATGTTTGATGCTGAAGTTGCGTGGCAATATAAGCCAACCAACCAACCAACCAGTCATTATCAGAAACCAGCCATTCAGTCTGGGTAAATGTTGTGGCATTCTAGATCTCCCTCGAAGCGGGCGACGATCATTTTCTTTTTCCTATGCAATACAGCCGGCCCACGCTATGAGCGTGGTATGATGCCAGTTGTTATGAATACTTACCGTATATACAGAAGCAGGACCAAGAGACTTGTCTTGCTCTGTCCGAGCAATGCTGTCCCGCATGGGTGCGTCATAGTTATCTAACAGTTGGCCCATTGCCTCCCGAGTTTTACATATATGATATTCCCCATCGTTGCCGTGCTAACGGATGCCTACAAAAAGCGAAAGCCGCGTAGAGCTTCTGCATGATAAAATTAATATATGTTTCCCAATGCCGGCACAATGGTATGTCACGGGGAACTGGAGAGCCTGAAATAGTTGCTTCTACGACTATTCTCGCATAAACGTATTCTGCCACATGAGTCTCTAGTCGCCCCAGAAAAAGCTCTAGTGCATTAAGTAGGAATCGCTGTTCAAGAAGCGAAACCAGATACCGCACGGCTTTCCTGATGTGGGCTTGCGATGTTTAGTGATTGACAAAGTTTGTTGACCGCTCAGATTTCAACTTTTCTTTCCGAAGCTATATTTTTTCTTTCAATCGTCTGGCTGTTGTAAAATCACGGATAGAAATTTTGTGCCGCTATCTTAGCTCCGACAACGGCTAAGCGTTGGAAATGTGCTTACTTATATACAATTCTGCATACGCAGAAAAACACGCGAGTGTCCGTGTGGAGTGTCGCATTGTAGACTTTGTTCATTCTAATCCAGTACATAAGGCACCTTGGCCGTCGTTCTCCCAGCTAGTTTCACAACCGTCATTTCCAGACGGGTCACTCGATGACATCATCGACGGATACAGAACCTGTAGTTCTTCCCGTGGTACTTCGTCTCGTTCACCAAGCAGAGGTCAAAGATGGACAGTATTCAGTGACTCGGAAGCAGCTTTGCCATGTTTACTATCAGTCCTAACTAACAACCAACACTTAGAACTCGTGTTAGAGAATAGAGAGTACATGTATACGTTAGCAGAGAAAGGTCACCACGTAAAATTCAGTGGCTACCAAGGGGGGTACTCTGTACGAGTCCACCTAGTGGACCCTTGGAGGATATCATCCCAAGTCACTGCATTCTCATACGTAGCGAGCACACCGATGACACTACTCAGCCATGTTTTGAAGACAGCGCACAAAACCCGCGTCGCTGCCGCGGTCATATGCCGCTAAAAACTCCGCGTGTTTGCACAAAACCGGATGTTTTCCCGTTATAACACCCATAGCTTTTCATAAAACGGATGCTGACACGCACATTCAATCCGTGTTCGTGTCCTATTGGGACTCTGTAGAGGATGCGCTACGCTTCTTTGCAGGCAATTGAAAGCAGTGCCGTTCAAAACATCTTGAGCATTCCGCAATAAAATGGCCAAGAATGTACTCTGTGTTGGCAGTGGGAGCGAGGAAACTCTTGACACATTCTACGTAACTGTCCTCTATACAGTTGTTAGAGGCAGTTCGCGGCTACGACAACAGGCGTTGAGGAGATGCCGTTGTCAGAATAGACAATTTTGAAATGCCGATCCTGTACCAAACGCAGAAGATGGCGACAAAGACTCTGCTGCAATTTTTTTTAAAACAGCACACTCTTGCACAGCCGATGTTAGCGTTATTTAGACTTCATGGTGTTGCATGTTAACCTGTGTTGGGATCTTGTCGAGTAATAGTGGCCAGCGGTAATTATGCAGTAGTGCTTTGGGTCTATTTATTTATTATCTGTTTGCCTGCCCTTCATCATTTTGCCGTGAAAGGTACCACATTAGGTATATTGTTCTAGTTTAACTCACGCACTTTCTACTTCCGCTCGTCCCTAGCTTTATTTGTACACAAAAGAATATTTGTTAATTACGAATAGTGCCTGCTAGAATTAAATGCGAGCCTAATAGCAAAGGTTACAAAATTTGCATTTATAGTTTTCAACCACAGCACATCTCTTCTAAGTGCCAACCTGCCTCTAAAAATTACTCTGTGGAAGATTTAGTTCCAAAGGGCACTAGCAAAATATATTTCTAGCGTATTTCGATGCTTGTGCAGCACCATGAAAGGGATCAGCTATCATGAAAGGGATGCTTCTGGGAGATTAACTACCGACTAGGGCTGGCACGGCAAACCTGGTTATTCAAGTGCAGTTAGTGTCACCCTTGTGAGGAGCGCGGGACGTCTGCGACGTCTAACGGTAGGCGCTGGGCCCGAAATTAGATACATCAGCCGCACGTGCCCTGACACTTATACCGAGCCTAGCAGCTACCATTAGGCATCGCTGGGTGCCTCTGAAGCGGACCAGGGGCGCCGTTCCCTTGCTCTACACAAGGGTGACACCGACTACACGTTTTCAACTTGAATGTGTACTGATTATAGGGCAAAATTTTTCTATTCTTAGTGCTGTGCGTGCGATTTTTGAAACTTTGTGTCCTGTATCATCCTCGCTCATTTTTCAAAATTGGACCGGCATACACTGTAGCGGAATTTGTGATTTCTTATAACCGCGTGTGAGCTTCTTTTTTTTTTGTTTGCATGTAAAATATAGTGTTATTTGTAGCTATGTTAACGACGGCGCACCGTTTTGCTGGTGACATGACTTCATTGTGATTTTCAAGGCTGCATGACCACCGCAGCTTTGGAATGCTGATGAGGTGCTCGAACATTCGGTTAAGCGTCTGCGCGTTTATGTTATATTTGGTGTTCAGTAAAATTTCATTTCAGCGTGCGCGCCCAATGTGTTCTCAGTGCATGTCTCCACCGGGTAGCTTGCTTTTTGGCGCCCCTTCTCGTCCTCAGTACACCTGCAACCATGTAGTTGATTTGTGCTCTCTTAGCATATTGCAGTACAGATATAAGCACATAGCGACGTTGTATATAACGTACGTCAACTCAGACGTCCCCACGTCTTCCCTAGTCACTGCCACACAATCATGCCCACTGACCCATCCTGTCTCTTCTTTTAGAACTTCGCGCTCCCTCAGATTTGCAAATTTCACAAAAAGCTCAAAAAACTAGTTCTCTCACAGCTCAACCTGGCCTGTGGCGCTGATATTACGCCCCTTCGTCAGCTGATTTCCAATGTTCCCCTTAGCAGAGGTTGCATTGCCGCCCGCTAGCTTATTTCATGCCTCCTATATAGTTTCTCGCATTACAGGACTTGTCCCTCAAATCCGGTTGTTGAGGAGAACAGGAGCATCGTGGTTATTTCATTTGTACCCTATCTGACGACAGCAGATAGCAAAGCGTTCATATGCTCGCAGCATAGCACCGACATGGCGCGACCAGATTCGCGTGAGCAGGCATGCACTCTGCCTTTAGGTGTGCACCTTCGCAGCCTAGATGCTGGCCCTCGCGAATTCGTCGGGAGAGGCTTCGAAATAATAAAAAAACAAAGAGCCGATCCAATGAACAAGACCATTTTAAGACAAATAGCGGCTGCTGGCAATTCAACGTCCATTTGAAAGCCCATATTTACACCTTGGAATGCTGAGCAATTGCATTGTTTAGAAATCGTGCTATACACAATTGAAAAACACAACTTTTATTGCAGGAAAAATGGACACAAGAAGAAGAAGCAATGCAGTTGAAGAATGTGAAGACAAGAAGCCTGGGTGTCTCAAGATTATCGCCAATGCCACATCGTGACTGCGTCTGCTGGAACGAATGTGGGAAATAAATATTGCCATAATTTCATGAAAATGTGCACTACTATTCTTATGGCACATAAATATGCAGCATTTCAATGCTTCACTGTAGACATTCAATGAATGAATCAGTCTATCAATGGAACTTTATTTTCAAGAACGAACATATTATTACGTGTGGAGAGGCACAGACGAAAGAGGCTATTTACAGGCTATTTACACTGGAGCCAGACAGCCAGGCTGACACTAGCTCGCGCCAAGGGTACAGATAAACTTCGTCGTTTTCGCGGCGGCTCGTCTCTTGAGCATCTCTCGATGATATCGTAATAATACCCCTCCGGCGGCAAAAGCGCCGTCACGCTGCTGTTAAATATCCAAAGTGCATGGAGAGTTGTAGGGCTTGAGTCGGGCGACGTGGACAATGTCACTGGTTGTCACAGCGGAGGACGTAGTGGGCGTGGCTAGAACGATTTCATAGGCGACATTGGTCACTTGGCGGAGCACTCGATATGGGCCTGTGTAACAGGAAAGCAGTTTTTCACAAAGGCCAACTTTGCGCGATGGTGACCAAAGCAACACGAGGGTGCAGGGCACAAAATGGACGTCACGGTGACGGAGGTCGTAGCGTTACTTCTGCTTGTCTTGAGACACTTGTAGACGAGCGCGCGCAAGCTGGCGAGCATGGTCAGCACGGGCGATTGCATCAGGAGCATAATCGCTTGTTGAAGCTGTGGTGGACGGAAGCACAGTGTCCAGTGGTAGCGTCGGTTCTCGGCCATACAAGAGGTAAAACGGGGAAAAGCCAGCAGTTTCGAGGCGGGAAGAGTTGTACGCAAAGGTAATGTAAGGTAGAGCCGGGTCCCAGTCAATGTGGTCGTCTGAAACGTATTTCGATAGCATGTCTGTAAG
Organism: Dermacentor andersoni; assembly: GCF_023375885.2. NCBI lineage: Eukaryota > Metazoa > Arthropoda > Arachnida > Ixodida > Ixodidae > Dermacentor > Dermacentor andersoni. The sequence continues at coordinate 110,342,161 of NC_092819.1, read as the reverse complement.
GGTGCGGTTCAAACGCTCAGTGAGGCCGTTCATTTGAAGGTGGTAGGAGGTGGTAAATTTATGCTGTATTGAGCAGGCACGCCTGATGTGGTCAATGACTTTGGCCAAAAACGTACGGCCACGGTCTGTTAGCAATTGACGCGGAGCACCATGCATCAAAATGATATCATGTAGGAGGAAGTCCGCAACATCAGTTGCGCAAATGGTCATAAGAGCGCGGGTTACAGCGTAGCGGGTCGCGTAGTCCACTGCGACAGCAACCCAATTGTTTCCTTATGTATATTCTGGAAATTGGCCGAGAAGGTCTAAGCCAACACGATGGAAGGGCTCGGCAGGGATGTCGAGTGGCTGCAAGTAACCAGCGGGGAGCTGGGAAGGCTTCTTGCATCGTTGGCAAAGTTCAGAAGCGGCAACGTAAAGTCTTACGGAACGGGCAAGGCCCGGCCAGGAAAAATGGCGACGTACACGATCATAGGCTCGAGATACGCCGAGGTGTCCTGCCGTTGGTGCGTCGTGAAGCTCTTGTAGAATGTTTGAGTGGAGGTGTTGAGGTACTACAAGTAGGAACTCAGAGCCGTCCGGATGAAGGTTACGACGGTACAAAGTATCGTCGCGGAGAACGAAGACGCGTAGAGTAGCATCAGCCGGAGAGTGTTCAAAACGGTCGATGAGTGCTCTGATGTAGGCGTCACGATGTTGCTCGTCGGCGAAATGAAGCAGCTGTGATGCAGAGAATACGCAAGCCGCACTGGGAATATTGGAGGAGTCAGGGTCGTCAACAGGGTAACGCGACAAGCTGTCAGCGTCTTGGTGCACGTGGCCAGACTTGTATAGCACGGAATATGAAAATACTTGTAGCCTCAAAGCCCATCGACAAAGCCGGCCTGCAGGATCTTTTAGCGATGAGAGCCATCAGAAAGCATGATGGTCAGTGACTACGGAAAAAGGGCGAGCGTAAGGCTAAGGGCAGAACGTCGCAACCGCCCAGAAAACAGCAAGGCATTCTCGTTCCGTAATGGAATAGTTGCGCTCCGATGGTGCTAGGAGGCGGCTCGCATACGCAATAACACAATCCTGGTCACGCTGACGCTGGGATAAGACGGCACCTATGCCATGTTGATCTATGCCATGACCGCTGGCATCTGTATGCAATTCTGTAGGGGCATCAGGGTCGAAGTGTGCAAGAATGGGTGGTGAGGTGAGAGGAGTGACGAGACGAGACAAAGCGCGGCTTCTGAAGTACCCCACGAGAATTGTACGCCTTTCTTCAAAATATTAGTGAGGGGTCTAGCAATTGTCGCAAAATCTTGAACAAAACGACGAAAGTACGAGCATAGCCCTACAAAACTACGAACGTCTGTCGCTGTCTTCGAAACCGGAAAGTCTCGGACAGTGCGAGTTTTGTCAGGATCAGGCTGTACTCCGGAGGCGTCAACGAGATGGTCCAGAAGAGTAGTTTGGCGGTGGCCAAAACGACATTTGGACGAGTTAAGTTGCCGCTGCGCCTTTTGAAATACATCGAGTATAGTTGTTAGACGCTCAATGTGAGTGTCGAACGTTGGCGAGAAGACGATGACGTCGTCAAGGTAGCAGAGACGTGCGGACCATTTAAAAGCTTGGACCAAGGAGTCCATCATACGCTCAAAGGAGGCAGGGGCGTTGCATAATCCAAACGGTATTACTTTAAATTGGTATAGGCCATCAGGGGCCCTATAACGTAAAACTATTCCAATATGTTTCTATTCCAATTTCGTGACGTCAAATTTGCGCAACCACCGACGCAAGCACCGGGCGGTCACCCGCAGGGTTGTCTGAACAGACCAATCAAACGCTCTCCTCGTTCATAGGAGGTCACATTTGTTTGCTTGAAAAACGAAAAACATTGCCTTCACTGAGTTGCTTGTCGTATCTAATTGGCTGACAAGAGGCGAGGAGAACGCTCAAGTGGAGATGGATTCACTGGGGCAGAGCCAGTGCACTGAAAATCGATAACCGGATGAAGAGGGTGGTGCCGGCGTCTGCGATTCGTCGGCTTTCTCTTACTTAGCTTGTGGTGGCTGGTCGAAAATTGCGGCGGCATGCAACGGAAGCTTAAGAATGACGCTAAAACTGACCCTCAGCAAAGAAGAGTTGGCAGAATGAGGTTGTAAACGTGCCGAAAGGGCTCGAAAACGTTACATGGCCACACAAGAAGTTTTATTATACGCAAATACACCCATGCTCTCCGGCAGGCGCGAGTAGCCAGCGTCTCAGCTATCGGCGGCAGCCATCTTTTATTCCTTTTGGAACGGGGCAGCCTGCGGCTATTCCGAAGAAAATTCAGTTTTGTTCGGCATAGTAATGCATCTTTATCGCGTACACGTCACTTTGACGCGGTGAGTTTGTGCGGTTTTGTGAAGTCGCGTGACAGGCAGGTGAAGTGGGTGCAGCCCGAAAACATTTTACGAATAGCCGAGGGCTAATGGCGAAAAGCAGTCGAATCAGAAATAACTGTTTTTCTTTTTTCTGTCAAATCATGCATAATCAGTGTGTACACATCATATCAGATGGGGAGGTATCGCGGTTTTCGTGGCGTCGCGTGGAAGACAGGTGAAGTGCGCGTGGGCGAAATAAGTTTTTGACCAATCGTGGAGGGCTGCTAGCAGAGTTGGAATAGAAAAGTTTGGAATAGTTTTACGTTATAGCGCCCGAGCTGTGATGAACGCGGTTTTTTCTCTGTCCATGTCATCAACAGCAATCTGCCAGTATCCAGAACGAAAATCGATAGAAGAGAAATAGCTGGAATCGTGTAGGCAGTCAAGGGCGTCGTCTATACGTGGGAGCGGGTAGACGTCCTTCTTAGTAATGTCGTTCAGATGAAGGTAGTCTACACAGAAGCACCACGTGCCGTCCTTTTTCTTTACCAACACCACAGGTGACAGCCAGGAACTCGACGAAGGCTCAATTATGTTTTTATCTAGCATTTTGTTCACTTTGAATTCCGACGCAGAAACTCGATCCGGTCGTCGGTGAAAGGGCGTAGCATCGTCAGTAAGAATCCAATGCTTGACCATGAGCATCTGGCCTAAAGGCAGATCGTCGAAGTCAAAAGTATCTCGGTAGGACGATAATACTTGACAAACGTCTTCAGTCTCTGCAGAGGACAGGTCCATCGCAACCATTTTCTTTAGGCTGGGATCGTCGCCCGAGTCTGACGCGAGGGGCCTGCTAAGCTCGCAAGAACCATCGGTTGATAAAGCTGCCACGTGATGGTCGCCGAAACAATTAAGGCTGGCAAGGCAAATACCTTGTGGTAGAATTTGCTTTGGCCATCCAAAGTTGAAGATAGGACTGCGAGTACGGTTGACAGTAATAGTAAGTATACTGTGAGGCACGGTAGCGTCTTACTGTAGTGGAATGTCGCGCAGAGCAGTGACATGGTAGCCGCCATCAGGAACTGGTGGGGGAAGGCAACAAGTTCAATATAGGCTATTGACTCTGGCGGCAGGCGAAGAAAGCCGGTGGAATGTAAGCGGCACTGGGGTGCGTCAGAAGGCTCTGCGAGAGTGGGCAACCTAAGACGAAGGGTACTGGCAAAGCAATGAACAGGTGCTGAATGCGCGGAGAGAAAATCAAGGCTGATAATTAGGTCGTTGGGTGCAATGAGCAATCACGGTGACGAGGATAGGAGTGTGCCGGCCGGCGATACTGACACGTGCCGTACACATACCGACGAAAGGCACAGTACCGCCATCCGCAACGCGTACGACGCGTGCTGACGCTGGGGTGCGGAGCTTTTTCAGTCGTCGTCGGAAGCCAGCACTCATAATAGAAAGATGTGCTCCTGTATCGATGAGTGCAGTGACAGGATAGCCGTCAACGTCAAGAAGGTTTTGGTTCGTAGGTAACGTGAGCAGAGGATTCGAGGGCAGAGTCAACGACGCAGCTTCACCTCCGGAAGCTGCAGTGCCTAGTTTTCCTGCTGGATCCGGGAGGCGATAGGTGGCGAAGAGAAGCGACGGGGTTGGGGCGAACGAGACTGATGGCGTCGAGGGGAGGGCGAGCGGCTGTAGCGAAAGTTCGGAGCAGCGGCATCAGCGGCAGTGGCTTCATGGCGGGTGGCATAAGGAACAGAAGGTCTTAAGCTCCGTCAATAAGCGGCGGCGTATGTCCGAGGAGGTGGTGGCCATCGTTTGCGGCAGTGACGAGCGACGTGGCCGCTGCGACAGCAGTGGAAGCAGATCGGCCTGCCATCAGGGGTACGCCATACGGACGGGTTGCAGCGAGATGTGGCAGAAAGAGTGCCGGGGATGATGAGGGCTGCTAGAGAACTGGGCAACGCTGGGTTGAGACGTTGAACACACGGAGGCTCTTTACAGGCTATTTACACTGGAGCCAGACGATGATGATGATGATGATGATGATGTCCTTGAGTTTGGCGCTTACCCACTCGCAGGGATTGGCCAAGAGTCGGGCAGACTTTGCCAGACAGCCAGGCCGACAATCGCTCGCGCCAAGGTCACAGACAAACTTCATCGTCGTTCTCGCGGCAGCCCGTGTCTTGAGCATCTCTCGATGATATCGCAATAGTATATATGAAAAACATTTGGATTGATAGATGACTGTGGCCAGAGGCAAGTCCATTAAAATATACAACAAAATATCCACAGCTCAGATGAAAGGGGAAAAAACACAGCCACAAAAATCACAAACACAAACACAATGACATATACAGAAACGAGAACAAAAAAGCGTCATGAGAAGCTAACAAACATCGCACGCGTAATGCTAACACATGGGATCGTTCCACACCTGCGGCAAGTTGTTTTTGGTCCACTTTCGTTGCCACTAATTTATCACTTTTTTAATTCAGTTAGTAAGTGCAAATAATTTCCCCCATGGTGTCCTTGTTTGTCGGCTTCTCATGATACCATATATATATATATATATATATATATATATATATATATGTACGTATAGTGCTACGGCATGAGCCGGGCGAGGAGAAGAGGAGGAAGACGTTAGCTGGCGCCGCCTCGGGACGCCATCTTGACTTTACCATCAACCCCGTCCTTTAAATAAAGCCGGTTCAACATTAACCGTAACAGGAGGAGGAGTAGATTTTAATGGAGAGAAAGGAGGAGAGGTCGGCCTGGAGAGCGTGTCTCTAGCCTGCTACTCCTCACTGGGGAATGGGGAAGTGGGAAATACTGGGAAAGGTAGGTGGTGGATGATTATGATATGGTACAATGAGATACTATATACACGTTGTCCAATATGCGGATGCGCACTGGAGACGCAATACACTAAAAGTAATCTTGTCCATACAAAAAGTAATCTTGCCACAAAAAGTTTTTGCGCAAACACATTTCGCACTGACTACACGTCTCACAGCTTCTAGAGGCGATCGTCTAAACCAGACTCACTTAAAAAGTTCAAAAGTGCTTTTATGGCACGTTGGGCACAGTCAACACTCCTCCACGCGCCCGAAAGCTTTTCTTCTGAAAAGGGCCGGGAGTCCAAGCTGTCAACTGTAGATTTGAGTTTTCTTCGTTCGGCCGCATACTGAGGGCACACGCAAAGTACGTGAGCTATTGTCTCGAGAGTGTGACAGACGCTACATTCAGGGTCCCGTGCTTGTCCAATCTTGTGAAGGTATCGGTTGGTGTATGCCACACCCAGCCGTAATCGATGAATGAGCGTTTCCTGGCTTCTCCGCAACCGAAGTGGATGCCGGAATTGTAATCCAGCGTCAAGTCTATGGAGGCGCCCTTGTCGATGTTCGGGGTAGCCCCAATGTTGCGCCGTAGAAGTTTTAAGGGAGGTATGGAGCAAGGCGTTAATGTCATACCGGGATAAATGAATGTTTATAATAGTTCCGTCAGTGTGCGCCTGTTTTGCTTCTGCGTCAGCCTGTTCATTTCCAGCTATTCCACAATGACTAGGAATCCACTGCAGCACGATGGTATGTCCAGAATGAGACGCCTCAGCAAGCAGATAAATGATGTCATAAACCAGGGGACTATATGCGGTTCTGTCACTCATATAATTGCTGATGAGTTGCAGTGCTGGTTTTGAGTCGCAGAACACTGTCCACTTCTCGAGACTTTGTTGCAGTATGCAGCGAACTGCTTCTCGAACTCCGGTCAACTCAGCTGCTGTAGACGACGTCCTGTGTCCTATCTTGAACCGTTGTGCGATCCCCATTCCTGGCACAGTGTAGGCCGCCGCGGAAGAGGTCTGTGTCACAGAACCATCTGTAAAAATATGTTCGTAATATCCATACATGTAAGCAATGTATGATAGCGCGAAACGCTTGAGGCCAGCAAGCGGCATCTTCGACTTCTTCGTTATTCCAGGGATTGAGAGCCTCACCGTTGGCTTTGCCATCGTCCAGAGTGGAACTTCAGGTATGTCATATGGTTCGAAGTCCGACGGCAATAAGTCTTGCTGCGACAACACGGCTTCTGAGTAGGCGGACACAGGCCGTACGCTTGTGACGTTCGTGAGTGGATGGTTCCTGTGTCTAGTCAGTACCCTTAGATGCACTCGCAATGGCTCATGTTGCAGATAAACTCGAGCTGGGCACGCACGTGCCTCTGCAATAGTGCCCCAAGTAGACGCACATCGTGGTAGTCCTAGGCAAATTCTCAGTGCGCGAGCCTGAGCACTTTCAAGCGTGCGTACAGCAGTTGTACTAACCCGAGAAAGTACAGGCGCACTGTAGCGGAAGTAGCCAACAAAAAGTGCCTGGTAGAGCTGCAGAAGAGATGACTTGGATGGCCCCCATGATTTTCCAGACATATGTCGAATGATCTCAGTAAAGCTGTCTAGCTTTTTTTCTTAATCCTGAGAGGTGCTTCGACCAAGATAAGTCATGGTCGATGATGACTCCGAGAAACTTGTAGTGGGTTACTGAAGGTATAATCTTCCCATCAATCATAACGCGGTAGCAGGTCATTGACTTTCGTGTAAATGCCATGGTTGCACTTTTTTCCGGTGAGAGCTGCAGTCCGCGACTGTTTAGGTATGTCGACATTATTGACACCGCGCGCTGCAGCTTCGTTTGCACTGCTAAGCGCGTTAAGCTCGTGGTCCATATACAGACGCCGTCTGCATACACAGAGACCGAGACTGCGCCTGCGTGTTCTTTGACCAGTCCGATGAGAACGATATTAAATAACGTTGGGCTCAATACACCTCCTTGAGGCACTCCACGATAGACGGGGTGGTTCTTTGTTTCCCCGTCTGGAGTTGTCATGAATATCGTTCTCTCTTGAAGATAGCTGGCTATCCATTGATGCATACGTCCCCCGACGCCAGATTCTTCTAGGGCTTTTAAAATTGCATCATGGAGGACGTTGTCAAAAGCACCCTTGATATCTAGAAAGACAGCAGCCGCTAATCGATGGCGACGTTTCTGATGTTCAACAGTTGTTACTAGGTCAATGACGCTGTCGATTGACGACCTACCCTTTCGGAAACCTGTCATTGCGTCTGCATATATATTACGCTTCTCCGAAAAGCACTCCAGGCGCGTCAAAACCATGCGTTCCATGGTTTTACCTATGCAACTGGCAAGCACCACAGGTCTGTAGGAAAGCATAGCATGGGGTGTCTTGCCTGGTTTCAATAATGCCACAATTTCGCTTGTCTTCCAATGTGCAGGCACAGTTCCCGAGGACCACGAGATATTGTATAAAGCCAGGAGCTCTTCAGTCGCTCGAGGGCCTAGATGGCGCAAGGTAGAATAGGTAATGCCATCAGGACCAGGCGCACTTGAGTGTCTTGAGGAGGAAATCGCTGCACGTAGCTCTTGCAGCGTGAATGGGAGGTCGAGGCGATCGTCCATTGTTGGAGGAGCACACCTGAGCACTGAAGCTACCGATGTTGTAGATCCAGAGAGGTGTATGCAGAAATTTTCCGCGATTTCCTTCTCACTGCGTGTCTGGATGATAGCCAAAGCTCGGAAGGGACGTAGCTGTTGTGGAGGAGATGGTAGTGCTCGTACAACAAGCCATATTGTGGACAACGGTTTTCTTGGGTCCAGCCTGGTGCAAAATGACCTCCAACGTTGTCTGTCGAGCTTGTCTAAGTACCTTTGAATTTTCTTTTGCACACGGCGTGACGTCCTCAAGTCTGATATCAATTTAGTTCGCCTTTATTTCCTCTCGGCGCGACGTCGGACTGCCCGCAGCTCTTCATATATAACGTCAACGGATGTTCTTGAATTTGAAGTTTCGATGATGCGTGTTGTTGCGTGCATTGCTGCTCTAATGCGCTCTTCAATCTCTTTCGGTGAAATTACACAGTTGCAAGATTCTTCTAGCTTGTTCTGAAACTCATCCCAGTCAGTGCGTCGCGTATGAGAACTTGGAAGTCTTGTAAACCACCTCAGTTGTACATAAGTAGGTAGGTGATCACTGCCATACGTTTCAGCATCTGTGCCCCAGGCAGCAGAAGACGAAAGGCATCGTGAAGCGATAGCTAAATCGAGACAGCTGCTGTACGTCGTGCCACGAAGAAATGTTGGTGAGCCATCGTTCAGGATCTCAAGATCATTGCTGCTTGTGAAGTTAAGAAGTTGTCTTCCTCGAAGGTTTGTGATGCTACTACCCCAAAGATGGTGGTGCTCGTTGAAATCGCCTACAATAATATGAGGTCCTTGGCAAGAGTCAAGAACAAGTTTCAGGTGTCCAGAGTCAAATCTTCCCCTGGGAGAAATATAGCCACCGATGATCGAGATTATCCGGCGCTTTAGCTTCAGTGTTATAGAGACGTACTCGTTGCTGTTATGCACCGGAACTTGGTTTAGCGAATACGTGAGGTCACATCGCACACATAGTAAAACTTTGCTAGTATTTCCACTTGTCCCAGACGCGAATTGTTCATAGCCAGAGAGTCTAAATGGCGATGTCATATTCGGCTCGCATATTACGATAACTGAAAACCGATGCTTGAGCACTCTCTGTTGAAAATCTCACAGGCGACCCCGTAGACCTCGTGCGTTCCACTGGAATATTACGGGACCGCTTATCCTTTCCTGTAGTGACAACCTTGAAGTTGATGATGCCATGGCGTTTACTAGCCTTTATACAGCAGCAAGCACTGGTTCTAGTGCGTCGAGAATTTGCACCGCAGCCTTGGCAACGGGCTTCTTAACTCCGATGAGCAGCATTCGCAAGGAACGAATCAACTGTGCAAGCATTGCCTTGATTTGCCTATCCGACGATGAAGGTTCATGGTCACGCTGGCGATGAGCGATGATCCGGCTGCACTTCTGTACTCCGAGATGGCAGGGAAGGCCATATTGTAGTGTCCTTGGTGTTTAGAAGAGTAGACGTGGTTAAAGGTGCCTGTGACGTTTGAGGACTAGCATGAGCGCGCGACGACTTTTCCTGGAGTACAGGTTGTCCTGTTGTCGATGCTGATCTCCTTCTGCGATTACGTGAGCGCCTCTGGAGGCGGTAGACCTTGGTAGCAGCTTCTCTGTGTGTAGATTGATCTCGTACCATTTTCCTTAGCACGGACATTTCAGTCTTTAATTTTGGACAGTCCTTCGACGTTGCCTCGTGTGGCCCATCGCAGTTAGGGCACTTCAAGTCAGAGCCATCACACGTCAACTGATCGTGATCACCACCACAGTGCGGACATGTCATCTTGTTCACGCACACAGCACTTAGATGCCCGATTTTCTGGCATTTACGGCACTGCAAGGGCCTAGGGATGTATGGACGGACAGGATGGCGCACATAACCCACTTTTACATGTGTTGGTAAGGTCTCTCCCTCAAAAATGAGTTTTATGCACCTCGACCATCCAAAACGGTGTATGTCTGTGATATGGACGGTTGATGAGATTAGCGTTGGGAGATCGTCATTATCAATATCTGTATCGACATCGTAGATAACACCGGCGGTGGTGCTGCCTCCATGTACGATGAATGAGCGGACAAGTATATTTCCTAGCTCAGTTACAGCTTTCAAGGTGTCGAGGCTGGTTCATCTAGTCACATCAACAGTAAGTATGTTTCTTCTGGGATTAATTTGGACCTCTCTGATTCGCCCTGGAGCCAGCCTCTCGAGATAGGCAGTGAGAGTTTGCCTATTGAGGGAATTGAGGTTGCCTGTAGCAGCGACGGGGGTGTAGGCGATTGTGTACGCTTGCTGTGTGGGCGGCTTATTGTAGTTAAGCTCACTCACACTTGATGTCCTACGAAGTTTCCTCTTCAACCGACGATTTGTGACCTCGGTATATCCGCCGTCAGAATCCATGTCGTCGACGTCTGAGCAGCTCGAAGACCTTGGCAGAGTCGCGTTGAGGTGGTCGAGCGCAGCAGACCGACTTGCAGCTTGGAGGTCAGCCCCCAACCTTGGCGGCAGAGGAGGCGCAACGTCCGTCATTGCTTTTGATATCGTGCCCGCCACGGGGGCGACGGTACGCACAAATTTAACCGAAATAACCACAGCGAAGCAGGACTAGCAGCTGATCAAGAACTCGTCTTTTTCGTCTTTCTTCGTCTTCGTCTTCTTCGTCTTCTTTGTGGTGGAGGTGCGGGGTACTCCGACCAAGACGACGGAGCTGCTGCAGCAAGTGCTACGCCGGAGCCGACGCCTCGCTCGACTGCCTCCGACACTACTTGAGATCCCGATGTCGCACATCGGCGACCAACAGCCTTCTCTGGCTGCTCCAGTGCGAACAACCGGCACACGGATGCATCAGATTGAGCCCCGCCCTTTCTCTGGAAAATTCGGTGAGGAAGTGGAGGAATGTCTCACCCACTACAAGCGTGCCAGCAAGTACAACGGCTGGAACTCCATGGCTCAGCTCGACAATGTGGTTCTGTTCCTCACAGACACTGCGCTAGTGTGGTTCGAGAACTATGAAGATACCTTCATAACGTGGGACAGCTTCGTTACTCACCTCACAGAGTGCTTTGGCGATTCCACCACGAAAAGGAAGCGGGCGGGGCAGACATTGCTTCAGCGCGCTCAAGTCCCAGGTGAGACCTGTACTACGTACATAGAGGCGATCCTGAAGCTTTGCAAAACGGTCAGTCCTCGAATGTCCGAAGAGAACAAAGTTGGACACCTTCTCAAAGGCATAGCCGAGGATGTTTACATATATTTAATCGGAAAGGAGAGTCTCGCCTCGGTCGCCAAAGTTTGGCAGGTTAGCGAATGTAACGACGGTAGCAAGCGTTGACGAAAACGACAACTACAGTTTTCAATTTGAACTTGCGGCAACTATAAGGCACGTTGCCCGCGAAGAACTTGAACGACACACAAAAGGGCCGGGTGTCGAACAGCTTGGTTGCGCTTCCAACCAACCTCAAGAACATGCATCTGCTGTGTCCGCATTGTCTGCCATGCCAGGCGTTACAGACTGTCGAGTCGAGCAGCTGCGACAGCACCGACGTACCTTTCCCCACAACATGACGCACGATCACCGAACTCATCGAGCTACCACCACGAATCGGAATTCGGTAGATCGCGTTTATCATTCGCAGCGTCCCAGGGTTGACCCCGAGGCTTACAACATCGGTCACGCATTGCCTGTGTGTTACAGCTGTGACTCCTCAGGACGCATTGCTGCTTTTGTCGCCGGCGCCGACAGACAACATAAGGCCCACCACCAACATGGCCTAATTTTGAACGGGACAGTTATGACGACCGTTGGCCGAAAGACCCTGATTCTGCAAACACCACAGGCGCGCCACTCCGGAATACCTTCCGTCAATATAGTAGAAGGAGTGGCTCGTCAGCTTCAGACCGCAGCCTGACGCCCCCAAACAGTCGCCAACGCCGTTCACCGTCACCACGGCGACGTGCTACGTCACCAACGCCGCCGGGAAACTAGCTGGCGCGTGCCGATGGAGGTAAGGTCGCCAGACAGTCTGCGTCTCCGCGAAATACTCCTCTGCCTATTATGATGCAAAGTGCGTGTGTTAATTGATAGTATACCTGCAACAGCTTTAGTGGATACTGGTGCTACCATTTCCGTCATGAGTGTGACTTTCAAAGAGAGGCTGGGTCGGAAAGTTATGTTCCCGTGGAATGATGGTGTGACGTTTCTTGGTGTCAGTGGAGAGTGCCTAGTTCCCCTTGGTATTTCTGTTGCAAGTGTTTTATTCGGAGGAGAAGATCTTAAAACAGAATTTATCGTACTACCGCGGTGCACTCATGATGTGATTCTCAGGATTTACTTTCTTCAGGATCGGGGTGCAACCGTTAACTGTGGCACAGGCGAAATTACTTTGAATAGCGCGCTTCTCGCCACCCTTACCGACACATCCTTACCAGAGAAAAACTATTGTGCTGTTGCGAACGATTTGCTGCTACCGCCTTGGTCGCTGTGACGTGTCCCTGTCAACTTCGCTGCTGCCGACCTTTCATCGTTTGACGCGCAAATCCTGCCACTTAGGTCGAGCTGCGCAAAGAAAGATGTATTTGTACCACGCTCTCTCGTGAGAGTAGTCAATGGCGCCTCAAATTTGTGGGCTTTCCATTGTTCTTGCGTCCCTGCTGTTCTTCCGCGTGATATGAAGCTCGCTGAATTTGACGAGATTAATTACAGCTCCATTACAGTTCTAAGCGAGGAGGAGCAGTCTCGTACTAGCGATCCTCACCAAAGCACTCCTGAAGAGCAGATCCTATGGATGATCAACAAGGCGATGCCCTCACATGAGCGCCACGCTCTCGCACAAGTTTAGTGCGCACATCTTTCTGTATTCAATTTCACACAAGGCGACAAGCAGGCTTCACTCCCCCGTTCTCGTGCTCGCCACAGAAGTGACACTGGGTCTGCGCACCCCATTCGGCAAAAGCCTTACCGCGTTTCTTCAACAGAGAGGACAGTCATTGTTGAACAGGTGAAAGACATGCTGCGGAAAAGTGTTGTTCAAGAGTCCTCTAGTCCGTGGGCAGCACCAGTAATCTTACTATAGAAGAAGGATGGATCGTGGTGGTTCTGCGTTGAGAACAGGAAACTGAATGCGGTCCCCAAAAAGGATGTGTATTCGCTTCCTAGAATTGATGATGTCATCGATTGTCTACATTCCGCTGCCTGCTTTTCATCACTGCATTTGGGATTGGGGTATTGGCAGATACCCATGCACCCAGGCGATAATGAGAAAACGGCCTGCGTGACACCAGACGGCCCTGATGAATTTAACGTTATGCCGTTCGGCCTTTGTAACGTGCCAGCAACATTCGAACGATTCATGGATACTATCCTCCGAGGACTTAAATGGGAAATTCGTGCTACCTTGATGACGTGGTGATTTTTGGCAGCAGATTGAGTGAGCATAACAGCCGTCTCAGTCTTGTTCTGGGTTGTGTCAAAGAAGCCAGCTTGATCCTAAATTCCAAGAAAAATCATTTCGGGGAACCCGAGACGTTAGTACTTGGGCATCTGGTCGACAAAAACGGTGTGAGGCCAGATCCACGGAAGATCAGGCAGCTCCTTCGAAGCACCGAAGTCAGTGCGGGAGCTGAAGAGTTTCTTGGGCCTGTGCTCGTATTTTCGTCGGTTCGTCCCAAGATTCGCCGACGTGGTGTACCCCCTAACATGTCTTCTCCAAAAATTCGTCCCTTTCAACTGGACATCGACTTGCCACGACGCGTTCCGCCAGCTAAAATTTATACTAACATCAGGGCCCATATTGCGTCACTTCGATGCATCCTCACCTACGGAAGTGCACGCTGATGCCACGGCATCGGTGCCGCACTAGTGCAACGTCATCAAGGAGCTGAACACATTGTGGCTTATGCTAGTCGCTCTTTGACTAAGGTGGAACGCAAATACACTGTGACCGAGCAAGAATGCTTGGCAGCTGTTTTCGCTGTCCACAGATTTCGGCCCTATATCTACGGACGCCCGTTCATTATCGTTACTGACCACCACGCGTTATGCTGGTTGGCGAATCTCCGTGACCCGAGTGGACGACTGGCACGTTGGGCTCTTCGACTGCAGGAGTACGACTTCGTTATTTCCTACAAGTCCGGGCGTCGCCACGCAGATGCGGACTGTCTCTCCCGCCTTCTTCTGACGACGAAGAAGTGTGACGAAGACAATTTTGATCACTGTTTCGCTCCCATTTCTTCTACATTCCAAGACTCCATGACTTTCAAAGTAGAGCAGGAAAATGATATCAGTTTAGAACCACTATTTGTAGCCGCATCACGTCCTGGAGCCACCGGTCGATTTTGTGTCCGTGACAGCCTGCTTTACAAGACCAATTATTCGGCTAAAGGCGCACGCTTCCTTCTGGTGGTGCCGCAGAGTCTGCGAGCGGATATACTGAGAGCCATGCACGACGATGTGACATCTGGTCCTCTAGGATTCATCAGAACTTTGAACCGGACAGAAGAGCGTTTTTACTGGCCCAGAATGCGGGACACAGTCAAGTACTACGTCGTCAGTTGCGAACAATGTCAACGCTACAAGCGCCCTACGACCGCTCCGGCAGGTCTTCTCCAACCTCTACCGCCGCCTCGCCTGCCATTTGAACAATTGGTATCGATGTTCTTGGCCCATTTCCACGATAATCCAACGACAACCGATGGGTGATCGTATGTGTGGACCACCTGACCCGTTACGTGGAAATGGCGGCCGTACCTTCTTCAACAGCTGCGTCCGTTGCAACGTTTTTGCTTCGATTCATTATTCTTCGACATATTCCCCCCCGTGTCATCATTAGCGATCGCGGTCGTCAGTTCGTTCCGAACGCCGTAGAAGAACTGCTTCATCTCTGCAGTTCGTAGTTCCGTCATTCAACGCCTTATCTCCGTCAGACAAATGAGCTTCTAGAACGTACGAACAGAACTCAAACTAACATGCTGGCCATGTACGTATCTTCCGATCACAGAGACTTGGATGACGTACTCCCCTTCATCACCTATGCTTATAATACTGCAAAGCATGAGACGACCCATTACAGTCCATTTTATCTCCTTTACGCACGTCCACCGCTAAGCTTCATTGACACTATACCACCGTTTGACTTTAAAGGCGAGTACTCTGTTGCCAAGACGCTTTGTCTAGCCGAAGAAACCCGGTGTATGGCTCGTCTCCGTACTGTGGCATCGCAACACCGATCCAAAGAGCGCTATGACAGCCGACACCAATCTGTCTCGTACAGTAAAGGAGACTTTCTGTGGTTGTGGACTTCGGAACGCAAACGTGCCTAATGCAAAAAGTTTTGACCCCAGTACACGGGCCCATTCGTCATTGTAGATCGCTTGAGTGACTTGACGTACGTGGTGGCACGCTTGACGTCCGCTGGTCGTCGGTCTAGCCGGACCCAGTTAGTACATGTTGCGCGGCTTAAGCGGTTTCACCCTACCCTTTCCGAGTGATTTGGACTTGCCCAGCGGGCTTCGTCTGGCAACCGGGGATTGCTATGGCATGAGCCGGGCGAGGAGAAGAGGGGGAAGATGTTAGCTGGCGCAGCCTCGGGACGCCATCTTGGCTTCACCATCCACCACTTCCCTTAAATAAAGCCGGTTCAACATTAACCGTAATATATATATATATATATATATATATATATATATATATATATATTTATTATTTATTTAACATACTGTTAGTCCCACTGGGACTGTTACAGGAGTGGATTTATCAGCAAGACACAGGAATACAGTACAGTAGAGTAATACGCCAGTTACACACCAAGCGGGCAACAATACAAACAGTATACAGTACAGTAATATGCCAGTTACGCACCGAGTGGGCAACAACACAAAATCAATACAGTCTGAACGTGATCATCAGGTCTGGATTGTTGTCAAGACTGACAAGGCAGCGAGCTCAGCGAACTTTTTCAAGGAATCCTGCGCAGTTATAGATTTATCTAGGCCGTTCCATTCTCTTATGGCTCGAGGGAAAAAGGAAAAGTAATATGTGTTGTTAGCACAAGAGTATTCATTAATCGTAAAGTCATGCTTGTGACGTGTTTCTCTAGAATGATTAAAACTAATGTAAGTAGCAGGATCCATGTTAAATGCGTTATGAATTAATTGATAAAGAAACTTGAGTCTATGGAGCGTGACGCGGCTTGATAATGTGTCTAGGCTTGCGTTGGAAAGCAGCTCTGTGGGAGAATCAGTGCGCCGGTATCTATGGTAGATAAAACGAACAGCTTTTCGTTGAACTGATTCGAGCATGTGTACATCTTTTTGCATATATGGAAACCAGACGACGTTTGCATATTCCAAGATTGGACGGATAAGGACTTTATATACGAGTAACTTGGTATCTGAAGTCGCAAAGCGCAAGGTGCGCTTAAGGAAGTATAAACTGTTCATTGCTTTTTTGGTAATGTTTTGTACTTGGGTTTTAGAGCTGAGATTATCAGAAATAATCACACCAAGTTATTTCTTTTCAGTTACTGTTCTGAGAACGCCGTTGCCAGTACCGTAAGGGAAATTAAGTTTTGTTTTCTTATTTGTGACAGACATCACTACAGTTTTTTCCATGTTGATTGCCATTTGCCATGTATTGCACCACTTTATGACGTTGCCCAAAGCTGTGTTTAACCTTATTTGGTCTGCATGAGTGTTTATTTTTTGGTACAGCACGCAGTCATCCCCAAAGAAACGCACCTTCACATCAACGTGGTATGTTATGTCGTTTATGTATAAAATGAACAAAAATGGTGCTAGCACAGAGCCCTGCGGCACGCCAGAAATGGCCGGAACGATATCCGAAGCATGGTCATTGTATTGCACATATTGTCGGCGTTCCGATAAGTAGCTGGCTATCCACCTCGTAACGGGACCATCGCCAAGTATTTTGTTTAGTTTGAAATTCAGTTTAGCATGTGCACGCGATCAAAATCCTTCGAGTAATCAAGGAAAATTATATCAGTTTGACTTTGATGATTGATTCCCTCTGCGAGGTCATGAAAGATTTCTGCCAGTTGGGTAACAGTGGACAACCCTGCTCTGAAGCCATGCTGGTTTTGGTGAATGATGTTTTTAGTGTCAGTATGTTCTTTAAGAAATTTTAACAAGATGTGCTCAAGAATTTTACAACAGGTACATGTGAGGGATATAGGCCGGTAATTGGACGGGGACGTTACGTCGCCTGATTTGTGAATGGGCACAATTTTTGCTACCTTCCATTCAGCGGGCAGACAGCTGTCCTGAAGTGACTTAGAAAATATGAGGTAGAGATATTCACTGATTGGTTCGGCATAGCGCCTAAGAAAGCAGTTTGGAATTCCGTCAGGACCACAACTCTTTCTTTCATCAAGGTTCAACAACAGAGAAAGAATCCCAGGTACACTTATGGCCGGAGCGCCAGAAAGTTGTGTAGACTCATTACTATAGCACGCTAATGTTCCTAAAACACCGTTATCGGCGGTGAATATCGACTGGAAGTAATTGTTAAATGAGTCAGCTTGCTGCTTTCCACGTGTAGGCGAACTAGCAGTAACATTCTTTCTGTTTAAATACCTCCAGAACTTGGCCGGCGAATTTTTAATGAAGTTGTTAAGTGTATTGCCACAAAATTGTTTCCTAGCTTCGAGTACTTTATTCTTTAATTGTTTTGTTAGCGAAATTATGTTTACCTTTAGTTCTGAGTTTGGTCGTTGCCCATTTCGTTGCCTTAACCTATTAATCTTCCGTTTCATGTGGATTATTTCTCGAGTAATCCACGGCTTGTGCTTGCATGTTACCTTCTTTTTCAAAGGGATAAAATTTGTGATGCAATGCATCACGTGCTCTTTAAATTGTACCCACAAGGCGTCAACAGTTATGATACTCTGAACATACAAATCATAAAAATCATTAAATTCATGAATAAGATACGTCATAACAGCCACGTCGTTCGCTCTGTTAAATGCGCGCACATATTTCGTCGCACCGCGCTGGCGACCCAAGCTTGGCAAGAACAGCGTACACAGTACCGTTTCATGGTCAGAAATTCCTTTTGACACTTCAACTTTACAATCATCTATTCTGAAGTAGTTACTAACAAACACCAAGTCTAGTATAGAATTGGATGAACCTTGCTCCCGAGTAGGCTCTCTAACAATTTGTACCAGTTCTACAGTGAATAGGATACGATACGATATATATACATATATATATATATATATATATATATATATATATAATACAAGTGTGTGTACAGTTGCAAGAATTGAATACATATATTTTCAATATAGAATGAATACAAACTCTAACCGTATCTACATACATACAGGCAAACTCACCGGTCTTGGACGGACAGAAAAAATTATGCATGCTAAGCCGGACCTGCAGGTTTTCTCTCAAAGGGGATGATGTTCCAAATTTTGGTTTCATGCAATTATATTGGTGTTTTGCCACCAGCCGTACGACAGTTGGGCAAGTTAAAGTGGCCGTTTGAATCATGTCGCGTATTACGCATAGGAAAAGAGTAGGAAAAGCTGCGATGCAGAATAAAAACGTTTTACCTCGTAATCTGTTTGCTTAATCTTGCAATAAACAACTTTAAATTTCGTTTTTTCTTGCATTTAAGTCAAGTTTACGTAGATAGAACTACTCGCTAAGTTCTTGTAACCAATGGGTTGCGGTAACTTCTAGTTCGTGAAGGTCTGCTCCAGAAAAAAAAAGACATTAGTGTCATCAGCGTACAGTATGATATCCTCTGTCAGTGGAACGGTAGTTAAGTCATTTATGTAAATAATAACTAATAATGGCCCTAAAATGGAGCCTTGTGGTACCCCATATTTAACCATGCTCTTTTCAGAACTGTACGCTTTCAAGGAAGCATACTGAAATCTAGATTCAAGGTAGCTATGCATAAATTCTAATGCTATGCCTCTAATGCCATATACTTGGAGTTTCTCTAGTAATATGTTGTGTTTTATGCTATCAAAAGCCTTGCGAAAGTCTAGGAATATATCAATGGTAAAGTTGTTTTCTTCGATGTTATTTATAACTGTATCTCAGACTCTTAATAATGCCATTTCGGTCGATTTATTCTTCTGAATACCATATTGCTTATCCGAGATAACGCCTTTATCCTGAAAAAAAACATTTAGACGCGTAAATATATATATATATAGTAGAAGGAGTGTGGCCTGATCCCGGTCACCAGAACCGGTAACGCACTCCCTCACCAGAGCAGGATTGGGCACCCTGGTGCAGTACTTGTCCACAACCTCCTATATGAACAGTCTGTAAAAATAATGCTACGTATCTATAGCGGCTCCACAGCCACCGTAGTCCTCCATAAAGAAAGCAACAAATTCCCAATAAATAGAGGCGTCAGGCAGGGAGATATGATCTCTCCAATGCTATTCACAGCGTGTTTACAGGAGGTAGTCGGAGACCTGAATTGGGAAGAATTGGGGATAAAAGTTAATGGAGAATACCTTAGTAGCTTGCGATTCGCTCATGATATTGCCTTCCTTAGTAACTCAGGGGACCAATTGCAATGCATGCTCACTGACCCGGAGAGGCAAAGCAGAAGAGTGGGTCTAAAGATTAAGCTGCAGAAAACTAAAGTAATGTTTAGAAGTCTCGGAAGAGAACAGCAATTTACAATAGATAGCGAGGCACTGGAAGTGGTGAGCGAATGCATCTACTTAGGGCAGGTAGTGACGGCGGATCCGGATCATGAGACTGAAATATTCAGAAGAATAAAAATGGCCTGGGGTGCGTTGGGCCGGCATTCTCAGATCGTGAACAGCAGGTTCCCATTCTCCCTCAAGAAAAAATTACATACAGCATGCGGCACTTCGTCACGATGTTATCGCCCTTGGACTTTATATGAAACATGAGGGTGACGATGACGGCAAGAAAGCGCCTGGAGTATCCACATAATTGGTAGCGGAATAATATGTTAATGGTATCCGGCAACTGAAGCGTCCCGTGGCCCATTACCTTCCGCAAAAGACGTTACAATATCGAACTTTCGCCATGCGAGAATTCGCTTCGCCGCAACAATGAATTCCTTTTTCCTTCTGTGCGCCGGAGGCACCGAAATGAAGAAACGCAAAGGAAAGTATGTTGGCTGCCATCGAATGCCTACTTTCGGCACCTAATGTGGCTACCGAAGGAATATCGAAGAAAACGTGAGACGCTTGGTCTACCGCGAACCATACGCATACTGCTCGGTATCCTACGCCGGTGAGACAAGAGTTAACAGAGAGGCTGCGCTCAAGCGAATGCGGTGCAATCCGTCTAGTCCCCGCTGTGATGGCGACGAGCGACCATTGTTTCTTTTTCTCGTCTGCTAGCCACTAAGCGTCCAAAATTCTGCAAGGTGAAAATCCACTTGGCCAAAGCAAACCGAACGCGCAGCGAAGTACGCCGCGCGGTGGTTGGGGCAACATGAGAAAAACGTATGCGCTCTGGCTGGCTCTGGCAGCTCGAGGGTAGAGTAACAGAGCAAAAAAATTGAACACGCTCAATGTGCCCGCGAGAATAAAAGTTAAAACAGAAAAATAAATAAGAACGAAGTTACCTTGGCTGGCTTTAGTGTCTTGAATGGTTGCTTTGGCGTAGGTGAAAAAAGATGTTGGTATTTTTTATGTGACATGACGGCACAAATGATCCACCACAACGCTTCGTCTCATCGGACCTCGCTGCGTGCTTTGTCAGCTTGTGTGATAGTGTGGTGATTTGACTTGTCTCGTTGTATGATACGATGTAAGACTTTAAAAAAGTCAATGCCCCTTTGTCGTCAAATGTATATACCAGCATTAAACCAACAAAGTTCCGCAATTGAGAATCTAAAGCACAACTTTGTAAATGCCAATGCACTTTTCACATCAAAAGTTTCAGAGATTTACACCCATAAAGTTTTGGAATTGACATGCATGCGCTCCGTAGATTCAACGAGGTGCCCCGTGAGCCCGTTCGCCATCAAAACACCCTTGAAACTTTGTGTTCGGATGGGGCTGATTGCGTTATGTGACTCCCGGTACATTGGCATTGCCGCGAAATCCAGCCCGACTTCGTAATGTTCGCGGTGAAATGTCTTTTCCAGCGTGAAAACGACATTCTAGACAAAATCCAGAATGATTTCCGGTGCAGGGGCTTGCTTTGGTCGGCGCTGCACGTACAGCATTAAAACATTTGGGGGGGGGGGGGGGCGCTGAAGCCCCATAAGCCCCCCCCCCCCCTGGCTACGCCCCTGCTACACGACTGTCGTGGCGCCTCGACCACCACGGTTTCTACCACCCTGCTCAAATTGGCTTCATTCATCCATAGGTGCTGAAGATGGGCTGGCTTTCTTGGCATCCTCAGTTTTATCAACTCGTAGCCACACTGGTCCGTACTGTCCTCGCTATGGACGTCGAAAAGGCGTATGATAACATCAGTCATGCTGTCATCTTGGCTTCAATTGACATGCTGCATTTTCCCCCTAGAGTACAGAACTTTGTCAAATCTTTCCTTGAAGACCGAAACTTTCCAATTCGCCTCAGTGGTGACGCCGTCGGCTCATTTGTCCCTCTTCGCGGCGTAACCCAGGGATCGCCATTGTCACCAACATTATTCAATATTGCTTTCAACCCGTTTGCATGGCGCTTGCACGATGTACCCGAGATAAAGTTCTTGTTGTACGCTGATGACATCACGGTTTAGAGCACTCATCATCACCTGCAGACTCAAGCCGCTGCCCTTCAAACAGCTTTAGATGTGACGTCAACTTACGCTTCTTTGGTCCGCCTTAGGCATTCCGTCAGCAAATCTGTTTGCATGTCAGTAGCCAATCACTGGGGCCGGTGTAAAGTCTCTGCAACACCGATTCGTCTTCATCTATCCGGAACCCCACTTCAACCATGTTCAACTACAAAAATTCTGGGTCTGACGGTCCACGAGTGAGGAACCGGAACCTCTTGGCTCTCCAGCGCTAAAAAGCAGGCGATTCAGACGTTGGGTCTGATTGAGCGCATTGCTGCTAAAACGGCCGGCGCCCACTCATATGTTACGCGACAGTTGGTGAAGGCGGTAGTGCAACCACCTCTTGTTTATCAAACCCAATTCCAACATTTCACGAGGGCATAATGGGATCGCCTTGAACCTGGTAATCGCGAGGCAATGAGGGTCATTACTTGCCTTCCCCGCAACCACCCCGATCGTGGCTCTCCAAGAAAATGCAGAGCTGAACACACTAGATGAGCTGGTGTAGCAGCGACGTGATGCTCGCAGGCTTAAGGCCAGCCTTTCACACGCAGCGTGTGCTCTCAGGGCTTACGCGTTCTCCTACTTCCTTCTACCACCACCATCGCCAGTTCTTCCTCCCTGCAGTTTTGTACAGCTGAGCGATAACAAGCCAACTTATATACGTCGCCCGACATCAACTCACCCGGCTGCGTCACTTCGTGACCGAATTATAGCTCAAGATTCCCACCTGCCCCTTGGCTCCATCGTGCTTTACGTTGATAAATACATTCAGGACTCTGAAACGGCCACTGTAATTTATTACCCTTGTGCACCTTCCCTTAATAAGACGACCCGGTTTGAAATCCAAGAGCCTCCTTCTTCCTTTTGTTCTGAGCTCCTTGCTGTTCGAGAAGCGTTGTGCTCGGTGGCCACCTTTCCCATGGTCCCCACGGCCCGCATCGTCATCCGCACTGATGCCCTCCAGGCGACGCGGCTTCTGCGACGCGTCAGTCGCAGCCCTGAAATATGTCAACAGATCCATCTTCTGGCGGCACGCATCCTGCAGCCAATATCTCTCGAGTGGATCCCACGTGAGCTTCTAAGCTTTTAAAGCCGCGCAGATTCTGCGACCCATCTAGCGACCTCTCCATCGTCGATGCCTCAGCTCTTTCACCTAGATAATATCACCCTCCTCTTAACAAGAAAGGAGCACCTTCGACGCCGCACACGTGTTCTTATACCTCCGTGTGCGGTAAACGTCCCCCGCAGTCTGACCCGTGCAGAGGAGGTTGCGCTTCAGAGGATCCGGGTCGGCGTCGCCCTCACTACTGCCGTGACTCGGAAGTGGCCGCACTTTCGCCAGTTATATCATCGCCTTGGGTGTCCACTCCGCAAGTCGCGAAATACTGAAGCCGACAACCACCACCTGCTGCGGGTTTGCCCTGCATTGAAACCGACGAGGCTCCGCCACTTCGCATCGGCGGGAATTTCGCCGCATAATCCGAGCGATTACTCTGCGTGGACGCAGGGACCACATTATCGATCTCTCTTGGACTTCATTAGATCAGCAAATCTTTTTTAATTCATTTAATCATCCTTATTCACCCCCATCCCACACCCTTGTATGCCCTGTGTCACCTCATTGTGCTGACAGGGAAAATGAAGCATAACTGCCTCCTACGTAATTCACGCCGCCCGTCCAAGCTATATGCGACAAAGAACCCTTTCCACAAGTTCCTCCTATACGCGCCAACTGTGTTCAAGACCCTGCAATAGCAGCAGAGCCTCATATCCTCAGTCGGCCGCGTCGTCATATTCGCCAACCACGATGGCTTGGCGACTACGACGTCTAACGCGACACTGTCTTAGCAACACCAGCATTGCCAGCCCCAGCCCTGTGCTGCTTCCAATACTGTGTTTTCCTGTGCAGAACATTACGACCACGGGGCTTGGTCGCCAAGGAGGGGGTGGGATGTGAAGTGTCAGCCATCCCGCACTGCCTATATACTGTGTCTCTGGACAGATGGCAGCATCCGCAGCTGCTTCGTTTAGCATTTCGTCCTCAACCTACTAGAGGGCGCCTGGTGAGACGCCAGCAGAGACTGGCGGGAACTGGGCGCGTTGCCTGGGGAATGACCATTTTGTGTGCGTGTGCGAGTGTCGCCCTGTTGCACCGCAGTGTTTTCCGTTACTGTCGTTATTAAACATGTAATTTTCAAGAGACAGTGCCAGCGTGCCTTCAGTCGTTCGCACTCGAGCGTCACAGCATAATTGAACCCTTATATATCTATTCGCTTTGTTATAAGATTGGTGCTCTTCAGTGCGCATGTATATTTTTTGACAGTGATGAAATACAAGTGGCAATTTCATTTTCATTGCACGCAGGGCATACATAGCGCTAGCATGGGTGGCTATACTCATAAGCTGATTCGTCTTTGTATGCTCTCTCCAACTGCACGAGTACTGGCGTGGGAGGTGAGTGCCAACGTCTCTTTCTGCCACCTGAGCCCTTTCCCATAGCCCCATCACAGGCAGAGGGCGGAGGGTGAAGAAGGTGTTCGTTCATTTCAACCTCTCTACCACAGAATTTAAACCTTCACTTACGTCCCGAAGCTCCCGTGCGGCTGCACTTGCACCGAAAAGAGCTAGGTGGCGTACGGCGACAAGCATTTCCTTTATCAGTTACGCGTGAACACGCACCCTTTGCATCGACAGCGGCGTATAAGTGAGAATAATTAAACCCGGCTCCAAACCGGTTAACACCCTTTAGCGTTCTTAAGAAAATACATTGACCGTACACCCACACCCTTATACCCGAAAGGATGTGAGTTGCGATCAAAATCTTTTGAAGGTGCGAATCTCTCATTACTGCAGCTCAAAAACTGGCAAAACAGCATAAGAAAGCTGTCCTTTTCTGACATTTTCCAAATAAAAGATTATTCTTAAAAGAAGCTAATAGCATATGCAAACCACCGAGAGAATGAAATGGACGCACTGGTCGCACACTCTGACGGCTCTTGACAGCGGTGCCTAATAGCGGTGCTAAGGCTGTGCAGCTAAGCAGGAGCAAATATCTGGGCGTTTGCCATGACATGTTTTTGAACAATGCATTGTGGCGCCCCTTAGCATTGCACTTGTGCATTGTTTGACATCGCCATTTTTAGAGACTCTGTGGTAACTGTAGCCATGACGCAGTGCTACTAAATTTTTCAAGCGCGATTTCTGTGCGCTGAACCGTATTACGTATGGGCGCATCTCTGCATTAATAATATGATCACATTGACGCATATACATGGGTGATTGTTCTTTTTTCAGCGCTTCCATTTCCAAGTTCATATATTTCGCTTTGGCCTTTACAATGCACTCACAATGACAATAACTCCGATGCATTTTCTGAAAATAAAATCCAACAAGCTGAAACTAAGTGTTCATGACGTTAGTATATCACGTCATAGGAAAAAAAGTCAGACATAGCCCTTCGATTCAAACGCTCAAAAAAGCCGAGCACGATCATTATATTTGTCTACATGTCCCATAGTGTATTATTAAGCACTACAGATAGATGTGTTCCAAACCGGTATTTTTAAACATGAGTCCTCAGGAGGGCTAGACAAAATTACTCAACTTCTTTTTTCATACCTCATAAAGTACATAGACAGTAGGTATTTCAAATACACATACAAGATGCTAGCAGTTTATATTTATCCGATGCGATACCTTCCAGTTCTGAACTAAATAAATTGGATACATTTTTTTTTAATATCTCATAAATGCTCTGTTGGGCCAATGCAAGATTACAAAAGTTGGATTACAAATTTCTTACTTCCTGCGAACAGACAGAATTTTCTTCGAGTTTATTGACAACATAGTAGAAATTGTTCCAACGTTCTTACAAGAACTAGTCTATGGAGCTAACCACCAAATAGTATGCTCATTGTGTGGGAAACTACACTTACTTCAGGATAAATATACTCCATTTCAGACATTAGGTGCAGTGCTGTGGAGTCTACGCACGAATTTCACACACGAAAACCTATCATTTCGCGCTTTCCATCCGTGCTTCGCTGCGGGCCAGAGGCGTTAAGTCGCGCAATCATGTATGTCAGTGTACCGCGTCGGGCTGCAATAAAAACCCGTAAACAAAACCAACAAAAGCAAACTGATCCAAAAGAGCGCGTCAGCAGTTGTATAGTACAGTCGGTGTGTTTGTAAACAGTAACCTTTTTTTTTTCAATAACGAGCACCATACAGAGAACGGTTTCATATAATTTCGGTCAAAAGCATCAATCTATCTTAAGTCCAAACTCAGCTAGTGCAAAATGCGTCTGTAGCATGCACAGCGGTACACCAGATGCCTCAAACAAAGCATACCGTATAGGATAGGCGCGATGGACAGAAAGCCAGATCTTTAACTAATATCTATCTAACCCAGACTATAACATAACATATATCTAGCAGTAAGAATGCAAACAAAGGGGAGAACTCTTTAAACATATTATGACGTCGAACACCATCATTTCCCACCATATCTAAGTGCCTGACGGTAAGAACGTATTATTATAGTGAACAATTTGCAGATCATGCTTATTCATCCATTCCGCATGAAAATGTTGCAGGAAATATCGTCATGTCATAGGCACAATTGATTTAGTTAGTTTAATTTCTTTGCATTGTGATTCTTAAATCAAGAAAACGTTATTATAGCGCTATAAACGCTAATACGTCATACGCGTTGCTACGGCGGAATTCAAACTGAAACAATATATTTCGCTGTCGGAAGCTAACTTTAAAGATTACTTCATTACTGTTACTTTATGAACAGTTCATTATCCCCCTTTCTCAGCATTTTTCACTGGAATGTCTAAGGAACTACAGGCTGGTGAGCTACATAACGGACGCCAATAGGTGGTGGTGGCAACAAAATTATTGAAAAATCCGGGAAATTCTTCGCATGGCCCTTGGCCGCCCCCGAGGAGGTCCGGAGATCTTGTTTCGTCGCCGCCTCACGGCCTTGCTGGATGACCCGTAGTTGATGACGGTGACTTGAGCTGCGCAGCCCGGCCGACCACCGCGCCGCAGCTCGTCGATCCTCGTATTCGGTCACACCTACGACCAGCGCTTCCTTGTTCCTATCGAAGGCTTGTAGCAAAGCCTTGGCTCTATTCTCTTATCGACACTGAGTTTAGGGTACATGCTTTTGGCTAGGTTAACCACCTGGAGCTTTTTCCTGATCGCGCTTGGGAGGGATGTCTTTTCGCCGTGCCGTTTGTGATAGGATATACCGAGTTTGTCCATGATGCTCCTGCCCGCTGTTCTCCTGCTTACTATCTTGAGTTGCGAGATGTTCTGTGTATTGATCAACTCTTCAAGCGTGTTGCAGACGCCTAGTTGTAGCAGAAGTCCCGCGCTTGTTATATCTGGAAGACCCAGTGCCATCTTATGTGTTCTCCTAATGAGCGTGTTCAGGTTGACCTTTTCGGTGGTGTACCAGTTCTGGTAGGTGGCCACGTAGGTGATGTGGCTAATGACGAAGGAGTGAATGAGTCTGACGATGCTCGCCTCCCACATACCCTGATGTCTGTTGGTGATTCTTCTGATGAGCTTCATCGTGTTCGTGATCTTAGTCTCCAAATTCCTGACCGCTTCTCCGGTGATGCCGTTGGATTCTATGATGAGTCCAAGCACTTTAGTCTGCTTCACCTTGGGTATTTCTTGTCCGTCTTTGGTGTGTACGCAAATTTATTCGGGCGCAGCATGCTGGACGTAACCTTTAACGTTATGCATAACGGCATAACGTTATTTAACGTTATGCCGTTCGGCCTTTGTAACGTGCCAGCAATATTCGAACGATTCATGGATACTATCCACCGAGGACTTAAATGGGAAATTTGTGCTACCTTGATGATGTGGTGATTTTTGGCAGCAGATTGAGTGAGTATAACAGCCGTCTCAGTCTTGTCCTGGGTTGTGTCAAACAAGCCGGCTTGATCCTAAATTCCAAGAAAAATCATTTCGGGGAAACCGAGACGTTAGTACTTGGGCATCTGGTCGACAAAAACGGTGTGAGGCCAGATCCACGGTAGATCAGGCAGCTCCTTCGAAGCATCGAAGTCAGTGCGGGAGTTAAGGAGTTTCTTGGGCCTGTGCGCGTATTTTCGTCGGTTCGTCGCAAGATTCGCCGACGTGGTGTGCCCCCTAACATGTCTTCTCCAAAAATCCGTCCCTTTCAACTGGACATCGGCTTGCCACAACGCGTTCCGCCAGCTAAAATTTCTACTAACGTCAGGGCCCATATTGCGTCACTTCGATGCATCCTCACCTACAGAAGTGCACGCTGATGCCACGGCATTGGTGCCGCACTAGTGCAACGTCATCAAGGAGCTGATCACATTGTGGCTTATGCTAGTCGCTCTTTGACTAAATCGGAACGTAATTACAGTGTGACCAAACAAGAATGCTTGGCAGCTATTTTCGCTGTCCACAAATTTCGGCCCTATATCTACGCACGCCCGTTCACTATCGTTACTGACCACCACGCGTTATGCTGGTTGGTGAATCTCCGTGAACCGAGTGGACGACTGGCACGTTGGGCTCTTCGACTGCAGGAGTACCACTTTGTTATTTCCTACAAGTCTGGGCGTCGCCACGCAGATGCGGACTACCTCTCCCGCCTTCCTCTGACGACGACGGAGTGTGACGAAGACAATTTTGATCACTGTTTTGCTCCCATTTCTTCTGCATTCCCAGACTCGATGACTTTTAAAGTAGCGCAGGAAAATGATATTAGTTTAGAACCACTATTTGTAGCCGCATCACGTCCTGGAGCCACCGGTCGATTTTGTGTCCGTGACAGCCTGCTTTACAAGACCAATTATTCGGCTAAAGGCGCACGCTTCCTTCTGGTGGTGCCGCAGAGTCTGCGAGCGGACATACTGAGAGACATGCACGACGATGTAACATCTGGCCCTCTAGGATTCATCAGAACTATGAACCGGACACAGGAGCGTTTTTACTGGCCCAAAATGCGGGACATAGTCAAGCACTACGGCGCCAGTTGCGAACAATGTCAACGCTACAAGCGCCCTACGACCGCTCCGCCAGGTCTTCTCCAACCTCTACCGCCGCATCGCCTGCCATTTGAACAAGTGGGTATCGATCTTCTATGCCCATTTCCCCGATCATCTAACGACAACAGATGGGTGATCGTATGTGTCGACCATCTGACCCGTTACGCGGAAACGGCGGCCGTAGCATCTTCAACAGCTGCGTCCGTTGCCACGTTTTTGCTTCGATTCATTATTCTTCGACATAGTCCTCCCCGTGTCATCATTAGCGATCGCGGTCGTCAGTTGGTTCCGAACGCCGCAGAAGAACTGCTTCATCTCTGCAGTTCGTAGTTCCGTCATTCAACGCCTTATCTCCCTCAGACAAATAGGCTTGTAGAACGTACGAACAGAACTCAAACTAACATGCTGGCCATGTACGTATCTTCCGATCACAGAGACTTGGATGACGTACTCCCCTTCATCACCAATGCTTATAATACTGCAAAGCATGCGACGACCGATTACAGTCCATTTTATCTCCTTTACGCACGTCCACCGCTAAGCTCCATTGACACTATACTACCGTTTGACTTTAAAGGCGAGTACTCTGTTGCCAAGACGCTTTGTCCAGACGAAGAAACCCGGTATATCGCTCGTCTTGGTACTGTGGCATCGCAACACCGATCCAAAGAGCGCTATGACAGCCGACACCAGTCTGTCTCGTACACTAAAGGAGACTTTCTGTGGTTGTGGACTCCGGAACGTAAACGTGCCTAATGCAAAAAGTTTTTACCCCAGTACACGGGCCCATTCGTCATTGTAGATCGCTTGAGTGACTTGACGTACGTGGTGGCACGCTTGACGTCCGCTGGTCGTCGGTCTAGCCCGACCCAGTTAGTACATGTTACTCGTCTTAAGCAGTTTCACCCTACCCTTTCCGAGTGATTTGGACTTGCCCAGCGGGCTTCGTCTGGCAACCGGGGATTGCTATGGCATGAGCCGGGCGAGGAGAAGAGGGGGAAGATGTTAGCTGGCGTAGCCTCGGGACGCCATCTTGGCTTCACCATCCACCACGTCCCTTAAATAAAGCCGGTTCAACATTAACCGTAACAATATATATGTGTGTATATATATATATATATATATATATATATATATATATATATATAACACAAGTGTGTGTACACTTGCAAGAATTGAATACACAAATTTTCAATATAGAATGAATACAAACTCTAACCGTATCTACCAACATACAGGCAAACTCACCGGTCTTGGACAGACAAAAAAAATTATGCATGCTAAGCCGGACCTGCAGGTTTTCTCTCAAAGGGGATGATGTTCCAAATTTTGGTTTCATGCGATTCTATTGGTGTTTTGCCATCAGCCGTACGACAGTTGGGCAGGTTAAAGTGGCCGTTTGAATCATGTCGCGTATTACGTATAGGAAAAGAATAGGAAAAGCTGCGATGCAGAATAAAAAAGTTTTACCTCGTAATCTGTTTGCTTATTCTTGCAACAAACAACTGTAAATTTCGTTTTTTTTTGCATTTAGGCCAAGTTTATTTAGATAGAACTACTCGCTAAGTTCTTGTAACCAATGGGCTGCGGTAACTTCTAGTTCGTGAAGGTCTGCTCCAGAAAAAAAGACATTAGTGTCATCAGCGTACAGTATGATTTCCGCTGTCAATGGAACGGTAGTTAAGTCTTTTATGTAAATAATAACTAATAATGGCCCTAAAATGGAGCCTTCTGGTACCCCATATTTAACCATGCTCTTTTCAAAACTGTACCCTTTCAAGGAAGTATACTGAAATCTAGATTCGAGGTAGCTATGCATAAGTTCTAATGCTATGCCTCGAATGCCATATAGTTTGAGTTTCTCTAGTAATATGTTGTGTTTTGTGCTATCAAAAGCCTTGCGAAAGTCTAGGAATTTATCAATGGTAAAGTTGTTTTCTTCGATGTTATTTATAACTGTATCTCGGACTCTTCATAATGCCATTTCGGTCGATATATTCTTCTGAATACCATATTGCTTATCCGAGATAACGCCTTTATACTGAAAATAAAACATTTAGACGCTTATATATATATATATATATATATATATATATATATATATATATATATATATATATATATATATATATAGTAGAAGGAGTGTGGCCTGATCCCGGTGACCAGACCCGGTAACGCACTCCCTCACCAGAGCAGGATTGGGCACCCTGGTGCAGTACTTGGCCCCAACCTCCTATATGCACAGTCTGTAAAAATACTGAAAGATATCTATAGCGGCTCCACAGCCACCGTAATCCTCCATAAAGAAAGCAACAAATTCCCGATAAATAGAGGCGTCAGGCAGGGAGATATGATCTCTCCAATGTTATTCACAGCGTGTTTACAGGAGGTATTCAGAGACCTGAATTGGGAAGAATTGGGGATAAAAGTTAATGGAGAATAACTTAGTAACTTGCGATTCGCTGATGATATTGTCTTCCTTAGTAACTCAGGGGACCAATTGCAATGCATGCTCACTGACCTGGAGAGGCAAAGCAGAAGAGTGGGTCTAAAAATTAGCCTGCAGAAAACTAATGTTTAACAGTATCGGAAGAGAACAGCAATTTACAATAGATAGCGAGGCACTGGAAGTGGTGAGGGAATGCATCTACTTAGCGCAGGTAGTGACGGCGGATCCGGATCATGAGACTGAAATAATCAGAAGAATAAAAATGGGCTGGGGTGCGTTGGGCCGGTATTCTCAGATCGTGAACAGCAGCTTCCCATTATCCCTCAAGAAAAAATTACATACAGCATGCGGCGCTTCGTCACGATGTTATCGCCCTTGGACTTTATATGAAACATGAGGGCGACGATGACGGCAAGAAAGCGCCTGGAGTATCCACATAATTGGTAGTGGAATAATATGGTAATGGTATCCGGCAACTGAAGCGTCCCGTGGCCCATTACCTTCCGTAAAAGACGTAACAAAATCGAACTTTCGCCATGCGAGAATTCGCTGCGCCGCAACAATGTATTCCTTTTTCCTGTTGTGCGCCAGGGGCACCGAAATGAAGAAAGGCAACGGAAAGTATGTTGGCTGCCATCGAATGCCTACTTTGGGCCCCTAATGTGGCTACCGAAGGAATATCGAAGAAAACGTGAGAAGCTTGGTCTACCGAGAAGTATACGCATACTGCTCGGTATCCTACACCGGCGAGACAAGAGTTAACAGAGAGGCTGCGCTCAAGCGAACGCGGTGCAATCCGTCGAGTCCCAGCAGTGATGGACACGAGCGACCATTGTTTCTTTTTCTCGTCTGCTAGCCACTAAGCGTCCAAAACTATGCCAGGAACCGAACAAACCGAACGCGCACCGAAGTGCGCCGCGCGGTGGTTGGGACAACACGGGAAAAACGTATGCGCTCTGGCTGGCTCTGGCAGCTTGAAGGTAGGGTAACGAGAGCAAAAAAATTGAAGACGCTCAATGTGCCCGCGCGAATAAAAGTTAAAACAGAAAAATAAATAAGAATGTAGTTACCTTGGCTGGCTTTAGTGTCTTGACATGGTTGCTTTGGCGTAGGTGAAAAAAAAAGTTGGTATTTTTAATGTGACACGACGGCACAAATGATCCACCACAGCGCTTCGTCTCATCGGACCTCGCTGCGTGCTTTGTCAACTTGTGTGATAGTGTGGTGATTTGACTTGTCTCGTTGTATGATCCGATGTAAGACTTTAAACAGTCAATGCCCCTTTGTCGTCAAATGTATATACCAGCATTAAACCAACAAAGTTCCGCAATTGAAAATCTAAAGCACAACTTTGGAAATGCCAATGCACTTTTCATATCAAAAGTTTCAGAGATTTATACCCATAAAGTTTTGGAATTGACATACATGCGCTCCGTAGATTCAACGAGGTGCCGCGTGAGCCCGTTCGCCATCAAAACACCCTTGAAACTTTGTGTTCGGATGGGGCTGATTGCGTTATGTGACTCTCGGTACATTGGCGTTGCCGCGAAATCCAGCCCGACTTCGTAATGTTCGCGGTGAAACGTCTTTTCCAGCGTGAAAACAACATTCTAGACAAAATCCAGAATGATTTCCGGTGCAGGGGGTTGCTTTGGTCGGCGTTGCATGTACATTGGGGGGGGGGGGGGGGCGCTGAAGCCCCATAAGCCCCCCCCCCCCCTGGCTAGGCCCCTGCTACACGACCGTCGTGGCGGCTCGCCCACCACGGTTTCTACCATCCTGCTCAAATTGGCTTCCGTCCATCCATAGGTACTGAAGATGGGCTCGCTTTCTTGGCATCCTCAGTTTTATCAACTCGTAGCCACACGGGTCCGTACTGTCCTCGCTATGGACGTCGAAAAGGCGTATGATAACATCAGTCATGCTGTCATCTTGGCTTCAATTGACATGCTGCATTTCCCCCTAGAGTACAGCACTTTGTCAAATCTTTCCTTGAAGACCGAAACTTTGCAATTCGCCTCAGTGGTGACGCCGTCGGCTCATTTGTCCCTCTTCGCGGCGTAACCCAGGGATCGGTATTGTCACCAACATTATTCAATATTGCTTTCAACCCGTTTCCATGGCGCTTACACGATGTACCCGACATAAAGTTCTTGTTGTACGCTGATGACATCACGGTTTAGAGCACTCACCATGACCTGCAGACTCAAGCCGCTGCCCTTGAAACAGCTTTAGATGTGACGTCGACTTACGCTTCTTTGGTCGGCCTTAGGAATTCCGTCAGCAAATCTGTCTACATGTCAGTTGCCAATTGCTGGGGCCGGTGTAAAGTCTCTGCAACACCGATTCGTCTTCATCTATCCCGAACCGCACTTCAACCATGTTCAACTACAAAAATTCTGGGTCTGACGGTCCACGAGTGGGGAACCGGAACCTCTTGGCTCTCCAGCGCTAAAAAGCAGGCGATTCAGACGTTGGGTCTGATTTAGCGCATTGCTGCTAAAACGGCCAGCGCCCACTCATGTGTTACGTGACAGTTGGTGAGGGCGGTAGTGCAACCACGTCTTGTTTATCAAACCCAATTCCAACATTTCACGAAGGCATAATGGGATCGCCTTGAAGCTGGTAATCGCGAGCCAATGAGGGTCATCACTTGCCTTCCCCGCAACCACCCCGATCGTGGCTCTCCAAGAAAATGCAGAGCTGAACACACTAGATGAGCTGGTGTAGCAGCGACGTGATGCTCGCCGCCTTTCACACGCAACGTGTGCTCTCAGGGCTTACGCGTTCTCCTACTTCCTTCTACCACCACCATCGCCAGTTCTTCCTGCCTGGAGTTTTGTACAGCTGAGCGATAACAAGCCAACTGATATACGTCGCCCGACATCAACTCACCCGGCTGCGTCGCTTCGTGACCGAATTATAGCTCAAGATTCCCACCTGCCGCTTGGCTCCATCGTGCTTTACGTTGATACTGTGATGTGTGGTGCGCGACATGGTGCGGTGATCGGGACGGTCGAGAGCAGACGACGCTGAGTGCACGCGCGCCGAGGTGGAAGGAGGAAAACAACGACGCCGGAGAGCGTCCGGCACGAGAACGCGCGGCGCATGAAAGCCAACAAAAAGAAGAAAAACAACCAATTAGAAAAGACCACGGGGCGTCAGGCAGCCAATCCGAGAATGCCAAATCGGCCAGACCAGAAGAAAAAGCGTGGTGCGCTAGCAGAACGGGGGGACACGCAAGAGGACACGCAGGGAGACGCCGGGGAGACGCCAGGAGAGTCCCAGGAAGCGACGGCAGGAGGAGGTCAACCACCGGAGCGGGCGTTGAAGACGGGCCGTCGGGTTCCGGACCCGAGCCCACCAGGACCTCACCCGCCCGGGGCCTCCTGCCAACCTGTTCCTCTGCGTCGCCCGTCTACCCGAGCGTGCCGTCAGCTCCTCAACGCCGGTGAGCTTCTGCGCCAGTGGGCAGGACGAGAACAGTCGGGCTTCGGGCCCGAGTTCTACGCCAGCTGCCCGGCCAGAACGCCACCCCCGTCTGCCGTGCCGCCTGCTGCTCGAGGCCAGCGTTCGAGCTTCTGCGCCCGTGGGCGAGACGAGAACAGTCGGGCTTCGGGCCCGAGCTCTACGCCAGCTGCCCGGCCAGAACGCCGACGCCGTCTACTCGCGCCACCAAGCCGCCTGCTTTTCCTCGCCTAGCCAGAGCTGGCGCGCTCTGGTCGCCCGGTCGGTCAGCCTACACCGCGACCTATGGTGAGACCGGCACCACTCCTTGCGCCAGCTTGTCGCCGCGTCGCCGCGTAGAGACTGTGACGCATCCCCGCCCTCGTGGCAAGCCCGAACTCGCACACCCGTTAACCTCATGCAAGCCCTATGTGTGTTCTTTGCCGCCAGGCCTTCTTGAGTGTTTATTTTAGGCATGCTTTCTATTTCCTTCTATTTACTTTATGCCTCCTTTTTAGTTTGATTAAAAGTCTTTGTGTGTGTGTGTTCAAACCAACGGCTTTGTCCTCAATTGGGTTCTCGGAGGCTCCGCCTAAGAGAACCAACCGAACCATTGAGTACACGAACCATTGCCCCCATAAGTGGGTCGTCACAGATACATACATTCAGGACTCTGAAACGGCCACTGTAATTTATTACCCTTGTGCACCTTCCCTTAATAAGACGACCCGGTTTCAAATCCAAGAGCCTCCTTCTTCCTTTTGTGCTGAGCTCCTTGCTGTTCGAGAAGCGTTGTGCTCTGTGGCCACCTTTCCCATGGTCCCCACGGCCCGCATCGTCATCCGCACTGATGCCCTCCAGGCGACGCGGCTTCTGCGACGCGTCAGTCGCAGCCCTGAAATATGTCAACAGATCCATCTTCTGGCGGCACGCATCCTGCCGCCAATATCTCTCGAGTGGATCCCACGTGACCTTCTAAGCTTCAAAAGCCCTACAGATTCTGCGACCCGTCGAGCGACCTCTCCATAGTCGATGCCTCAGCTCTTTCACCTAGATAATGTCACCCTCCTCTTAACGAGAAAGCAGCACCTTCGACGCCGCACACGTGTTCTTATACCTCCGTGTGCGGTAAACGTCCCCCGCAGTCTGACCCGTGCAGAGGAGGTTGCGCATCAGAGGATCCCGGTCGGCGTCGCCCTCACTACTGCCGTGACTCGGAAGTGGCCGCACTTTCGCCAGTTATATCCTCGCCTTGGGTGTCCACTCCGCAAGTCGCGAAATACTGAAGCCGACAGCCACCACCTGCTGCGGGTTGGCCCTGCATTGAAACCGACGAGGCTCCGGCACTTCGCATCGGCGGGACTTTCGCCGCCTAATCCGAGCGATTACACTGCGTGGACGCAGGGACCACATTATCGATCTCTCTTGGACTTCATTAGATCAGCAAATCCTTTTTAATTCATTTAATCATTCTTATTCACCCCCATCCCACACCCTTGTATGCCCTGAGGCATTTGCCCTCGCATTAACAAAAAAAAACTCCATTTGCTGTGTCACCTGATTGTGCTGACAGGGAAAATGAAGCATAACTGTCTCCTACGTAATTCACGCCGCCCACCCAAGCTATATGCGACAAAGAGCCCTGTCCCCAAGTTGCTCCTATACGCGCCAACTGTGTTCAAGACCCTGCAATAGCAGCAGAGCCTCATATCCTCAGTCGGCCGCGTCGTCATATTCGTCAACCACGATGGCTTGGCGACTACGACGTCTAACGCGACACTCTCTTAGCAACACCAACATCGCCAGCCCCAGCCCTATGCTGCTTCCAATACTGTGTTTTCCTGTGCAGAACATTACGACCACGGGGCTTGGTCGCCAAGGAGGGGGTGGGATGTGAAGTGTCAGCCATCCCGCACTGCCTATATACTGTGTCTCTGGACAGATGGCAGCATCCGCAGCTCCGCCGTTTAGCATTTCGTCCTCAACCTACTAGAGGGCGCCTGGTGAGACGCCAGCAGAGACTGCCGGGAACTGGGCGCGTTGCCTGGGGAATGACCATTTTGTGTGCGCGTGCCGCCCTGTTGCACCGCAGTGTTTTCCGCTACTGTCGTTATTAAACATGTAATTTCCAAGAGACAGTGCCAGTGTGCCTTCAGTCGTTCGCCCTCGAGCATCACAGCATAATTGAACCCTTATATATCTGTTCGCTTTGTTATAAGATTCGTGCTCTGCAGTGCGCATGTATATTTTTTGACAGCGATGAAATACAAGTGGCAATTTCATTTTCATTGCGCGCAAGCATGCATAGCGCTAGCATGGGTGGCTATACTCATAAGCTGATTCGTCTTTGTATGCTCTCTCCAACTGCACGAGTACTGGCGTGGGAGGTGAGTGCCAACGTCTCTTTCTGCCACCTGAGCCCTTTCCCATAGCCCCATCACAGGCAGAGGGCGGACGGTGAAGAAGGTGTTCGTTCATTTCAACCTCTCTACCACAGAATTTAAACCTGCACTTACGTCCCGAAGCTCCCGTGCGGCTGCACCTGCACCGAAAAGAGCTAGGTGGCGTACGGCGACAAGCATTTCCTCTATCAGTTACGCGTGAACACGCACCCTTTGCATCGATAGCGGCGTATAAGTGAGAATAATTAAACCCGGCTCCAAACCGGTTAACACCCTTTAGCGTTCTTAAGAAAATACATTGACCGTACACCCACACCCTTATACCCGAAAGGATGTGAGTTGCGATCAAAATCCTTTGAAGGTGCGAATCTCTCATTACTGCACCTCAAAAACTGGCAAAACAGCATAAGAAAGCTGTCCTTTTCTGAGAATTTGCAAATAAAGAATCATTCTTAAAAGAAGCGAATAGCTTATGCAAACCACCGAGAGAATAAAGTGGACGCACTAGTCGCACACTCTGGCGGCTCTTGACAGCGGTGCCTAATAGCGGTGCTAAGGCTGTGCAGCTAAGCAGGAGCAAATATCTGGGCGTTTGCCATGACATGTTTTTGAACAATTCATTGTGGCGCTCCTTAGCATTGTACTCGTGCAATGTTTGACATCGGCCATTTTTAGAGACTCTGTGGTAACTGTAGCCATGACGCAGTGCTACTAAATTTCTCAAGCGCGATTTCTGTGCGCTGAACCATATTACGTATGGGCGCATCTCTGCATTAATAATGTTATCACCTTGACGCATATACGTGGGTCATTGTTCTTTTTTTAGCGCTTCCATTTCCAAGTTAATATATGTCGCTTTGGCCTTTACAATGCACTCACAATGACAATAACTCCAATGCATTTTCTGAAAATAAAATCCAACAAGCTGAAACTAAGTGTTCATGACGTCAGTGTATCACGTCATAGGAAAAAAAGCCAGACATGGCCCTTCGATTCAAACGCTAAAGAAAGCCGAGCACGATCATTATATTTGTCTACATGTCCCATAGTGTATTATTAAGCACTACAGATAGATGTGTTCCAAACCGGTATTTTTAACCATGAGTCCTCAGGAGGGCTAGACAAAATTACTCAACTTCTTTTTTCATACCTCATAAAGTACATAGACAGTAGGTATTTCAAATACACATACAAGATACTAGCAGTTTATAATTATCCGATGCGATACCTTCCAGTTCTTAACTAAATAAATTGGATACATTTTTTTCAATATCTCATAAATGCTCTGTTGGGCCACTGTAAGATTACAAAAGTTGGATTACAAATTTCTTACTTCCTGCGAACAGACAGAATTTTCTTCGAGTTTATTGACAACATAGTAGAAATTGTTTCAACGTTCTTACAAGAACTAGTCTATGGAGCTAACCACAAAATAATATGCTCATTGCGTGGGAAACTACACTTACTTCAGGATAAATATACTCCATTTCAGACATTAGGTGCAGTGCTGTGGAGTCTACGCACGAATTTCACACACGAAAACCTATCATTCCGCGCGTTCCGTCCGTGCTTCGCATCGAGCCAGAAGCGTTAACTGGCGGAATCATGTATGTCAGTGTACCGCGTCGGGCTGCAATAAAAACCCGTAAACAAAACCAACAAAAGCAAACTGATCCAAAAGAGCGCGTCAGCAGTTGTATAGTACAGTCGGTTTGTTTGTAAACAGTAGACCCTTTTTTTCAATCACGAGCACATACAGGGAACAGTTTCATATAATTTCGGTCAAAAGCGTCAATCTATCTTAAGTACAAACTCAGCTAGTGCAAAATGCGCCTGTATCATGCACAGCGCTACACCAGATGCCTAAAACAAAGCATACCATATAGGATAGGCGCGATGGACAGAAAGCCAGATCTTTAACTAATATCTATCTAACACAGACTATAACATAATATATATCTAGCAGTAAGAATGAAACAAAGGGGAGAACTCTTTGAATATATTATAACGTCGAACACTATCATTTCCCACCATATCTAAGTGCCTGACGGTAAGAACGTATTATTATAGTGAACAATTTGCAGATCATGCTTATTCATCCATTCCGCATGAAAATGTCGCAGGAAATATCGTCATGTCGTAGGCACAATTGATTTAGTTAGTTTTATTTCTTTGCTTTGTGATTCTTAAATCAAGAAAACGTTATTATAGCGCTATAAACGCTAATACGTCATACGCGTTGCTACGGGGGAATTCAAACTGAAACAGTATATTTCGCTGCCGGAAGCTAACTTTACAGATTACTTTATTACTGTGAGTTTAGGAACAGTTCATTATCCGCCTTTCTCAGCATTTTTCACTGGAATGTCTAAGGAACTACAGGCTGGTGAGCTACATAACGGACGCCAATAGGTGGTGGTGGCAACAACATTATTGAAAAATCCGGGAAATTCTTCGCATGCCCCTTGGCCGCCCCCGAGGAGGTCCGGAGATCTTGTTTCGTCGCCGCCTCACGGCCTTGCTGGATGACCCGTAGTTGATGACGGAGACTTGAGCTGCGCAGCCCGGCCGACCACCGCGCCGCACCTCGTCGATCCTCGTATTCTGTCACATCTACGAACAGCGCTTCCTTGTTCCTATCGAAGGCTTGTAGCAAAGCCTTGGCTCTATTCTCTGATCGACACTGAGTTTGGGGTACATGCTTTTGGCTAGGTTAACCACCTGGAGCTTTTTCCTGATCGAGCTTGGGAGGGATGTCTTTTCGCCGTGCCGTTTGTGATAGGATATCCCGAGTTTGTCCATGATGCTCCTGCCCGCTGTTCTCCTGCTTACTATCTTGAGTTGCGAGATGTTCTGTGTATTGATCAACTCTTCGAGCGTGTTGCGGATGCCTAGCTGTAGCAGAAGTTCCGTGCTTGTGCTATCTGGAAGACCCAGTGCCATCTTATGTGTTCTCCTAATGAGCATGTTCAGGTTGGCCTTTTCGGTGGTGTACCAGTTGTGGTAGGCGGCCACGTAGGTGATGTGGCTAATGACAAAGGAGTGAATGAGTCCGATGATGCTCGCCTCCCTCATACCCTGATGTCTGTTGGTGATTCTTCTGATGAGCTTCATCGTGTTCGTGATATTAGTCTCCAAATTCCTGACCGCTTCTCCGATGATGCCGTTGGATTCTATGATGAGTCCAAGCACTTTAGTCTGCTTCACCTTGGGTATCTCTTGTCCGTCTTTGGTGTGTACGCATATTTATTCAGACGCAGCATGCTGGACTAACCCTTGGGGATCTTCCCTTAAGCATTGCGCTGTAGCGGAGAAGTTTAGATTTTTCTGGCGAGCAGATGAAACGGATTGCGACGAGGTACTCTTCCACCACCTCCACCGCTGTCTGTAACCGCTGCTCCATTTCTAGACCGCTTCTTTCGTACACCCAAATCATGACGTCGTCTGCGTATATGGCGCGATGCACTCCCTCGATGGCGTTGAGGTGCTCGGGGAGGCCCATTATAATGAGATTAATAAGCATCGGCGAGACGACGAAACCTTGTGGGGTGCCGACGCTGCCTGTGTTCCTGTCTTCTAATGCGAGTTTTCCCAGAGTTAAGGAGACTGTCCTGCTTGTGAGGAAGTCCTCAACTTAGCTGTACGATCGGTTTCAAAGATTGCGAGCTGCAATCCTGCGTAATATGGCTTCGTGAGCCACGTCGTCAAAAGCTTTCTTGAGGTGTAATCTTTCAATGGCTTTGCTACCTCTGTCGCAAGTACATCTTTTGCACAACCTTTCTTTTCCTGTAGTTTCCCGTGCAACTT
The DNA here is from genome assembly GCF_023375885.2 of Dermacentor andersoni. Lineage (NCBI taxonomy): Eukaryota > Metazoa > Arthropoda > Arachnida > Ixodida > Ixodidae > Dermacentor > Dermacentor andersoni. Next base: position 110,301,399 of record NC_092819.1, on the reverse strand, counting down.
TGTCCGCATTACGAGAACATTTCTCAGTAGCTATGGCCCACTCAAAGCTTACATCAAACAGGTTTATTAAAGATCAGCGCACACAGAGTGCCACGTACCAACTGCTCCAAGTCGGTGTCAAATGGTGGCTTTAACAGCGCTTACCCTTGTGATGAGGTCCTTTCAATTAAGTGCATGAAGTGATGAAGTCGCTCGTTATCATATTGCAAGCCGTTCATTAAACAACATCCAGCACAAAGAAGAGCAGAAATTGTACAAACTAATCAAACACAAACACAAAAAAAGAATTAAGTCATCAAAGAAAGTGTCCAAATCAGAAAAAACCTAGAGTTTCATGGTCTGCAGTGGCGTTGCGAGATGAACTCGAGGTGGCGGTGGAGGCAGCCCTGGGAGCATGCAAGCGGTGCTGTAGACAGGCACTGTTGGAAGAGAAATTCTGATCACCCTTGGGCCAACACTCCGGATCCAGTGATGCAGCAGTAAGTCACATTGCGATGTTGTGAACAAGGGCAGGTGGCCTTGGCACGGTAGAGGTCTCGACACCGGACACCAAGTCAAATGGTTTGACCTCTCTCTGCTCCCAGGGCATGGACTTCATTTTTCCGAAGTCGCTCGGCATCTTTCTGCGTGCGATCACGAGAACGCTGTTCGTGAGAACGAGGTGACACGCCCTTGGAAGGTCGCCCTGCTCCAGCAGAAGGCACAAAGCATGGGTCTGACGCCCGACGACTTCACCCCTGCGCCTTCAGCACTGGCGAACGCCTTCCTCCAAGCAGGCTTGTTGTTCCACGTCTCCCCAACTTCTTCTCTCCCTGCTCTCTTGTTGTTGCTGTTCGAATTTCTTCGGCACGCTCATGCCACCGCTGCAGCGTCTCATCGTCGCCTTCGCATGCCTTACCCAATCCGCTCAGGGCACTCGTGCACTTCAAACATCACAACCCTGTCCCGCATCTACAGTGAACCCTTCCGGCGTGAAAGAAGTCCGTGGAAGAGCGGAACAAATGCTTCAAAACGGTAATATGCAAACATACATCACATAAATAGACGCAGCCAACCAAGTGCATGAAGTGCCCAAAGAAAGCTGACGCATTTTCAGCGACGAAGACAAGAAAAAGAAAATGTAGCACTGCTTCGAACTGAACTCATCCTACGAACCATTTTAACAACTTGGCCGATGAGGGAAGCTCAAGGAGGGGACCTTGGCTTCGGCCAACTAGGTTTGTACACACCACCGGCGGCGTGTAATATTCTTAGCCCTCGTTAGCTACGGATCGGTGGATGGTTCATGCATGCGGCCATCGCTCCAGTGGTTGAGCTGAGGTTTAAGCGGCCTTATGCGTTTACTGATTTCGAATTGATGCCTACAGACAGATCACAAGAAAATGTTGACGGTGCATTTAGTAATCCCTACGTACATGGATAGGAACGCACTGCGATTAGTAAGCGCTGCTTAGACGTTTTGCCGCTACACAATGTTTTGGGTTCGACTCCCCCCAAAGGTTGAGGGCTCGACTCCCAAAAGAGGTTGTGGGTTTGGGTGCAGTAATATACTCGAGCTTAATCAACTGTGCCCTAATCAACTTCACCCTCGTTAACACCAACGTCGTGGGTTCAACTCCCACCAATAGCTATTGGTTCTAGTGCGATAATTATCGCTAGCTAAATATTTCCGCCTTGGTTAACTTTCCCTTATTACCGCTGAAGGTAGTGCGTTCGATTGCTCTACTTCTGTCTTAATTACCTGTGCCTCCGTTAGCTTTGCCTTTAAGTGAACAGCGTAGGCAAATTTTCCGAAAAAAATAATTTTTTGTTTTTGTGTAATTTAAAATCTCTATTCTTTTCTTAACATGACCCAGTGTTTCATTTGCGCGCACGCGAAATATTTACCTCAATATCAACATTTTTCGAAACCTAGGCGGCATCCAGCCACGCCCCCTTTGACACATGCTCGGGATCATTGCCTCTCCTAAACTGAAAAAAAAAAATTTTTTTTCACCGCCTATTTTTTGTCACGTTTAGCGGAATGGCTGTCACTCATCTGGCAACAGTGAAAACCTAGCTAGTATATTTCACTTAGCCAAACGAATCCTAAGACGCAGCTGGATTACTCGCAACGCGCGGCGTTTTGCTCGTGCTTTGGCGTGTTTTCGCGGACAATCGAATTTATTTATACTTTGGTGCTGGTTACTTAGCGGTAATGCAATGACGAAGCCAAAGAAGTGCTTCAAGAAACGTATCTTCCACGGAAACCGGCATAAGTCAACCTCCAATGACGCCAATTCTCCGCAACACAATCCAGCAGTGGGCGCCGCGGCCACCACGTGAACGTCTGCATCGAAGCTTTCGCGCTCGGCGGAACGCTCGAAGCGGAACGCCGGTGTTTCAGCAGCTCTCAAAGCCTGAGCTTCTCCAAAAATGTCTGCATGGAAAAACTAAGAACGCGAATGAGGCGATCAACAACGTTGTATGGGAGCGCGCTCCGAAGAATGTCTTTCTTGGCCTCAAGACGTTGAAAATATCGACAATGGATGCTGTGCTAACTTTTAATGACCGCAGCATTGCTCGATCCGACATTTTGAGGTCATTCGGAGTTTCTCCAGGATGGTTTACAGTTCAGTGGTAGCGCGAAGTTGACCGGCGGCGACTGTACTTTGCAGAGAGGGCTACACGACTGGTAACTAAGGAGGCCCGGAAAACAAGGCGGCTAGCACAGAAAAGAAGTGTTGACGATGGAGGGGACTACCAGGCTGGTGGCTATTGAAAAAATGCGCCAGAATTTGTTTCTATAGTCCTATATTGCAATAAAGCTCTTTCTTCCACTTCAAAACCAATTATCTCAAAACACCAAATTTTGCTGCATTTGACCCTTTTTTTTAGAAACTACAAGAGCTAGGGAGAAAATATTTTCCAGATATTGAGCAAACATTACAGAAAGTCTACTGAACCAGGATTATAAATATCCCTCCAGGATATTTTTTGTTTACAGGCTATTTACTGCAGATTTTGGCTCTAAAATTTGGTGGGTCCAGTAAAAAAATGAAAACAAAAAAACTAATCTTTAAAAAGAAATAATCCTGGTTCAGTAACACTGCCTAACATTGCTGATTACAATGCCACCAAGTTTAATGTTCTAACCCCAGCAGATCCCGAGAAAAACGGTCACGAACATACCCTAAAATGCATGGCAAGAATAGGACCTACCCTGTCCCCTTAATTATACCAAATGTCGTAGGTCCGAGTGCCATCAAAGTTTTTGGGATCGAATGCCCTAAATAGCTGGGAATTATTGATGCCTTAATAAACTTCGCCTGAGTTAGCACCAAAGCTCGTGCGTTCGAGTGCCTTAAACTCCATCCCACATAACTGTTCTGTACTCATTAACTTCACCCTCATTAACACCAAATGTCACGGGTCAGAGTGCGTAAATTAAATCTATCCTAACTGGACGTTTAAAATTTTTGCATGTGGGTCGAACGCTGAACATCGTTCCATGACTAATTGTGGGGTTTCGGGCTCTTGCGGTGGTTGTGTGGAGCCATTACGTTGTGTTTCCGGGGGCTCCGTGTCCCTCTCCTCCTTGCCTGGACGGCGTGGCAGCGGGTCATAAAACACTGTCGCTCAGCTGTCATCCCCCCCATGGGAAGGTCAACAGGCTTTCCCCATTGGCCAACATTTTGGCGGGATTCGGACCCTGCATACGTGCGCTCCGGGTACGCGCGAGCAAGACGGGGGCCGGGGAGACCACGTCGGGGCGTCTGAAGGTGCGTACGTGTTCCTCTCTGCCGGCGGCGGCTCCCTTTGTCCGCCGCCGGCCGATGGTTACTTCGGCTCGTCAGGGTCCCGGCCTCGGCGGGCGCGCGCACTCTTCCGTTGTCCCGATGTCCTGAGGCTGCGTGTTCCGATTGTGCCCCCGTCTGTTCGTCTGTCGTTTCTTTCTATTTCCATTGTCTCTGCTGTGGGGCGCGCGATGGCAGGCGCTGACCGAAGGATAGGCCTCTCAGTGCTGGGTTCTTTGTTCTTTGTTCTTTGTTCTCTCTGACGCGGTGCACCGTTAGCGGCCACCGACGACTATTTGGCCATGTATTGTGTCTTAATTAGCTTCAGATTCGGACGTGATGTTAAAAGGTGTGTTTGTACTGAGTCCCAGCTTAATAAATGTTCTTTGTGGCCTCTAGAGAGTTTGCCTAGGGTCTCCCTTGCTGCACGTGCGGTCTCGCCTTCCCCTAAAGCTGCGCGTCGGCACACCGAGCAGGCCGGAGCAGGCGCGGACGCGGTGCCCTGCACGCATGGCGGCTCGGAGTGCTCGAACCCGCAGTGGTCGTCAAGCGCGCGCGATGTCAGAGCGCGCGCACCGTGAGCGTAGCGAGGAGGCCACTACATTCAATGGCACATACTGAGTGACCTAAGGTGTCAAGAGGTTCTATGAAATGTGGCACACACACAGTCAATTGTTGGCGCAGCTCGGTAAATGGTACGCGTGAGAAGCGTTCTTGGGAGAGTGACGTTATCCCCATGCAACCGCGGTACCGCATTCTAAGGCGTCGCGTTGGCATGCTTGAAGAACCCTTGTCACGTGGATTACATTCTGCTCTGCGTCAGCAAATTTAAGCTATCTCTTGCGTTCTTCACTGTAGAATGGCACCTTCGCAGTGAGTCATAAGTATTTCCTCAAGTTCACGTCAGTCACAATCACATCATCAAACTTTAAGGCGGGCTTATATAACACTTTCATCTACGTTGTCTCCATGTGGTAACGCGACCTCACTTCGTTTTTCATCAAAAAAGGCAGGCGACCCTAATCTTTGACTTAGCTGTCTCTTAGTGGTACTTGCACCTCGGCGTTGGTGATCTTTAGGTTAACCGAGCGAACGCCTTTCCCTTGGCACGATATGCGAGCGAAGAGCGAGGGAGGGCGAGGATAGATGAATGGATGTTATGAGCGTCCCCTTTGGAACGGGGTGGTGGGTTGCGCCACCGAGCTCTTGCTAATATACTGCATAATGTCCTACCTAGGTTAAACAATAAAAAACGAAAAGAAAAACACTGTGAACTCCCAGAACCAAATTTTCTGATCCCCTATTGCGAACTGTGCTTTTGTACGTCTCCATTTTTTTGTGTCTTTTCCCTACTTTTTTCCACCAATCATCCAATCGCCTCTTACTAATGCCTATTGCGGACAGACAGGCAGACAGACAGACAGACAAAGAACTTTAATTACAAGGTCCTGAGAAGCTTTGCCCTAGGGCAGAACTGCGGGCCGCTCCCACGTGGGGACTCGTAGGCCGAGCCTAACCGCCGCATCGTGGGCTCTCTGGACAGCCCAAGTTTGACGTGAAAGTCCTGAGCTCTGGATGGCAGAGCTCCGTTCTTCTTCTGTGACGCGATTGGGTCCCTGTAACGAGGGGCATCGCCAGAGCATATGTGCGAGATTGCTAACAGCCCCACAGTCGGGGCATGTAGAGCTAAAAACCTCTGGAGTGATCGTGTGGAAAAGGGCCAGCTTTGGACAGTACTTAGTCTGAAGCATGCATAAAGTGGACGCCAGAGGTCTAGCCAGTTTGTTGTGATGGGGAGGATGAGTCCTCCTACCCAGGTTACTACGAAATTACTACGCACTATAGTAATTTCGCTGAAAGAAGTGAGAGTGTCCCGAAACTCGAGAACCCTGGAGTCTCAGCTCGATCCTGCTCCAGCGCGGTAGGTTAGTGCGCGCGCTTGGGAGTGGGCGATGTCATTGAGATTGGGAAAGGAGTCAAGCCGGAGGTCGAGGTGAGCGGGAAACCACGTCATGGTGTGCGGAGAGATTATATTGTTCTTGAGAATCTTGTCAGCCTCCTCAGCGATGGATCCTGAAGCGAAAGCCCTGACCGCTGATGTCGAATCAGAGAAGATTTGTGATCTGCTGTAGTCTAGGAGTGCTATAGCAACTGCGACCTGCTCCGCTCTGGTTGATGTTGAGCACTTCAGGGAAGCCGCATCCACTATCTGTCCGTTGTCATCAACGAAAGCAATTGCGAAGTTAGACGACTCTCCATATTGGGCTGCGTCGACAAAACATGCCGAGTAGGGATCGTCCTTGGTACGCTTGAGGAGGGCGAGGGCTCTTGTCCTACGTCTGCCTACGTTGTGTTGAGGATGAACATTACGGGGAAATGGTGCAACTCGTACGCTGTTCCTTTGATCTTCTGAAATTTCATATTTCCGCTCTTCCATGAGGATGGGGTTGATCCCAAGAACCGCCAGGATCTTCTTTCGGCCGGGGTACATAATAAACGCGATAGTTGGGCTGACTCCTGGGCCTCGATTATCTCGTCCATTGTGTTGTGCACTCCTAGTTGCATAAGGAGGTCCGTGCTCGCCCTTGACGGAATGCCTCCTAGTACTTTTTTATACTTTTTTGGATGAGCGTGTTTAATCGTTTCTTCTCGGAGTTATACCAGTTGTGCATGGCTGCCACATAAACTATATGACTCATAAAGAAGGCGTGGAACAACCTGAGGAGGTTGCCTGCTTTTAAGCCTCCATGCCTATTCGAGACTCTGTTGATGAGCGTGATCATGTTCTCAGTCTTGGCTGTGAGCTTGTTGAGCGTCGTATTGTTACTGCCCTTGGATTCGATGAACATGCCAAGTACCCGAATGGTGTCTACACTGGGGATGGTGCAGCCACTTTTAGTGTGGAGTTTGATGTTTATTTCAGACAACGGTTTCCAGCCGCTAGGTTTGGGACATCTCCTGACTGACCTGTAGAGGAGCAGCTCAGACTTGCTCGGGGAGCATCTAAGCCCCGTATTTTCCAGGTACATCTCTGATCTACAGTGTCCTGTAGGCCTAATTCAACAGCTCCTTCACTTCCTCCGGTGCACCAGATTGTGATGCCATCAGCGTAGAGCGTATGATTAATCCCTTCTATGTTGGAGAGCCTTTGCGATAGTTTCTTCATGGCGATGTTAAAAAGCAGTGGTGAGGCTACCACTCCTTGTGGCGTGCCTCTGGGGCACGAACTGAAATTGTCGGACTTGAGCTCACCGAATTTGAGCCTGGCCTTGCGATCCCGTAGGAACGAGCTTATGTATCTGTGGAAGGCGTCTCCCAAATTGAGCTCCGAGATGGAGCTCAGAATGTGCGCATGGGATACATTGTCACCGCCTTCTCCAGGTCTAAGCCTAGGATGCCTCTTATATCCCTTGTGGTGTTGTCAATGATTTAACACTTGATGAGCTTCATCACGTCTTGCGTTGACTGGGCCAGACGAAAGCCGATCATGTTGTAGGGAAACAATCCTTGTTTCTCGATGTGCTTGGACATTCGATTGTGTATGACATGTTCCGCTACTTTGCCCACGCAGGACGTGAGGGAAATGGGTCTGAGGCTAGAGACTCGGGGGCCTTCCAGGCTTTGGAATGAGGATGACTGAGGCCATTTTCCAGGACTCCAGGACAACCCCTCGTCCCCATATTCCATTAATCTCCTCTGTCAACTATTCTACAGAGCAGTCGTCCAGGTTTCTGAGTGCCCGGTTGGGCATGCCATCAAGACCAGGGGCTGACCTGCCATTTAGATTCTGGAGAGCTTCCCTTACTTCGCATGCCTTGAAGGGGTTATCCAGCTCAGGGCAAGATGAGCCTTTGTAGGGGGGATAGTTTTGGTTACTCGAGTTGCCCAGTAGCAGATACTTGCGAGTGAGTCTGTCGAGTACGGTCTGCAATGTCTCTGATTGTGATGCCTGATGTAGAACCATTGCTATCACTTGTCTTTGGTTTGACTTGGTATTGGTATCATCGGGCAGATGCTTGAGTGGATTTCATTTAGCTCCAACTCTCATCTGGCCATCCACGGAATTGCAGACCTCATCCCACTGTTGTCTGCTCAAGGTTTGGCAGTGATTTTCTATAGTTTTGTTGAGCTCCACGATCTTTTTTCGGAGCCTTCGGTTGAGTTTCTGCCCTTTCCATTTGTTCAAAAGTGACGTTTTAGCTTCTAGAAGATGAGCGATGCGGCTATCCATCCTGTCCACCTACAGTTGTCTGGATTTTCTTTGTCGCTGCGCTGATATCCTCCTTTACCTGTTCAGCCCACTGCTCTAGGCTAAGTGCTGAGTCATGTCTTTGTGCTCGCTCTTCCCGAATCTTGCGAAAGTAATCCCAATCTGTAATAGTGAACTCCTTGAGGTCCCTGCTTCTCAGGTTGACGGAGGCGGCCAGGATGTTGTGATTACTGCCAAGGTCCACTTGGAAGTTGGACCAAGATGCGGATTCCACATTCCGTATGAAAAAGAGATCAGGTGTGGTATCCCTAGAGCAGGAGTTGCCGATCCTGGTCGGAAAAGCCGGATCTGTTATAAGCGTGAGGTTATATTGACTGTAGTTTGCCATAGGTCAACACCCTTGCGGTTAGCTTGTTGGTAGCCCCATGCTTGATGCGGAGCGTTGAAGTCTCCGGCCACCAGGAGTGGGAATGTCTTGGCCTTGCTTGTAGCCCTGTTGATAATTGCCGCGAATGTTTGCCTGAGGTCTTTTGGTGCACTGTATATCTTAAGTATAAATAGACTTTTCTTGAACTGTCCGCTGGAGGTGATTTCAACGAGCGAGTGATCAACCTTATTGGATTGCAGATTCAGATCGTGGGCTATGAACGCACATTTGTTGATGACTAATGTGCTGATTCCCCTCTCCTCATCACCATATTGGGTATGCGATTTACAGCCTGGTAGGGTGACCGCATCCGTGAGCGTTTCTTCTAATATGATTACATGTGGCTTTTCCGGGTGAGTCCGAATGAACTGTTTGAGGATATTCCTTTACGATGGAATCCCCTACAGTTCCACTGCCAGATATTAATTACCCTGTGATGTGCCGCCATGGTGGGACGTAGCAGTTAGCTTGTATTATAATATGCTGCGGAGCGCAGCCGCTGCCGACCTTTCAGTGTCGGTGTGATTCCCTTTGTCCAACAATGTAATTGTAGCCATTGTATAAACGTGGCGCTCCAGATTATCGCATCTGATTCCTAGTGCTCTGACCGCCTCCGCGAGTTTGTCAGTAACAATTTGAATTTTTTCGAGGGATTCATCAATTTTATCTAACGTTTTTTCCAATTTACGAACACTGGCGCTCTTATCTAAGGCATAAACTGCCAGCGCCCTCTTTTTGGGTAGACCATTGGCAGTCGGTTCTGCTACAGGGATCTCCATGGGCGTTTCTACTGCAGGGGCCTGAGTTGGTTGAACTGTCCCTCGCTTGCTGGCTTTTTTGAGTTCTGAAATTTCTGCTGTAAGCTACTCCATTGCGTATTTTAACGAAGCGTTTTATCTTTCCAATTGTGCCATCCTGTTGTGCTCTGGCGATTTACCCACGTTACCTTTTTCGGTGATTCCTTGACCCGGTCAGCCCATGTGGTACCACGATCAGCACGCTCCTGGATATGAACAGCAGGTCCCCTGGAACGAGAGTGGCCCCTGGAGCGGGAGCAGGTCCTGGGGCCCTTGCGACCCCTGGAAGACGAGCGTTTGGTCGAACGAACCCTAGAAGGGGCACGGTCCTGGTAGCCGCTATCCTCGCCGCCGGGGTCTCGGGATCGGCTCCTGGATCTGTGCGAGCTGCTGAGGGCCTGCTTGAGAGGGGTTGACGACCCAGTTGGTTGTTTGGATTGTTCGCGGTTGCACCGTTCTCTTCTCCGTTGTCTAATTACAAACGGAATTTGGAACCTTTGCATGCAGGTTCTGTCAGCCGTGGGATGAGTGCCTCCGCAGAGGGTGCACTTCGGTGTACATTCGTGCTTATCGTACGGGTTGCTCACACCACAGCCGCGGCAGATTGCATTTTCAGGGGCTGGGCAAACGTAAGCTCTGTGACCAAGCTTCCCACATGCATAGCAAACGTCAGTTTGTCTGCGATGAAGTGAGCATTTGACCAAACTGGGACCGCATTTTACGTAGTCCGGGACTTTGAGTCCATCAAACGGGATGACAACAGTGCTTTTGTTGTTGATTCGTCTCACCTTGGGGGCACTTGGATTCTTGGGTTCGATAATGAGGCGTTTGAGCTCCTCTCGATCGATGGTGGGATCAATTCACGAAAAAGTCCCTTGCATTGAGTTTTCGGGGGCTGCGATATATGCACTAACTTCGTAGCTTGCTTGTCAAATAAGTATAGCTTTCACATTGGCGTGAAAGTGTGGTGTGCTTGCCACCAATATGTTTTGCACCATGTTCGGACATATCTACCTCCGTAAGTCTAGCAGCGGTAGTGAGAGCTTGGGCATAACGAACATGGTCTTCAGGTAGTCGAGGCAATGTCGAAGCAGCGGACATGTTTATTTTCCACTGCTCTTGCTGAACCCAAGGGCTTCAAGGAGGCCAGTATTGCCTAATCGACCGCTGGGTAGACGCCTTCACATTCTAATAAAACATGCACCATAGTTTCCCTAGCTTTACCGCAGCAAGCACATGCTTCTTCTTCCTTCTTATATCTCGCTTTATAGGTGCGTGTTCTAAAGCATGCTGATCTCGCTTCGCAAAGTAATGAGCTTCCCTTTGAGTTTCTTTCCTGATTTCGTTTTTTCCTCTTAAGTAGTTACTCATGGCAGGTTTCTTTACCATTGCCGCCACCCATGAGATTTCAGCCTCTTTGACTTTCCGCTTGACGTTCTTTGTTGCCGCATACTTGCTGGTAAGCTTCCTAGTTCTTTTCCTCCACTGTGAATCAATGTTTTTCCTGAACAGATACCGCAACACTCTCCCAGCCCACTTAATTTCTTCCATATTCCTCAGTCATTCTTCATACTCAATTTTAGTGCGAGCTTTCCTTACTCTAAATGTAGTCCAGCCCATATCACCCTGCACAGCTTCATTTGTAGTCTTCCCGTGAGCGCCAAATGCGAGACGACCCACTGACCTTTGGTTCCCATCGAGTCCTGATTGTACCCCAGATTTCCAAAAGTAAGTCCTGGAACCATTACACCTTTCCAAATACCTCGAGGCACCTCCTACCTATTGTATCCCTATAGCGCTCTGTGCTTCATTATGGCTGCATTTTTCTTCCCCTTCCCTGTTATTTTTTCCTGTGTTTCCATATATCTATTGCCTTCATTTATCCATACACCAAGGTACTTATATTCTGTTATCCGAGGTATTTCCTGGCCCGGTATCGCCACTGTCTGTTCACTGCTTTCATTGAATGCCATAACACGTGATTTTCTAACACTAAATTTCAAACCTAAATTGTTGCCTTCCTGTCCACAGATATTAGCCAGACGTTGCAAATCACTTTGCTTGTTAGCTAGCAACGCAATGCCGTCTGCATAAAATAAAGCTGGAAGCTGCTGCTCTACTACTGTACCCGCCTGTTTGTATAAGATATTAAACAATATTACTTCCTTCTAGCGCCCTCTCCATCCTCACCATCTACGAGGAGGAACTGCAGTAAGCGCCACCTGGCGGGGCGTAGCCCCTAGCGAGCGCCGCAGGAAGCGCACCTTACCCGCCGGCTTTCTGGTTCCGACGTCAGAGCATGTAACGAGCGCGCGCGCGCGCGCATCTTTAAGCTGTTTCACATGGCGCGATTTTCAGTCAGCGACACGGAGAATTGCGTCGTTCAGCGGCCGCTGCGACGTCGTGGGCTGTCCGCGACTGGATTCCAACAAGTTGGTCGCGCCGTCACTCAGTCGCAGCGATGGGCGCAATGTGTGAGGGGCAATGTGTGACGAAACAAAGTGCCGCAAACGAACTATAGGTCCGCAAATATAGTCCAGTTGTGGGATAAATTGTTTAGTGGGCTGTAGCCACGCACTCCTGAAATACCTGCTCGCAGTTGGATGCCAACGTTGCGGCACATAAACACCCTGCCTTCTGGGAAATCTAGAGGTCTGCGCTCCTAGAGACTTGTAGCGCGAAGTGTGGCGACGTCGTCCTCACCCATTAAAGTATTGTCGTGCATTCACAGAAGGTATCTGCGCCAGTTAGACACGTTCCTGGCATTCAAATGATCCTGTGAACCAGCACCGTGTGCCAGATCCATATCACAGAAGGCTTCGTGTAAGATAACTTAAACATGATTGGAGAAAACGCACACAAGGATGAGAGTGATAAATACACATTTTTTTCTTTGAAGACACAACAGAAAAAAATAACTGTTGCTGTATCCCTTCGGGCTCGAGGCCGCCAGATGGTTGCCGGCAGTGCACCTCATGTTTCACTTAATCTCAAAGACTTCCCGGAAATCCAGTTCCTCGTCGTTTTCACATGGCATACTGTTGATCGGGTGGACGGGAATGCCGCGCCTGCGGAGAGTTGACGAAAAGGAACTTCGGCTCCAGTTTTGTTTCACTGTATGAAGTGTGTACTAAATTGCAGAGAATGTATGCTTGTTTTAATGGATGATTTGTGACATAGTACTAAACATAGTACTGAGTGCTCTGGCCATATTGTATTGCATTTAACTTTTTTTCAACATAATGCCGCCTGACCTCAGGGCTATAGCGCGAGTGCGTGAAGTGCACAGCAACAAAAAGAAAGATGTGCAGAGCATTACAAAGATTTATTAGGTGCTAAAACTAATCAAGTGGTAGTGCATCAATACTGCCAGGCAAATAACTTCATTCAAAGGCATGGGGGAAAGCTATTTAAATATTACCTTCAAGTTATCTAAAATTTAGAAAATGTTACACAATGCACTAAGGGCAACGAGTGAGCTTAAGTGCAGAAACTTCAAGTATTTCGAATGGCAATGCTCGTGAAACAGGGTTTCTTTTAAGAGTGGAAGATTAGACGGTGACAATAAATATATGTTATGAACATAAAATTTCAAGTGTTCTTTTTTTAACTAATTATGAGTTGTAGCGTTTTTTATGCCAGATCCTGGCACTTGACAGATGCTCCAGAATCAGACGGGAAATAACTTTGTAGGTTAGGAATTTAGTTCCTTTAGTAAAACTACGTAATGTGCAACACAAATATCCTAGACGCCCAACTGTGTGGTTGCATGTAAATTAAATGTGTACTTTTTGTGACGTGAGCAGAACAGGTTTCTAGGCACTGTAATGAGCCACTCTCTGAAAATGAAAGCATTCACGTTTCGACAAAAACACACAGCCCGTCTCAATTGGCAACAGCATCGCACGAGTAACGCAAAGACGAAGGTTCAGATTCCACATGCGGCAAGTTATTCTTTTAGAAAACATGGAATCCAGCCTTTAAGACGCAGACACTAGGAGAGAAGTAGACAGACACACGCTGGGACTTGCAACTTGATATAGTTATTCTTTATATTTTTATATGCCTTCACTTTGTCATTTCGATATTTTAATTAAAAAGGTAATTTACCCTATAGTCTTATCGGTTTCATTATCTGTTGGCTTATATAATTGTGAATAACAAATATTTGGCTCCACAGTTACCGTTTTCGTCCGTCGTACTAAAACTATGGTCGTAATACTCATTTGCCATTTTCTACACGACGAATGCTTTCAACGCAATTGTCAAGAGCTTCATGATTAGCAGTATATCCAACAACATAGTATATTCACCATTTATCTGCATGTAGACCCCGTTTCGTACCGATATTATAGAACAAGTAACCTATATATAGCAAGAAAAAACGCACAATAACGCATACCACCGAACCAAACCATATCGGACACATTTATGGCAGACGATGCGACATTGCTTAAACGAACAGACTCTGGCTTTTGGTCGAAATATATAACCATGCATGTATATAAATTTTGCTCAGCTTATGTAAGAACACTTAACAGGAACGACTGTATTAAAGACCTTAGAAAAATCGATAAATATAGCATCAACTTGGTCACCAATGCGAAGAGAATGGCAACTAACCTCCGTAAACAATGACATTTCAAAAGCCATGCGGTTATAGCGACATTTATATTAATAAAAGGAAAAAAACTTGATTATTTTTAAAAGTGCAACTCTATGTTGACTTCACACTTATAGAATGACAGAACTTTCTGCACTTTCCTGGAATTAGTAACTAGACCACTGTAGATTATTTCTAAATGATAATCTTGGTATGCTTGCTCCTATAGAAAGAATATCCTACAATAAATATAAAATGTCACCAAGCGCTCTTCCTTCTAGGCGGCAAGTAAAATTTTTGTGTTAGCAACATCAAATGAGTTGGCTAACCAATATCGAAGGCTTCAAATTTCCACTGCTCTCTTGCGATTACATCAGTGGACATAGATGTATGACAGAATGATCAGATGATACTAGAATTGTTTCAAAGTTTACAAGCACTGCTTTCTACTAAAACTAACAGAGTATAGCATGTTCTTTCAGAGTTAGCAGAATTTCTTCTTTTTATCTCCTGAGGTTTGTAGCACAATAGTGCTCCTCGAGTTGAACAGCTAAGCGACCCACATTATTTGCACGAGAAATGAAAATGCATAACTGACTAATTGCCAAAGTTCTTTATGGCGTGTGTTGTAAAGTGCGAAATGTAGCCGGCGAATTCTGAAAGCATGTCTGCTTGGAACACATTCTGAGCATCATACCACCTTCTAGGTATGTGATTCCAGAATGTGCGACGAAATGCATTGGCTTTCCAGCTAATTTGTGTTTCAATGCATGAATCAGCGTTTTCTTAACAAAGTAATGGATACAGCAGTTCATTTCTCACTGCAAGTTTGTCCTCAAAAGTGGTGCTAGTTTCAAAATTGCTTCCAAATGAATGTCCTTTCATACTTCCTAGCTTCCGTCTGTAAATAAAAAAAAAGATTGTGGTTCTACGTGCCAAAACAACGATTTATTATGAACCACGCCGTAGTGGAAGTAACGGCATTAATTCTGACGCCCTGGGGCTCTTTAAAGTATGCCCAATACACGGTACAAGGGTGTTCTTGCTTTCGTTCCCCATCTAAATGTGGCACGAATTTGAACCCGCGACCTCCTGCTTAGCAGCTCAGCGCCTTAGCCACCAAGCCACCACGGTGGGCCTTTTAGTAAATTGCAATAGGCTTCCTAAAGAATTAGGTAAACAGTTATTTAATCAAAGTTCGTACATCTTTTGCTGTGCATTTTGATTTCTGGCGCAAGCAATACAGTCACAGCCTAGTAGGAGACAGGAAAGCAGGTGTAGAGGACGTATAAAAACACTTTATCAGAGCAAAAAACGCGACGTCGTTGTCGTCTCTGTTGTTCTACCCGCGAGCTACTTCAGCTTCATTTTCATCGCCTGGCACATACCCGCGGCTACCATACAGTATGTGGCATTTGCCCCTCCTTTGGAAAAGAAAGAAGACACTGTCCAGATGCACCAACCTCCGAAGGCAGTGCACAGACGGTGCAAAGTTGAGGTCATGAGGAAAAGTATGGCTTCATTCGAAGCACGTGCACGGCTTTCGGCAGATGCCGTCGGCGTTTGGAGCAGTTATGACTGTCAGGGACAACTTCATAATTTATATCGCTGATGTGGCGCAGAACTGTGTGCGGCCCGAAGTATCTTTGCAGGAGCTTCTCAGACAGCCCCTGCCGACGAATAGCAGTCCAGACCCACACCTGGTCTCCGACGTTGTACGTGACAGGTCTGTGCCGAATATTGTAGTGTCTGGCATCGTATTCCTGTTGTTCTTGGATTCGCAAACGCGCAAGCTGCCTGGCTCCCTCTGCGCGTTGCGTAAACTCCTCGACACCAGTCTCGTCATCACCGCACTCGTGTGGCAGTATTGCATCCAACATTGTTGTCACTTCCCGGCCGTAAACGAGGTTGAAAGGTGTCACGCGTGTTGTCTCTTGGCGAGCTGTGTTATACGCAAATGTAACATACGGTAAAATCTCGTCCCAGTTCTTCTGGTCAACATCGATGCACATACTCATCCTGTCTGCCAGAGTTTTATTCAAACGTTCTGTCAGTCCATTGTTTTGGGGATGATAAGTCGTGGTCTTTCGATGAGTGGTATCATTTGGTAGCAATACGGCATCCAGAAGCGCAGCCGTGAACGCAGCACCTCTGTCTGTTATGACTACTGCGGGAGCGCCATGCCTTACAACAACGGCTTCGATGAAAAATCGCATTGCTTCGGCTGCTCTTCCACATTGGATAGCACCTGTTTTGGCGTATCGAGTAAGGTAATCTGTGACGATGATTATCCATCTATTTCCGGCAGTAGACAGTGGAAACGGACCTAACAGGTCCATGCCAATTTGTTGGAGCGGTGCTTGCGGCATCTGAACAGGATGCAGCAGTCCAGCTGGCTTGCCGGGCGGTGCTTTACGGCGCTGGCAACCCAGGCATGTCTGTATGTAACGTTTCACGATTGACGCAAGTCTCGGCCAATAGTACTTTAGCCAAATTCTTGCCAGTGTACGGGTGTAGCCCAAGTGACCAGCGGTTGACTCGTAGTGACAGGCACGTAGGACTTCGTCCAGAACAGATGCGGGAATGACGAGTAGGTAGCTGCTGCCATTAGATAAAAAGTTCTGCGTTCTCGCGTTGCTGGCGTGGAACGGTGACAGTATCTAGCACGCCTAGAAAAGCCGCGTCATCATCGTCGTGCTCTGTAGTCTCAACAGGAGACCGAGAAATGCAGTCGGTGTCGGTGTGTCGTTTCCCCGATTCGTATACAACCGTGAAGTCGAATTCTTGGAGCCGAAGAGTCCAGCGCGCAAAACGACCAGCTGGATCTTTTAAATTAGTCAGCCAGCAAAGTGCATGATGATCACTGACAACGGTGAAACACCGACCATACAAATATGGCTGAAATTTCAGGACTGCCCACACCAGTGCGAAACATTCTTATTCTGTAGTGTAGTAGTTAGCCTCCGTTCTTGATAGCGTCCTGCTGGCGTGCGCAATCACTCTTTCGATGCCGTCCTGCCGCTGTACAAGCACTACGCCAAGGCCGAGTTTACTAGCGTCGGTATGAAGCATCGTCCGAGCGTCTTCATCAAAGTGTGGGAGCATGGGGGAGTTCTGCAACCGTTGCCGCAGGTCGTGAAATGCCCGTTGCTTGTCTTCACCCCACACGAAGGGGACATCTTCTCTGGTGAGATGTGTTAATTAATGGCCATGCGATGCGCGAAAATTCCGCAATAAACCGTCGGTAGTAGGCGATGAGGCCCAGAAAACGTCGGATGGCCTTTTTATCTGATGGCATTGGGAAATTAGCGACGGCAGAGAAGTTCTTCAAAACCAAAATGGCACTTTTCCGATTTCAAAGTTAGACCGTCAGGTGAGCGTGTTCAAAGACCGTCTGTAGTCTCCGCAAGCGTTCCTCGAACGTGACGGAGAAAACAATCACGTCGTCGAGGTAGACCAGACAGGTTTGCCATTTCCGCGTAGGTTAATCGTCGCGGCACCGACTGCCAGTCAGGCGACAAAAAGGCCTGTCGAACTACCTCCCAAACGATATCAGCGACAGAGGCCACCTCTGGTGCCATGGAAGAAATCCTGAGCAGCCGAATCTCCTCTCGCACAATCCCTCGGATGACTTCCCGCAGAGACGTGCCGCAGCTCTCAGGTAGAATTAAAGGATTCACCGGTGAGTTCTTGCGATCATATTGGTAGTACCGTTGTTGTAGTGCCCGTTCGATAGTGGCAACCTCCGTGGTAAATTCGCAGACTGTCGTCGGTGGGTTCCTCACGCGTCCGGCAAACAGTTCGTCCTTCACTGCGCGCAAGAGATAGCGCAACTTCTTTTCTTAGGCCATCTCAGGGAAAGGCCATCTCTGCGGAAAAGGCGGACCATATTTTCTGCAGACATGGCAACGCTCTGGTTTGGTTTTTGAATACGGGATTCGAGAAGGCGCTGTGTGTTCTCTCTTCTGTCGATACTAGGGAATGTGTCTAGCAGCTGAGTGCGGAAGGCATCCGATGTGGTCAAACTTCTCTCCCGGTTCACAACCCACGTCGGCGTACTGTCTTGAAGCGCAAAACAGACATTAGCCAGCTTTTGCTGGGAGCCCCAGTCATTATAACTGGCGACACGCTCGAATTGGTCCAGCCAATCTTGGACATCTTCAAAAGCTTCACCATAGAAACTTTCTGGGATCTTAGGATTCTGCAGCTCCCCCTGCGATGTAGTTGTAGTGGCCATGGCGGAAGTAGGTAGACGCGTTCCTGCAGGGTCCTGCAAAAGATTGAACTAGGGCGTCAGGCCTGGCAGGCGGCGACTGCACCGGTGAACAGGAGCTTCAACGAAAGAAGGTGTTTCACCGCGTTCGAGGTATGGCTCCGCGAAGGCATGCCGAGCATGAGCAAATCCTACCCAGCCCCTCCACCAGTGTCACAGCCTAGTAGGACACGGGAAAGCCGGTGTAGAGGACGTATAAAAGCACTTTACCAGAGCAGTCAACGCGACGTCGTTGTCTTCTCCGTTTTTCTACCCGCGCGCTACTTCAGCGTCGTTTTCGTCGCCAGGCACATACCCACGGTGACGATTAGGATGTGGCAATATCCGGCTGTTTGAGTAATCCAGCTCTATGTAAATTTGAACTATATATCATAGGCGATTTTCAAAATTCGTTAAATTATTAGAGAAACCTAGTAACATTTCTTGTGTAATTGTGGTAAATTTTGAAGGCCTTTCCAAAACAAGGTTCGAAATAAAAAAAGCCACTTATGCAACCGCGCTGCTGGGTGACGTTTATACTGACTCTCGGCGCGACATTGGCTGGTAAAGAGCATGTGCTGTACTCTGTCTTGAAACTACGAATGATTTCTTGTGAGATGGGCAGTAGTCCTAAATAAATATATAAATCAGCTCATTAGCATGTAATCAGGCAGAGGTTGGGTGGTTGTTACTAATTTCAAAAAAATAAAGGTATGACCGAAATATCTTACACGGATTCGTAAGAGTGGTCTGTGAGGCATGAAATAAAACAAATTTAGGCAAGCATACAAACGCTAAAGTCCTGATGATGGGTCTTCTTGAAGAAGACATCCTTGTCTCAGCATTTATTTGTTCATTTAGTGCATAGTGCGAATGCGTGGAAGTTCGTTGCAGGAAACGCAATAAAGGAACAACGCATAGAGTTAAAGTAGACCCAAAGACTAGAAGAAAGGCAAGCAACCAAATATTATACTAAAGAAATGAAATATGCATTGACATTAGGATACATGGCATAAGCTATAGAAGGAGCTGCCTTCTTTCCAGTCTGTGAAGAAAGTGGGATGTATAAAATAATGAAAGCAGCAGTGACCAGCACCAACCTCAGCATACGGCATCGATGCGCGTTGAGCCTGACCACCGCGCGATCAGCTTTGTCCACGTCGCGGCTACTCCACAGACGCTCTGCCACGGCCGAAGCCCTTGGCCTGCGGGCAAAAAAAGAGGTTCTGAGCACCCCAATGTGATAATGTCCTCCACACAGGACCAGTGTCAGGGCTAACTACTCAACACTGTGTTATCCTACTAGTACTATGCAGGGTGTGAGAACTATCATGCACCAAAATTTAAAAATATGTAAGCGCCACGTACCTGCACAAAACCAGGGTAATACTGTTTGCCGTCGCTTGGAGATACTCGGGTCATATTTTGCACTCTTCTAATTACATAGTTAGTCTCAATTATTCAACTTCTCGAATGTTATAATTAGGTGAAAAGAGTCTATCAGAAAATTGCAGAGCAACATGCAAAATTTTTGACGCAGCTTTCAGTTGCTCAACACATGCTACATAAATAGTGTTTTTCCGAGCGTGAAAGAAGCCCGCGAATACAAGCAAAATCTAGGCACGGAAAAACTGCAACAATGCTCACCCCTGACGCGCATTTTCGCTTCTTCGTGCAGTTCGCCGGTTACCTTGCTGCCCCCAGATTCGAGAACGCTGCTGCGCATGTCCCTGACATCACGCTGTGCTTGGCGTTATCGTCGTTCTCTTGCCGTGTCATGGATGTGCCAGGCAGTCAACGCGTGGTCGAACCTACCTTCCTTGCACATAACAGCGACGATTTGCTCCTCCTTTCATCGGCCCATCTCCTGCATGCTCCGCTGGACAAGATTGACGTCACACTCCCCCGCCCAATCGCCGACCGATCAAGTTCCACGACGACATGGTTTACGGCTACAAAAGCATCACCGGCAGTTCTCTTCTTCAGTGGGTGGCGAGGCAACAGTGGCGGGGGCACCATGTTGTTCCGCTGTCTGTTTATCACGCAGGTATGTTAACTTGGTGCATACGTTCTGAAGACCGATGTATACTGCTGTTCCCTCGTCCACTTGACTGCTAACACGCTTTTGTCAATATTTCATTGTATCCTGCAGTGCTAATTTCTACCCGCACGCAGACGTTTATTGAGCAGCGATATGGATTCTAACCGAAGTTCCAACGTCCGTCCTCAGCGCGATCCTGCCTCGCAACAACGGTTGACAGTTATTATTAACAAACCGAGATTGCGCAAATGCTCTCTGAACTCCTGAATGGTCAAAAGAAACTAGCTCACGATATTTCTGGACTAAAATGTTTCAGTCATCTGTGAACACGAGGTTTGAGGCTTTGGAAGCTCCTGTCGCTTCCCTAGAGTCACCCTCAACGTCTAGTGGTGCTCAGGCTTCTAATGGTAACCTACACATTCAGATTCAGCAATTAAGAAACGCTACATCGACACTCTCTTGCGCAAATGACACTTTCGAAAACAGATGGCATAAGAACTATAACATACACGGTCTCAGCAAGGACCCTAACGAGAATTATGCGGAACTTTCTTCCAGGAATGTTAAGTGGCTCCAGGACACTTCTAAGATCGCATGCACGCGTACCGAAAGATTCGGTAATAATTTTAGAGGCCGCTCACGTACCGGCACTATGAAGTTCCTAGATTTTCAGGATAAGATTTTGGGGCTGAAGAATTACTATAAACTTAAGAACACTCGCTTTCGTGTTTCGGAAGACTTATCCCCTCAGGTTCATATTCGCAAGAAGCTACTGGAAGCGTCCTGCTCTCATAAGGATAATGGCTCCTCTGTCCAACTTAGATACCATACAATTGGGATGTCATATATTTTAGTGAGGTTATCTACTGGCTCACCTAAACCCCCCGAAACATTTCCTAGGGCCCAATCTCCTTGACCGCATGGCACAAGCAATATACTTTCCATTTTAAACATTAAAGCAAGAAGCCTTCTGAATAATTTATCTAAATTTCTTTCCATAGTCTCGTCTTACTCCCCGCATATCATCGGCGTTACTGAGAACTGGCTGCATGGTGGTGTACATGATTCTTAAGTAACCCTCCCTGCCTTCAACGAAGTTCCAGGAGACAAAAAATCCGGGAGAGGAGGCAATGTTGCTCTATACCTTCGATCGCACCTCCGCTTTTCTGTAATCCGTGCCCAACCTGATGCTGAGCCTTTGTAATGTAAATTTCAACTAGAAAACATGTATTTGATTATACGGGTCGTTTACCGTCCGCCTCGTTCTAATATTGAGTAATTACACAATCTAAGTAGATTTCTTATCGTAGTTTTAATATCTTATCCAACGTTATCTGCATGGGCGATTTTAATGCTCCAGGCGTAGATTGGCTACCTATAAAAGGGAGCGGACACGAAGTATCTATCGGGTGGGAGTTGGTTCATATTTCATTCTCCTGTGGCCTGCACCAAATCGTCCAGGATTTCACTCGGCAAAACTACAGTCCCTGATCTTCTTTTCTTTACTACGTCTCTTATTAATTCTGGTTAGGAATGCGATGTATTTATGAAGTGGTTAACCTTAAGGCTGTGTTAGTTTTAGTTCCAGGCATCGTGCATAAATACTGTCACATCTACTTCACATTTCCTGTTTTCAACCACGCTGATGATTTGGCAAGAACAGATGCCCTATGCGATTGTTTTCTTGAGTCTGGGCTAATAAGTACCACGATACTAATACCATTGGCAAGTTTCTTCGAAAGATCTTGTCAGCAAGCGTATCTCCCTTTTCATCCTTTTAAGAGCAAACAAAACCAACACTGGAATCGCTTACATAACTAGCGACCTTTTGCATTTATCTCAGGATATTTTACGCCAGATTACGTCGAACAAAATGCTCTGGCGACCAAAAAAGTAATCGCACAGTTTCTTAGCGCTAAAAAGATACTTCTTTTTAAAATGGATGCTGAAAAAAGAATTTTATTACAAGGCAACCTTGCCGAAATTAATGAACACTAATTTCCGTAAATTTTGGAAAGTTATCCTACCAGCTTTGTCATCCTCGGACACGCTGACAATTAACAAAGTTGCAGTTTCTGATACACGGACAATAACTTCTTTTATTACCTACGTCCACTCTGTCTTTATGATGGACAATTCGGTAATCTCTGTTTTTCAGTCTGAACCATTCCCTCCTTTCGACGATGTGTCACTGTGCCCTGAGGATGTAGATAACCTAATCCTAAACTTACACACAAAGAAGTCATGTGGTCCTGAGGGTATCCCGATCGCTTTTCTAGTTCGATACTCCATTTAGTGTAGTAGATATCTAACAATTATCTTTAGAATATCTCTCTCAACCGCCACCCTTCCTCCCTCGTGGAAACTTGCTTCAATCTTCCCCTGATTTAGGTCAGGTAACGTTAAATTATTATCTAATTTTAGGTCCATCTCCTTAACAGCACATTCATGTAAATTACTCGAACACATTATCGTTAAACATACTATGAAATTTCTTGAAAATCACTTGAACTCATTTTCCAGCATAGCTCTAGACGCGGCCTCAGCTCTACAACACAATTGACAGAATTCGTTCACGATATCAGCAGCTCTTGAAACACAGATGAAGAGCTTGATGTTATCTTTAAAGACTTTGCAAAGGCCTTCGACAGTGTCTCACACCCAAACCTTAAGCACAAGTTGTTCGCTTTATTAAAAAGCACCCTTGGTTGATTGGCTATCGGCCTTTCTTTCACAGAGTTCACAATATGTTTCAAGTCTACTAACTCACCCTTGATGCCTGTTTTATCGGGGGTTCCCCAAGGTTCAGTACTAGGTGCTCTCTTATTCGTGATTTATATTAATGATCTCCGCCTGCATACCTCTGTTAAAATAGGCTTTTTTGCTGGTGAATACGTTTTATGTCATACAATTAAATCTCCAACTGATCATGTTGACTTCGTTCGCCGATTTCTGTAACTGGTCCAAAGCATGGCAAATAAATACCAACTTTTCCAAAACAGTCTCAATGTGATCTACACGACGTTCATGCTCTTCCTTTTTTGCATTGCCTTTAATATTACTTTAAATAGTGTGTTCGAATCCAAATTTTCAGATATCGTACTAAGACGCAATTCGTCACTGTCAAAACACATTGACGTAACCGGTAACAAGGCCCTTAAAGGGCCCCTCACCAGGCCTGGCCATTTGGAGCTGACAAACGCAGAGCATACAATGCACGCCAACGATCGTGTTTGCAAAGAATTACATCGCTACGCGCCGAGTAAAGGTCGGACATTTCAACCCAAGCGCCGTTTTCCATTTCCCTCGCGGCTACCGCGCTCCAAGCTGAACGGTGACGTACTCGTGTCCGCAGTGTGAGGTTTCTCGTGTTGACACGTGGCTTCGAGAATTATTCAAAGCAACATCTCTTATTTCTGTGATGTGTTGCTTGAATTGACCAATTAAAGTTTAGGGAAATAATAAAACACACAAACGGAATATCTGAGTTTTTTTTTTTTTTTGTTTACTTCGCAGCGAAGCAAGAGCGATGTACTTCCGCTTTGTCAGCTTGTTCCCACGGTCGTGCGGTCACGTGTGCAGGTACCGAAACTATGCCATTTTCTACCGTGTTCCAGCGCATGTTCATGCTCTGCGATCCGCTTGTGTCTGCCTCAGTACTCGTATAGCACGGAATTATACCGCTAGTCATATCCTTGTGCACAGCGCGCAAAATCGAGCAATGCGCGAAACGAGACAATCACAACAGCTCGGGCGCAACGCCATCGGCGAAAATGCGCAGCGGCGAAAAAAAAGACAGCTAGGATAAAGAACTGGGCCTGTGGCATATGCGTAACGTGATCCTTGAGATCCGGTATGGGAGAACGCAGGGAAGGAATTTCGTTTGAGGAGGCTAGACGGGGCGAGTACATAGAGCCTCTAGCTTGGCAGTGGAGCTCGCCTCCTGAAATCATGGATTCGCGGCACTGAAAATTTCTATCTCGGCTATTATTGAGTCGATTTGAAAAATTTTTGCGGCAGAACGTCCCTTGAGGACACGTACAAACCTCTAGCGTATAACCAAATTTGCTATGGGGCCTGGTGAAGGCCCTTTAAAGCTAGATTACTTTCATCGTACGCTGCGTCTCGCTCCCCAACAAACTGAAGTAACATATGGAACCCTCATTCGTCCTTCCATAGAATATGGCAGCGTTGTATGAATCCACACAGACACTGGGACATCAAAAAAAGTATCTGTGCAAGAAAGGCAGTACGTTTTCTTTGCATGAGATATGACAAGGGCATTTCATCGTCCAATTTTCTTCCCCTGCTTGGTCTCACTGCTCTTGCAGCGCATCGCCATCTTGAAGGCCTAGAATTCATTTACACGTTCATTCATTCTCCTGGTCTCTCTTCACTAGATAATTATTTGACTATTTCCAAACTTTCATCTACGAGAAGTCACCACGCCCTAAATATTTCAACCTTTCTCGCCCTCATTGATTCTTTTAAAGATACCTTTTTGCATCTACGATTGAAGCCTGGAATTCATTGCCGAGAAACATCCGTTCACTAGCAATGAGAGAATTCAGGAAAAGAACATTCAATTATGGGGTCTGACATGCCAAAACCACGATCCGATTATGAGGCACGCCGTAGTAAAGCCTCCGGAAATTTGGACTACCTGAGTTACTTAACGTGCACCTAAATCTAAGTACACCAGTGTTTTCGCATTTCGCTCCCATTGAAATGCGGCCGCCGTGGCCGGGGTTCGATGCCGCGATGTCGTGCTTACCAGCCCAAAACCATACCCACGATTCACGAAAGGTTGTCTATAAATATTTGTATATTTGTTGTACATCTCACTCTTTCAATAGCGTCATTGAAGCTGCAATACGCATGAATTATTTAATTAATTAATCATTAATTGATAACGTTGTCACGCGAAGGGCTGCTCGAGGCACTTTGCGTGTATTCGCGCGCATCTTTCACGCTCGGAAAAACACTCTTATATAGCACGTATTGAGCAACAGAAAGCTATATCTGGAATTTTCATGTCGCTCTGCAATATTTCACTTTTCACCTAATTATAATATTTGAGACATTGAATAATTAGAAGTAATCGTATATTTAGCCTGAATGAAAAAAAAAATAATCTAAGTATTTCTAATCGACGGCAAACAACATTACCTTCGTTTGGTCCAGCGACGTGCTATTTGCATATTTCCAAATCTTGGTACACGATAGTTGGGGCAACCTCTACACAACGCCTATTTTCACGCGCACTGAAGTTGCGCAGCACACGTCAAACGAGTATGGCATGCCCAGGTTTCAAATAGAGGTGTGGCATGGGAGGAGAATATTAGAAAGAATTTTATGATTCGCTCAAGCTTCTCTCGGACGGCAACTCTGGGCAATCAGCTCAGAATTCAAACGTAGTAAAAATGCTTTCTAGTAGCCCGCTATGTCTTTCAAAGTGTTGCAGGTAGATTATATCGGCCGCATGTTTTAAAACTTATGCCTTGCATGGTGCCTTGCGAATCATCTCTTATATTCGTATTACCTGATTGATATTATCTGGAGCGGCCGGCACGAAAAAAATGCACAACCCTCAAGTAACGACTCGAATGGCCATTACTTTTCAATTGTGCCCACCCTCAGGCAGAATCATCGGAGCAAAAAATTTCTGCGGCGTGACGTCTGACACAAGAGGGAACTACAGCGCTTGCGCACTCACCAGAGGCTGGCGAGCAGGTTCGTGCGGTCAATGTACTCGCCCCACATGCAAGCTTCGCCGCCCAGCACTTGACGCTTCTGCTTCCGGCTGCCTGCAGACGTAGAATTAGGCAGAGAACATCTTCAAGCTATGTGCCACTTTTCTCAAACTTGCGGCTACTAAAGTGTTTGACGGTGCCTGCGCTCGAAGGACATCGACATAGTACATGTCCTTCTAAGACCCAAAGAAAACACAACGCCGCAAGTTCATTCTAATGCAGCTCCTAGTATTCGCTGATGCGTTACGAACCTGAATAACAATTAAAAAATAAGTGTCACGGTGTTCAACAGCACCCGAGCTGAACAGCGGAATATAAGGCATGCATAACCTCGGCAAGCGGATTTAATGCCGAAAACTCATCGTGAAAATAAGGCATGCTTAGACTCGATAGAAAAGTGAGTTCTGAGTCTGCCTTAATAAATCTTTACCATACAGTAGTTGGCCAGCGGGAGCTGGGTTAAATAATAATCCAATTGAAATATAAGCCGCGATCAAATTCCGTCATACACTTGCCTTGAGCCAACCAGTTCGTTTGCGTACTAAACGAAGGGTCTATTATCCCATAAGCTAACTGCACTGACTGGTCTGCGACACATCTTGCAGACCAGGGCCAGAATTCACTAAGCTGCGCTGTTCGCACGCAATTTTTAGCTAAAAATTTCTTACACAGAGATAAGGGTGCAACCAAAGTGGCAGCGCACCTAACTTACGGCCTCGTATGAGAGCGAGGAGGAAGCAAAGCTCGGATTAAATGACAAGATATGAAAGAATTGGGGTCAACTCATAGCATCATCGCACATAATTCATAGGTAGTTGAGGCTATTTCCTTACGGCAAATCACTGCACACTCTTATTCGACAGCTTCATTTTTCGGGCATCTGCTACAGAGTCGCAGGCGCAACCACGTTCGCCGTTCACCTCACCGCCATCAGAAAAATTTCAGTGTAAGTGTTACGCATTCTTCCCTCATTTCTGCGAGAGACGGGACTGATGGTCACATGGCGACATATTTGGCGCAGAAAGAGACGCTCAGTCGGAGCAATTGCCGGTCAGGTCTGCAAGGTGAACCGCGCCCGTATACCTCAGCAGCACCACCACCACCACCTTATTACAAAGCGACTGAATGTCTAATTTTCGATACTAATTACGTAAATGAAAAAAGCTGCTTAATATCTATTTCGTAAGGCCTCAAGGCAAGGGGACCAGCACCCGTACGTTCATCGGTATTCTATGTGACCGCGCTGCCCACGGTATCAGGGTCGGTTCTAATGACGCGCATAGGCTCAATATCAGCTCCCTCGGCGCTGGTCGACGATGTCGTCGACCGCTAACCGACGACTTAACGTGCGCTCCATTCAGGTACAATCACTGACGAGGGCATGGAAAGCTATGAAAGCAGCCCTAAACAAGAAATGCAGAAAGAAGCCGTGGTTACCAACACTCCCAAATTAAGGCAGAAAACTTCACTACATAGTATCTGCACCTGCAAGGTTAGGTGCATATCGCACTTTGACATCATGTCATCGTTCATCGCTTTTTCTTGGCTTATCCTAAGCTGAGAAAACACGATGACGCCTCGTACAAGGTCAAGGGGCCCTATAACGTAAAACTATTCTAATATGTTTCTATTCCAATCTCCTGACGTCAAATTTGCGTAACCACTGACGCAAGCACCGGGCGGTCACCACCACGGTTGTCTGAACAGACCAATCAAACGCTCTCCTCGTTCATAGGAGGTCACTTTTGTTTGCTTGAAAAACGAATAATATTGCCTACACTGAGCGGCTTGTCGTATCTAATTGGCCGACAAGAGGCGAGGAGAACGCTCAAGTGGAGAGGGATTCACTGGGGCAGAGCCAGTGCACTGAAAATCGATAACCGGATGAAGAGGGTGGTGCCGGCGTCTGCGATTGGTCGGCTTTCCCTTACTTAGCTTGTGGTGGCTGGTCGAAATTCACGGCGGCATGCAACGTAAGCTTAAGAATGACGCTAAAACTGACCCTCAGCAAAGAAGAGTTGGCAGAATGAGGTTGTAAACGTGCCGAAAGGGCTCGAAAACGTTACATGGCCACACAAGAAGTTTTATTATACGCAAATACACCCATGCTCTCCGGCAGGCGCGAGTAGCCAGCGTCTCAGCTATCGGCGGCAGCCATCTTTTATTCCTTTTGGAACGGGGCAGCCTGCGGCTATTCCGAAGAAAATTCAGTTTTGTTCGGCATAGTAATGCATCTTTATCGCGTACACGTCACTTTGACGCGGTGAGTTTGTGCGGTTTTGTGAAGTCGCGTGACAGGCAGGTGAAGTGGGTGCAGCCCGAAAACTTTTTACGAATAGCCGAGGGCTAATGGCGAAAAGCAGTCGAATCAGAAATAACTGTTTTTCTTTTTTCTGTCAAATCATGCATAATCAGTGTGTACACATCATATCAGATGGGGAGGTATCGCGGTTTTCGTGGCGTCGCGTGGAAGACAGGTGAAGTGCGCGTGGGCGAAATAAGTTTTTGACCAATCGTGGAGGGCTGCTAGCAGAGTTGGAATAGAAAAGTTTGGAATAGTTTTACGTTATAGCGCCCAAGAGTGTGTTTTTCAGGTTCATACGCATTTTCAAATGAGGCAAAATGCATAAATGCGCGTAGACGACCATTTAGGAGACCGGTAATAAATCACAGGTTTGTGATTGTGAATTGAATTGTGATTGTGAATCATAGGCCTGGAGCTCCTAACTACACGGTCTGTCATCGCCCAAATACCAACTGAAAGAAGTCAATGCTAATAAGTCAATGTCGCCACGGAGCTCAACGCCAACGTTGCTATAAATGTACCAGCCTCATAAGAACACACGCTCAAGTACATGTTAGCATACTGGACATCACCGTACACGAAGTACATAGCGGTTCAATATTCTAGCTGGTTTCCAATGAAATCGGTTGAATGTCCTTGAGAAATTTGTGGAATGTTTATGGCTGCCCCATTATCTCGCAGAAAATCCATCCCCAAGATGAAGTCTTCACAGCAGTCGGGAAAAATGATGAAAGTGCCAAAGAAGCTGTAATCACCGATGTGGATTCGGGCGGTGCATGTTCACGTTGGTGTCATTAGTTGACCCCCGGCCCTTTTAGCAAGGGGTCCTGCCCACGGCGTCTTCACTTTCCTAATGCGGTCGGCCAGCTCTTGCCGCATAATTGAGAAGTCTGCGCCAGTGTCAGCAAGTGCTGTTACCAGATGTCCATCCACCAGAATGCTGAGATCGGCACGGGCAACGTCGTCGGCATGAGTATTCATCGTCGTCATATCGTCTTCGTCAGCGTCAGTATTCGTCGTCATCAGAGCATCTTGGTCGGGAGCATGGCGGGTACTTTTGACGTCTCGACAAAGGGCAACCTTCGCCCCTGAGGTCGCTGCCGTTAGTTTCCCCGGCGCTGACTAGGGCAACGAACCCCCCCCCCTCCTCCTGCCGACGTCAGTGATGAACCTCTGGCGGTTTGGGGAAGTGTGACAGGTGACGGAAACTACCAGAGACGACGTGGTGAAGCTGCTTAGCTAGGCGACAGCTGGTCACTGTTCGGTACGCGACGGTCGTCGAAGTGCAGAGAATTTGCAGGTGAAAAGGGGCGGACTTGAGCATCTGTATGGGGTCAATAACGGGTAATGTGGCCTAGTTCCCTTCAGTGGAAGCAGAGTGGGGGACGTTTGGCCGCGCGCTACAAGTCAGTACGGCGATCTGGAAGTCCTCACAGACTGCCATTGACACCGTGGCACGAGAAAGGGCCATCGCTAAAACATCGCTAAAACATCGCTAAAATGGCGCTAACGGCGGTGAAGGAGGAAGATGTCGGACCATATCGGCATAGGTCAGCGGATGTGTCTATAGAGTGGGGCTGCTGAGGAGAATGCTTGCTGCAACTGTTGGCGCAAGACTTCGGAAACAGAAACGACTGGCGTTGCTTAGGAGGAACGCCGAGGGTTCGCAGCTCTTCACGCAGGATGTCTCCAATTATGTACCGTAAAGAAATCTGGTCAAGAATCTGAGCAGCGGAGCTCATTGGTATATTGTTGGGCTCGCGGTCAAAGTTGCGGTAATGATGCTGAAGTGCCCGTTCGTTGACAGTCGTTTCCTTGATGATTTCGTTGACCGTCGTTGGCGGGTTTCCTACAAGGCCGGCAAACAGGGGTTCCTTAATTTCCCGCACAGATGACGCACTTTATTTGCCTTCATCATATCGGGTTCAGCTTGGCGAAAAAGACGGCATACATCTTCCGCATGCATGGCGACGGTTTCGTTGGGTTTCTGTACCCGAGCCTCAATAAGTTGTTGAGCATAATCTCGTCGGTCAGAGCTCCAGTATGTATCGAGGCGCTGACGATGGAAATTGGCCCCCTTTTGGAAGCTCGCTTCCCTCTTCGCGTACCACGTAAGAGGGCTGTTTTCTAGCGCGAAGTAAGCATGGGCGAGTTCTTGCTGTTCGTTCCAGCGATTTACCAGGGCGACGCACTCTTACTGGTCAAGCCAGTCCTCGATATCTTCAAAAGAATCACCGTGGAAGATTTCGGGGAGGCGAGGGTGTTCGAGTCACTTGGGAAAGGCTAGTAGCCGTCTGTGAAAGAGGAAGAAGCACCGATGGTGTAGCCATGCTGGTGGGAGTCACAACGCGAGGCAAGTCCGGGCTGAGGACGAGCAGGCGTCGATTGAAACGGTGCACTGGAGTCGTTACGAGATTTGGAGCTTTTGGTCTGGGTGTACCAGTCCGGATAGGGATTGCCCGTATGAGGTTACAGGCTCCAGCACCTCCGCTCGTGTCGCAACGTCAAAAACAGGGGTCGTGGAGCAATATTCCGGAGGCACAGCGGCAGGTCGCCTGTTTATGATGATAATGATGATGATCATCATCATCAGAATGCTGCTGGTGAACCTCTGTCATGGCTCGCAACCACTAGGGGGATAGGTCAAGAATCGGGCGGCAGGAGGTAACTATAGTAAATTTATTTGAAGACAAAAACGGCATACTAAGAGAAATACAAAAAAAGAGATGATACAATAACTAGACTAGTACGCGAGCGAGCCATAAGTCTAATTGAAAGGTGAATGTTGAAAGAGGCTACAATCAAGGAGACCATGTCAGTAAAAATTTAGAAAAACCAATTTAGGTGAAATGAGTGCAGATTTTGTATCTAGAATACAGATACAATAATTAGCAGGGCAATCGTTTTGTTTCAGCTAAATAATCAAATACTCCGGAACAAACGTCTCTGTAACGATAGTCGAGTGTCGAGGCCCCGAATGATAATAGTACTGGTATACCTAAACCTAATCAATTTTGCAGAGTGGAGCTTCGAGTAATGTCTTTCTCTTGTGTGCATATCGTGCACATGACAAAATGTAGTGGTCTATTGATTCAGCTTCCTTACAATTATGGCATAGAGGGGATGTCGTCAGACCAGCTCTATGTAAATAGAAATTTAATTGCGGGATGCGACAGGGTAGTCAGGTGTATGTACAATTTTCGAACAGGACACCACTGTTTATTCCAGCAAACACCGAGATGCTGAAAGTCTCGAGATGGCATCAGCGATACTTTGCTTAAACCATTTTGCAAACAACACTTTCTGTATTCCGATGCAGTGATGTAAGTTGTATCGGGTAAAACAAGAATCAAAGATCCAATGGAAGATGTGGCTAATACATCTGACATTTCATTTAAGTAAAAACCGCGGTGGCCAGGAACCCACAGCAAATAAGTTTTTTGCAGAGTTGTAGGGAATAAATTTTGAAACATACTTAAGATAGTTGTATTCGCTGCCGTGAAGTGCGACACACATACCGACAGAGGATCTGTAACTACGACAGCTGACGATTGATTAGCCGGAAGATTGCGAAGCGCTAGAACAATAGCCAATAATTCTGCTATGAAAATAGGCGTGTAATCTTGAAAGTGTATATAAAAGAACCAAAAGAGAGAAGGAGAGAAAATGCCTACGCCAGCCTTCTTTACAGACAGTGAAACATCAACCGCTATTATATTGCTTGTTTCCAGGCAAGAAAGGTAACCTAGTAATTGGTCATTTAAATATTGGTATGGCATTAGTTTAGCATCTGATGAGAAAATATTGCCAAATATCATCTGGAGACTTATCTTGGATTGGCCTGCTGGTTGAATACGTTGAATTTGCACATTCAATGGTTTTAGTTGTGCCTGTAGAAATACAATCTGAGGTGTGCGTAGTTTATTACATTGATTCCATTGGTGATTACAATATATATTGATTTGTTTTGAGGAGAACTGTAATTTTTTAGGTACGCATGGGCTGTGAGAATCCTGAATACTTTCTAAACATGGTATTCGTGCTTGAATATACAGAGCGGTGTCTGCAACAAACTTAGGAGCCCAAGGCACCAATCGCAGAACTTCCCTTTCTAATAAAACAAGAGGCTGCATTTCATGAGCTGGGCTGCCGGAAAACAAGACTCCCAAATTCCATGATGGGTCCGACATACATTCTAAATATTATAATTAGTTCATGTCTTAGCGACCCATATCGTCGGTTATTGATCGCACGCGACCACCCCACGGCACGAGTTGCCTTAGGCACGGCTTTTTCAAAGTGACTTCTCCAGTTTAGTGTCTTATCATCAGTGATTGCCACGTATTTAAGAGAATCCACCTGGGGAATAAACTCTTGACAATACATAAGTGAAATATGAACGGGAACATGTAAAGGAAACGGAAGAAGTGCACTTTTAGTGACGTTCAGAGACATATATATCTTATCTATCCAAGGTAAAAGAGTAAATAAGATATTTTATAATGATTGATAAAGTAAATGTAGACCGTCATTCAGTGCAAGAAAGCGATGCCATCGGCATAAACGTATACCTGAATGTCCTGGAACAGAGGGTTGGAGCTTTAACATATATTAAATAAAAGGGCAGGTAACATTGACTCTTGTGGTACCCGGCGTTCCTGCTTATACCTAGACGATGAACATCCGCTATGAAAACAGTAGAATTCTCGTTCCCTTGAAAATTCTGAAACCCATCCGTGATGTATTTCGGAAACCTGTAATGTGCTTGCTCTGAAGGGCTCTGAAGGAATTCCTCGAGTTTCTGTCTCGTTGGGAGTCACATGCAATAGGATTGCCATTTGTTGGCCGTGTTGGTAGACTGACTTGGAAAGCATATTTAGCGCCAGCAAACTAGGACAGAAGGGAGACGACACCACAATGCGCTAACTTCAACTTGATTTTCAGGAAACACCCGCCTATTTAACTGTGCATAGGTTAAATAGGTGGGTGTTTCCTGAAAATCAAGTTGTTGAAGTTAGCGCATTCTGGTGTCGTCTCCCTTCTGTCCTCACCACGCCCACTTTTTGACCTGGGTCGCCATTTAGGCCAGACCTCTCTCACGACACATCCTACTGACGTGGGTGACGCACACCCTATCCCCAGGCGACCATGCCATCGGTCCTTGCGCAAACGACAAATCATTCAAACGGAGGTCGAGAAGATTCTCTCTCGATGAATCGTTGAACCATCATCCAGTCCTTGGGCGTCCCCTGAGGTTCTAGTTAAAAAGGACGCCAACTGGTGCTTCTGCGCGGATTACCGGCACCTCGAAAAGATCACCAATAAAGACGTTTATCCTCTACCACGCGTTGAGAACGCCTTCGACTGCCTCTATGGCACGTTTCTTCTATCGACCTTGGTTCCGGTTAATGGCAGACTGCTTACACGACATGGACCGAGAGAAACCCAACTTCATAACACCCGATGGCCTATACAAGTTCAAATTTATACCATTTGGCTTATCTAAGGCTCCATCTACTTTTGAACACATGATTGACACACTCCTTCATAACCTACTCAAGCAGCATCCAGACCAGCGCGTCGCAAATTGAACGTTCCCGCCCTGTGTTCGCAGTCGAGGCTTGCCTCGTCGCACTAGAGCACAACTACTCAAGCTGAAGGTTGCCTGCGTGAACGTGCACGAACGTTTATACAGACAAGGACGTGTGGCAAGTCCATTGTGTACGTATTGCAGCTGCTGCGAGACACCACCATGTCGCTAGTGACAAACTACCCTCACCTTGTTCTGCGGTGTACGACACTCGACGAATGTTTATACCCCAGTGGTTGTGCGTCTAACCGTGATCAGGCTCATCGCGCTCTACTTACTTTTCTAGAGTTAACTAACTTAGGTTCACGTTTGTAGCGTCGATACTATTCTATTCAACATTCTGTAGTAGAGTGACGATTAGTGACCGGCCCTACTGTGTGTGATCTGTGCTGTGTTCTACTTTAGTCTTTAGATTTGTCCTGTTTTTCTTCTTTTCCTCTTTCCTCCCCTCCTTGCTATCTTCCATTTCTGTGTTGTTGTCACCTCCCTTCTGAAGAGTAGGCAGGTGTTGTGCCCCTTCCGGTGGCAGTTGCCAGCCTGCTCCTCGCTTCCCCTTTCCTGTTAATTGTGTACATGTGTTCAAAACAAATAATAATAATAGTAATATTAATATTATAATAACCTCAAGAGGTTCACCTCTATTTTTTGCTTAGATGACACCGTCGTTTTTGTTCCTACATTTGCCACGCACCCGGAGTGCCTCTCGCTCGTTCTTTCTGCTTTTCCCAAAGCTGGCCTTCAACTTGATTCATCTAAATGTCACTTTAGACGCGGCTAAATTACTATCCTCGGTCATCTTGTTCATTCATCTGGTGTGCACCCAGACCCGGGAAAAGCACGTGCCGTACAGAAGTTTCCCGTGCCGACATGGGCTAAAGATGCCCGGAGCTTCGTGGGCTTCTCGTACTTCCACCGCTTCATGCACAATTTTGCGGAGGTCACCCGCCCTCTGCTCTTCTGAAGGCAGGTGCTTCATTTTCGTGGGGACCTGAACAAGCAACTGCCTTCTCGAAGCTTATCTCTCTCCTAACATCCCCATTCCTTCTTGCGCACTTCGACCAGGCTGCTCCAACAAAGTCCGCACTGATGCCAGTAGCCACGGAATCGGTGCCATTTTTCGCCAACGTCAGCGACGCCACGACCGCGTCATTGCCTACGCCAGCCGTCTGCTTTCTCCAGCTGAGCGAAATTATTTCATTACTGAACGTGAGTTCCTTGCACTCACGTTCAGTACACAGTACACAGTGTGTGCGACCTGTGTACACAGTATACAGGTCGTACACAGTCCGACCGTACATACCAAGATGCCGACTGCTTGTACCGCCACCCAGGCGATGTTCCTGCGACCTATGCTTCTGCTCTGTATTATCGCTATCTGCTTAGCTGACCTCGCTACCGAACAGCGCCGAGATCATTGAAAAGTTCATATCTAGGTCATGTGAGTCTTCTTTTGGCATGTTCCTACTCAAGGACGGCACTCTATATCGGCGTAGCATGTAACCCAGTGGATCTGAGATGGTGCTGGTCAATCCCCAGCATGTTCACACAACTATGCTGTCTAAGCTGCACGATCTACCAGCTTTTTGTCACCTGGGGGAATCAGTACGCACGACCATGTCCGGCGACATATTTCGGCCTGGTTTGTACCGATCTACCCACTGCTACGTCGCTTCTTGTGAGTCATGTCAACGCCAGAAGAAGCCATCTGTGCTCACTGCTGGCTTACTCCTACCTCTTGACGTTCCTTCTATCGCATTGGCACCTTTCCCCACATCTGACTGATGCAGCAAGTGGATTGCCGTCGCAACAGATTATACAACTTGGTTCGCGTTCACCAGAGCCCTTGCAACAGACGTAGCCTACTTCCTGTTGCACAACGTCATTGTTCGCCATGGCGCTCCTCGTCAACTTCTTACCGAGAGGAGTCGCTCATTCCTCTTTACAGTTGGGGGCGACTTCTTCCGTTCTCATTCTACCAAGCACAAATTTACTTTAATTTATTGTTGCTGTCGCCTCCCTTCTTAAGAGTAGGCAAGTGTTGTGCCCCTTCCGGTGGCAGTTGACAGCTTGCTCCTCGCTTTCCCTTTCCTGTTGGTTGTGTATGTGTATTCAAAACAAATAATAATAATAATAATAATAATATAACCTCAAGTGGTTCAGTTCTTCCGCATGCCATCCGCAGAAGAACGGTCTTACGGCTTAATCGAACAATAACAGACATGCTCTTCATGTATGTTTCTGATGACCATCCTGACAGGGATACTGCTCTCCCGTTTGTCATATTCGCGTACAATTCAGCCCGCCACGACACTGCACGTTACTCGCCCTTTTATTTGCTGTCCGGCCGAGATCCAGTATTGCTTTTTAAAACAATACTGCCTACCGCTCAAGGGTCCGTGTCTCAGTATACAAGAGATGTCATTGCTCGAACCCAAGAAAGACGCCAAGTTGCTCACCGTCGCCTTTGTGCTTCTCAGAACAAGCGGAAAAGCATTTCTGACACTAGTCACCGGGACGCCTATTATATTCCTGGGGATCTTGTCCTTCTGCGATCTCCCAACCGCCTTTTCGGCCTCTCGGAAGAACTGACGGCCCACTACTCCGGCCCTTACCGGGTCCTCTGTCATGTAACCAACATAACCTACGATATGTCCCCGGTCGACCCTACTACTCCCGCCATCCAGACAGGTCAGCCGCCTAAAACACTACCAGTCCTTTTCTGCCTAAAAAGCAGCGGGACGGCAATTTCACGCAAAGTGGAAATATGTTGCGCAGCTCTGCACAAAGCTGAGGAAGATGAGCACGAGCTTAGGTCTGAAGAAGTGAACGCTTCAATGACTAGCCTGCTGTAGGCTTGGCTTTGTCAATACTGTAAATAACTACATTCTGTAAATTAAAAAAATTACGGGGTTTTGCGTGCCAAGACTACGATGTGATTATGAGGTACGGCGTAGTGGGGAATCTAAATTAGGCCACCTGGACATCTTTAACGTACACCTAAATTTAAGTACACGTGCGTCTTCGCATTTCGACCCCATCGTACTGCGGCCGCCATAATGTATATGCTCTACCCGTCTTGTTTATTCTTTCAGCAAAAATATAATTCTAAACCTACTGAACGGGAAGCTTCAGCTTCTACATGGGAAATCAGCAATCCTATCTTCTTACATCCACAGCACCACAATTCATTAGTTATGTTGAACTCATGAAACAGTTAAAATGAGATTTCAGAAAGCTCAAGTAATCTTTCAGTGTTCGCATACCTCAGGAGACCAAGGACAGCTTTATGAGCTGTGCGAATGACGCTGTTAACCTTTTCCTTGTCAGAAAGGCGTAGGTGGTAG
The DNA here is from genome assembly GCF_023375885.2 of Dermacentor andersoni. NCBI lineage: Eukaryota > Metazoa > Arthropoda > Arachnida > Ixodida > Ixodidae > Dermacentor > Dermacentor andersoni. The sequence continues at coordinate 110,264,301 of NC_092819.1, read as the reverse complement.
TAAGGGAAGGAATACACGATGCGAATGATCAGGAAAGCGTGCGTCAGATGGCAGATATCGGCCTCCTTCATACCGCGGTGTCATGGTGACTCCTCTGATTAGACCACATATTTGGCGGGCTGTCGTCTGTAATCGGACAATCGCCTCAGAATTATGGGTGTTATGTTGAATTAGCATGCCCAGGACTCTTATAGTCAGCACGGGCGAAACTGGGCCGTCTTCCATACTGACTCGTATAGGTGAGGTGGCGTCCCTTTCGGTGGCATGTTTGGTCGATTTATCTCGGATGACGAGAAGCTCCGATTTTGTCGGCGAGCACGCTAGACCATTCTGTCGCACAAACTTTTGTACGGTATCCGCGGCCGCTTGTAATGCTTCCGTGATTTCTCCATCGGAACCGCTATTAGTCCATATGGTGATATCATCGGCATAGATGGAATGCTTGATATGCGGGATCATTTCCAGTAATTGAGGCAGGTTGGTCACATTGAAAAGGAAGGGGGATAGGAACGCACCCAGAGGGGTGCCCCTTGTGCGTAATTGAAATTGTCCGCTTTAATGTCCCGAAAATGTATTTCTGCAGTGCGTCCTTTAGAAAGCTTGTAATATAGCTATAGGTGCGCTTCCCGACATTCATTTGTGAGTATTGAAGCATGTGATACATTGTCAAACGCTTTACTCACGTCCAGCCCTAGAATTGTACGGGTGGCTCTTATAGGGCTCGGGTGTAGGATATCTTGCTAAATTTGCCACATAATGTCTTGAGTGGACAGATTTGATTTGAAGCCTATCACCATATGGGGCAGCAGCCCATTGCTTTCAGTGTACTCGTTTAGCCTGTTAAGAATGACGTGTTCCATAACCTTCCCCAGGCAAGAGGTTAAGGAGATAGGGCGGAGATTCTCCAGCTCCAGCTTCTTGCCTGGTTTGGGTATGAAAATCACGTTTGTATGTTTCCAGCTGGTGGGTATAGTTCCCCTTTTCCAGTGGATGTTGAAAAGATTGGTGATTTCGGTAACTGACTGATCGTCTAGGTTCCGTAACATCTTATTGGTGATGCGATCCGCGCCAGCCGCCGCTGTAGTTTTGATGTTTAGGACAGCAGGTACTTCAGATTCCATAATTTTGATGCCTAGTACCCTGTTTTCCTTTCCGGTATAAGCTACGGGTAGAGGAATATCGGTGCTTGTATTAAAGTAGCGGTTTTTAAGAGCTTCAAAAAGTGCATCATTATCTCCCGGGAAAGAGTGTATGATCCTCTGAAGAATCTTTTGTGATGCTGTTTTAGTCTGACTGGGGTCAAGTAGGTGTTTAAGCAGGAATAAGGTGTTTTTGCACCCAAGCTGGCCGTTAAAGGCGGTCGCATACCTGCTGCCAGTGTTCCTGACTGAGCTGTCGTATCCCGTTCGAGTTGCGCGATGCGTTTGCGTAGGCCATGGTTGTGTTTCTGCGCGAGCCAGCGCTTCTGCAACCTCTGCTGCGTAGACAACAGGTGGACCAATTTAGCATCAGGAGCCGGGCCGTCCTCCTCCTGGACCACGGAGGTAGAAGCTCCATGGTCGAGTTAGCTGCGTCTTTGAGAAGAGTGCATATCCACTCTTCAAGGTTTGTAATGGTTGCGGGTTCGCGTCCATTGCGAACATACCGGAAAGCGTCCCATTTAGTGTGCTTAATTTTCAGCTTATTTCGCTTGTAGCCTCTGGAGGGTACCGTAATGGAAAGGATGTAATGGTCGCTACCAACGTTTAGTTCGGTATTCTCCCAGATGGCATTGTCTATGTTCCTGGTGAAGGTCAAATCAGGCGAGGTGTTTCGCTATTTCCTATGCGGGTTGGTCTTTCAGGGTCAACCAGAAGAGTAAAACCAAGGCCTTGAGCGGTCTCCGAGAGTTTAATGCCCTTCTTTTCACATTTTTGATAGCCCCAGGCCGAATGCTGCGCGTTAAAATTTCCCAGCAGCATGAGTTGTGCATGCTTTGCAGCTTTATATGCTTTGCTTATTAGTGTAGCTACTGCTAGGCTCTTATCCCTAGGGGGGCTATAAACTTTCAGAATGGAGCGTTTGGTCCGATCGTCGTTTTGGCAGGATTTTAACGAAGGTGTATGACACCACCGTGAATTCTAAGTTTAATTGGTTGGCGGTTAGATCGCCGTGAACGCCGTGGCCGGAGAGATATCTGGAGCGGTAATTTCGTCGAAAAACCTGGGATGCGACCGCCTTATCGGTTATGCCGCTATCCCAGTTTCCTGGAGGGCAACTATGTCAGGTATGGTTTCGTGATTTTGAAGCGTGTGTTCCAGAGACCTGCATTTACCGCAGAAGCCCCTGCAATTCCACTGCCAGATTACGATTGGTGCTTTGGCCATCACGTTTGTTTTTGCGGTTCCATGTACGGTCAAACCGTGCTAGGTGTTCTTGTGAGCACTCCGGAAGCGCGTTGAGCCACAGAATTGCGCAGCATGTTTGGTTCGGGCGTTGGTGCAGGCGGAGTTACCACCTGAAGGTGAGATTCAGGTTGGTATTGGGGTTATGCCGCGGTTAATCCAATGTGGGACATAACTGCAGTCATGGCGGAGCTAAGAACGGCAACGCTCTCTACCAGTTGTTTGTTTTGGGTGGCTTGCTCAGCAACCATGCTCTCGATCACGCGTTCTAATTATGAAATTTGGAGGTCCGGCGCGGCGGCGCTCTCCTCGGGTACTGCGGCGGGACTTCCGCCTTCCGTTTAGTGCGGCGCGCACCACCTACCTCATGTCGTATTCTGCATCCGCTTCACGCTTAACACAAGCCGCGATCTCGCTCGCGTTTTTTGTACAGGGGGAATTACTAGGAGTATGCCCGTTTTCTAATTGTCGAATTTTGTTATTAGCCGCATAATTGTTGTTGGAGTAATTTCATTTGCTCCGCCATCTCCCTTACCTGCGGGTTTTGGGGCAGCTTTTTCCGGGGCTTCGGCTTAGGCTTGGCTGTTCGCCAGGCGACTTGGGTGCTCCTGCTGCCGGTCGGGTGGCCTCCACCGCATACTACGCAGGAGGGAGAGCAGGTTGGCTTCTCTCCGTTGGGTGGCGAAGGGTGTTCTTCACCGCACCGCCGGCATATCGGTTCTGTCGGTCGAGTTTGAGGGCACACGTCTGCTCGGTGCCCCAGCTTCCATCAGTTTAATCAGGCCTCCGGCCGTTCTCGCAACGGGAAGACTTCAAACGTGAAAGCCAGGTAACGTACGAATTTCGGGAGCTTGACTCCGGCGAAGGTGATCACAAAGTGGCGCGTCCTGCCCATTCTCCGCGCGTTCACAATTGGCAGGTCGGGATTTCTGTTGCGAAGCTCGGCGTAGATGGTTTGGTCCGTTTCGTAGCTGTACGCCCTGTACACCACCCCTCGCACCGAGTTGTCGGGCGCCGGAATGTAGGTTGTCACAGGCGTATCAAGTTTCTGCTGCGCGTGCTGCAACTTTGTGATATTGCAGTAGGCCTCGGCCCGTTGCCGGTCCGGGGTACTGACCGTGATCGTGTTGTTGGTGGGGTAGATCCAGACCTGGTCAATAGGGAGGGCTTGGCGAACGTCGAGGTTGGCGGCGGCGCATATGGCGTCCGCGAGTACAGCTGGCCCAACCTCGGTCAGGTTGACGGCACCTTTCGGTCGAAAGACCACCTTGTAATCGTCCACTGGTAAGCGTGGCTTGGGTCGACGACGCACGCTCGGAGGCGGGCGGGCCCGTCGTCGCGGCGTCGGTGCTGGCTCGCCCTTCGGCGAGGCTTCTCCGTTGGCGGGCCTCGATGCGGCTCCAGTCCGGCGTCGATATCTCTGCTGCATGTCCAGGACCGTCTTCCACTTCCCGTAGGACAGAGCTCGGCTGGGTCAATGTGTTCGCCTTCTACGGCGAACACCTAATATTTACAACACCTAACACCTAATTAAGCTGCACCTAATATTTCATTTACCACGTAAAAAATGATATATCATATGCCACCCTGAAATACACCCCTAGCTCCTGAATATGGCATTCGCAAAATCTTTACAGGCAGTGTAAGAACTTCACATAAGTTACAAATTCATACATCAAATTTGTCCGATTGAGATGCTCCAAAGGATGCAGTTTAGAGGGATGCGATACCAGTTTTTATCCGAACTAACGGATTTGTAAACTTCGTACAGGACCGTCTTCCACGTCCCGTAGGACAGCTCGGCTGGGTCAATGCTATCGCCTTCTACGGCGTACTCCATGGCTGGGCTCGGGCGAGGCTCGGCGAGGCAGGCAAACGCCGCACAACGCGGCTTTTCAGATTTGCATTTTCCCAATAATTCTTGTCTTGTAATTCTTGTACTACAGCGCTCGTCTTTCCACCAGGAACACCACAAGCTTGTTCATCACACGAACCGTTATATCTTTTTGGTAAGATTATTCTTGCGTCAAAATGTGTTCGTAAGTTAGCTTAGTGAATTCCTTCAATCCTTTCAATCCCACAGACATGAGTAAAGCAATTAAGATACGTTGTAATACGATGCATAATTGGCCTAGTTGGCAGTTTCATACCCAAGGGATAGAGCCTTGTGACGACGACACATGATGAATTAAAAGGACGCATACATGCAAAAGGGCTCTCTATGAGCGCTCCCCCTGTCTTTTTTCCTTTAGTTTGTCGCCGTAGCACTGCTCTATTTATGAGCAATGAAATTTAAAATTCGGTTAAAATTCTACCACTTGAACCTACTTTAGAGCCTTGCTTTACTGCAGCCAGCGTCAATGAATTCAACAGTGATTATCACATTTTTCCCCACAGTTCTATACAAAGATGTTCGGCCATCATCTGCGGTCCACACATAATTAAATCATTCAGAAGAAATGACGGTGGACAATAACTTTTTGCATAAGTGGGAATCAAGCTTGAAATTATGAAGAATTCACAGCCACTAGTTTTCAGGAATTTAGCCTAGCGTCATTTGAGAAGGTAATACTAAGGCCGTCTCGTAATCTAAATAAGGCGGGACAAGTCGCTCCGTAATCTTTGTGTAATCTAAAAAAATGAGGCAATAAAGAAGAAAAATATAACTTGGTTCCCGGCGCTACAATCGTTGCTGTGAGCTTGCCAGTGTACGCATGGGTTTGCAGAACACGTCAAAAAAAGCACTGTAGCTTCAGCGTCTTCTTCTTTTTTTTTTTTGCGCACTATAACTTGATGAAATGTGCGCTTTTCTTTGTATGTTTTATGTGCTGAACTCAAATTTCTGTTTTTCCTGCACAGTGCTCGGCGATTCGAATACGATAGCAGGACCACATGGCGCTCGTAAAGCCCCTCGATCTTCAGAAAATAGCGAGAGCTGTCGATGCCGCCACCGAACTACGCGACTGGACGATAACTTCAGCGCGCAAACTGGTTTGGGCCATGAGCCGTTGGAAGAAGACACATGCATCGGGAACGTCTTTCTGCGCGTTCAAAACCAGCGCCCACGTTTCGGCCCGGATATGCCCTTAGATATGACGGCTTTGTCGTGAATTTAAGCCCTATAGAAACCTACAGGATACAGCGCGGTAAGGATAGAAAAACATTTGTAGCACAAAAATGAGTAAGCAAAAGAAACGAAAAAAAAATTGCTACAACGAATAGCTCCGTAAACAACCGATCCTCCTATTCATGCACAACGAACCAACACCCAAGTTATAGCGTCTCAGTTCACAATGGATTAACCATCAGAACATGGTGGTAGCCGGTCCGACGTTGTAACTCCGAGGTGACGCAGGCGTCGGCCTCCGTCGCTGTCGCTAGTTCCCGGGGGCTAGCTCCCGCAAGGGTGACAGTGCACCCGTGACATACGTGGTACAGGATGTGGTCGTAGTCGGTAGTGCGCCTTGTCGCTGGCGTGGCCAGGCGATTGCCTATGTGGATCTGGATTGTGGCTGGTTATGGCTTCACGTGCCTCGACCGAGGCCGTCGAGCACTGACACGGCCCCATGGTCGGGGCTCAGGAGATGGAGCTGTCGCCGGCCAACTCTCCGGCATGGGTCCCCGAGGAATCCCGATCACGTCACCACGGCACAGCTGGCGATGCATCTGCACCAGTCAGTAATTGCCGGCTCATCTGTCTTCTCCTTGTTCTTTTTCTCCTCTTTCCTGGCGCTTCACGTGTCGTCTCTTCGGGTGACTTCATTTTTGTCTTCTTTTCTCGTTTACCTTCATACATTCCTTCTTTTTACCGAACGGCATCGTCGTCTTTTTTGCACCAGAATCACCTGGCTCGCCTGTCGATCATGACAGGCTTTTATATGACGATAACTGCGTTCGCAGTTGCCCATTTCTCCTCCGTTTGTCCGCGCGAAAGGAAAGAAAAAGAAAGCGACGGGATCCACAAGATCCACTGAACTCACGGACTGGCTGCCTCATGTCACACAGCATTATTGTAAGCAGCTCGTAGGGCTCGCGCAAATAAATTCTCATGGCACAAACCGGCAGGCACTGCAGGCAGTTTTCGCTACTTTTATAAGATCCAGGGGTTTTAGCCAGCAGGCGCTTGTTCCGGTGGCGTGCCAAATGTAGTCACCATGTATCACAAACGATCTCGCCCTCATCCTTATACCACAATGCATCATCTCGGTTTTCCCACCTCCAGCGGTGGCACAATGAGCGCCGACTGACATGCGATCTGTCTAACGCGTTTGACTCGCTAACACTTGTACAATATAGCTAAAGGGTTACTCATTTCCGGAAGCGCCACAAAGAGCTAAAATTACTAGCAAATGAGAATGATGGGATGTTTATCCAGAGCGAAGTAAAGCGGAATTGAAAGTTATAGACCAAGTTGGGAAACGTTCTGGGGCTGACAACCTTACACATTTTTTGCACCCTACATTAGCGCAATGAGGAGCATGAATATATTATGAAGCCTATAAATGCAGCAATGCCAACCTTCCACTTCAACAGACTTCGATGTCACGCACTTCTTAGAAAATAAAAGTCACTCTTTCTTTCTTTCTTTTTTTTTTGCAAGAATTTTTTTGCCTGCACACAGACACTATCTCTCTAGCGGGGCTCGATGTTATACCAATGGACCCTCCGTAGTAAACATGCGTGCTATAACGGAAAGCTATTCCAAAGTTTTCTATTCCAATTATGCAATCAGGCTTCTGCGATTGATTAAATCTTTTTTGGAACACGCCCACTTCGCCTGTCTGTCATGCGACGTCACGAAAACCACGATAGTTCCCCGTCAGATATGACTTGTACGCACTGAGTATACATGATTGGACCGAACAAAAAAATCGTTAATTTTGATTCGATGCCTTTTCGCCATTAGACCTCGACTATTGATCAAAAGTTTTCGGGCTGCACCCACTTCACTTGCCTGTCACGCGACGTCACAAAACCGCGAACGCTCACCACGTCAAAATGACGTGTATGCGTTAAAGATACATTAATATGCCGAACAAAACTGGATTTTCTTCTGAATAGCTACAGGCTGCCCCGTTCCGAAAGGAATAAAAGATGGCCACCGCCGATCGCTCCGGCACTGGCTACTCGCACCTGCCGGAGAGCATGAGTTTATTTGCGTATAATAAAACTTCTTGTGTGGCCATGTTACGTTTTTGAGCACTTTCTGCACGTTTACGACCTCGCTCTGCCAACTCTTCCTTGCTGAGGATCCATTTTAGCGGCTTTCTCAAACTTCCGTTGCATGCCGCTGCGATTTTCCACCAGCCACCGCAAGCTAAGTAAGGGAAAGCGGACAAATCGCAGACGCCGGCACCACCCTCTTTATCCGCTTATCGCTTTTCAGTACACTGGCTCGGCCCCATCAAATCCCTCTCCACTTGAGCGTATTCCTCGCCTCTTGTCAGTCAGTTAGATAAGACAAGCCGCTCAGTCTATGCAATGTTATTCGTTTTTAAAGCAGACAAAAGTGACCTCCTATGAACGAGGAGAGCGTTTCATTGGTCTGGTCAGACAAGCCTGCGGGTCAGCGCACGATGTTTAGGTCGGCGGTTACGTAAATTTGACGTAAGGAGATTAGAACAAAAACACATTGGTATAGTTTTACGTTATAGGGCCCATTTTGTCAAAATAATTTACCTCCGTAATAGGCGCTCCGGCAGAATAACTTTTCGCACGTGCGCTACACACGGCCACAATTATGCGTTTCTGTCACCGCGTGCTCGCTCAATACAATACAGTTCTATGAAGCATAATTTAAGTGCAATAATAAATTCGATATCATTTCCGAGTAGTTGTCGGAGTGCGGTGTTGTACCACGGTAAAATAAGAAAGAGAATACCCGCGCAATTCTTGTTCTCGGACCATGAGCCCCACAGATGTGATTCGGACACTCCACTAATAGCACGGTTCGAGAACAGCCTACTGTCGGCAACATTATAAAACCGAAAGAACATAAAAATTGTGGGGACACACGATGTCAATATCTGTTTTATTTATTGCTACATCGGTATAATTCGGCCAAAACCAACACGTTGTTTACTGACATGCTGGCCAAATTGCTGTTCTGTGGCCCCTCTACTGCTAACAGTCGCTGCATTACATCCCATGAGTACCTGCTAGGAATCGCTAGTTAAGGAGATGCGTGGTGCTTACCGCCGAAGTCCCTCGGGTCACAGTTGTAATAGAACGCCCAGTCTTTCAAATGCTCGTAGTGGTCGACATACCAGCAGCTGGAGATCACCAGTTCGTATCCGCGTTGGGCGAGGGAGGCCGCGTATTCGGGCCATGGGAATGAGTGACCGAGATCGGAGCCCTTCCACACCTGCACCACCGTACTCTTGGGCGAAGCCTGCAAACGCGTTTGTGCGAAGGGTTAAGCGCCGCGTCACGCAAGTTTAAGGGGAGTTACGACAGCGGAACAGCCAATAAGGGACGCAGGGAGACAGACATAGACTTCGCTGAAATGTCAGCTCTCTTATTTTCGCGCATGCGGCTTTGCACTATGTGGTAGTGCAGGTGGAAAAATAAAAAAGAACAGATAAACAGCATCTTTGTCTCATACCAGCAGGCAAAGAGGTCTAATACGTGATCTAAAACTACCGCCCGGAAAGATGTGCTCTTGCTTTAGCTGTCAGAGTTACTGAGGTGGTGCCGACACGCATCTCCGCTCTTCATAAATTCCAGTAGCCTCCAGGCTTTCCTGTTCTTGCATCTTGTTACTCTTTCTTCAATGGCGGACCCGGTGAAAGTGATCTTGACACGCAAAGCCTCATCTATGAGCTGCTAGGTATCCGCAGGATGCTGTTACCCTTATTGGGTCACCATCGTTCTCTGGCCCATTCATTGAAGTGTCCTGTTTGTCTAATACAAGCACGACCGCGTGATAAGAGGATGCGACGCAGTTTGTTGGCATATCGTGAGTTTCGTCGCCTGGTTCTTGCACATCCCACTTCGTTCTCACGTGTACATGCGTCTGAACATTGTCGGTTCTTCATTTGCAGCTGAAAACAGTTGAAACAAGACTCACGCCATGAATATATACAATGACGGCAGGGGGCTTTCTTACGTTGCCTTCATTTGACGAAGCCCTGCTGGGATCCTTGCATTGCAGTTTTTGAGACAATCTTTCGCAAATGGCAGCTTATATCCCGCGTCAACAAAATTTTTCTTTGACAAAATTTGTTGCTCAATAAATGACTCGTGCACGCTATATACTGAAGTGATCTTGACAAAGCTGCAGGGTTGGTAATCGTTTTTTTTTTTTTTTTTTTATTAGCAGCCTCTAAATAGCGCCTAAGTAGACGACGTACGCATTTTGCCATAATTCCCTCCACATCGCTTTCGAGATTCTTTAGGACTCCGCGGGAACCCGTGGACGCCACCAAATTCTGAAAGTCATGCCATGCCAAAGAGCCGCCTTCGTTCTCTAAGTTATAGAAGGCAATAATGGTGGCCTTTTCTTTTTCCCTTCCCGTAATGAAAACGTCTATTCTTGCAAGCTTTTCTTGACGCATTCATTCATATTTGAAACCAACATTTTTGCACGGGGACTCCTCCAATGTGCACTATGTGAAACGAGGCTTTTTAACATGGTGCGAAATTTTTTCGCAGTCAGCTTTTAAAATTCGTGTATGGTTTTGACGAAGTGCTGGCTTTCACCTTCACGTCGTTGTCGATGGGATCCTGCCAGATCACGACCTTAGCACCTGTCTGGATCACATTGTCTAGCGTTCGCTCGACGTAATACTGTTCGACGTCGCTCGTCCACTTCAGGTGGTGCTGCGAACGGAAGGCATCGACCTCGGGACTGGACTTCCTGCACGCGCGAGGGAGAGAGAAAAATGTATGGTAAATGCTGACTGCGCCATGGCATCGCCAGTTGTGCTTCTGGCGATGTCTGCATGCAATATATTAAGAGAGTTATGTCATGCTAAATAGGAAACATGATAAATTCTGCAAGTTCGCTTCCCCACCCACTCATACAATATGGAGAGGATATCATCCTAGAAGTGGCTATATATATATATATATATATATATATATATATATATATATATATATATATATATATATATATATATATATATATATATATATCCCTGGTATGTTCTACCCTGGTATGTTCTAATCCATTGAAGAGCCCTGCGTATGTACAGGAAGCCCTAGAGCTCGTAATATCTTCAGTTCTGTACTACGAAATGAAATGGAGTTGTTTCGACCTCTACGTGTGTCACCGATCATTTGGACGACATGATCTCCTTAAGGCTGGGTATACAAGAGGCGGCGGGAAGAGGAAAGCGAACGCTAGGCGAGCGTTTTGTTCGACAATTTCATAACTGCATTAATTGAAGACAAAGCTTTTGTTCTCGTGTATTTCTCAAGCATGCCCGCTAAAGTTGCCTTGGGTGAGAACAAAAATGCTAGCCACCCTTATAAGAAGAGCCAAGGAGAGTTCGGTGCGCTGCAAAGAAGTCCGTTTCCAAAAAACACAGGTGTCTAGGTTGAACGGGTTCTGCTATCAGAGCGTCTAAACCGGTACGCACTCCGTGCTAGTCCTTCAGGTGACATTTCGTTGTTACACACATTAACAGAGAAAGGATAACGAAACTGCCACGCAATTTGGATTTCGTGGTATTCGGTACGCTGCCTCCCCTAAATGCGCGGTTTTGCCGAACCATGTATCACATTTTTAATTGAATTGAAAGTAAACTATAGGGCGCAGGCACTGCGAAGCAGTCTGCTTCCCTCCCTTACTAGGTTCTGGGATCCCATTCCCAGCTCAGACAATTAGGCCTACTCAAAGTAAGCCATTTTAGAGCTTCTTACGAGCGAGAAAATTACCATCCACCGGACAGTATCGCGAGGCTAGAAAGCTACACGAAACGACAACGGAGAACGAAACCTGAAGCTACTGTCGGGTGGACGAGCATTTTTCCACCTGCACATGGAGAACTTCCGCCGAGCGGCTTTGCCAAACTTAGCGCTCACGTGAACGTAGCAACAGCCTCACCATATCACACCTTCAAAGCTGCGAAAAAATGAACAAGTGTTATCTCGAGTTTGCAGATGCCCGAAGTGGCATCGTGCAGTTGAGCGAACTGCGCACCACGTCACCTATACATACGCGGGCCATAAATTGCTGTCAGAGATCGAGAATTCTTTATCAACGCTGAATACGCGGCTCCTGCCTTCATGCTGTCACCTACTCTGAAACGATGTCAGACGTTCTTTTCTTGAAATATCTTGCACCTTGTGAATAGCCGCATAACAATTTTCTACGATCGTAAAGCTACTGAGCTAAACCTAGGTAAGACATTCCATTTCCTGTCCGTGGCGGCTACATTTCTGTAGGATTGAAATGCAAGAATGCTCGTGTGTTTAGATTTACCCATACAAAAATGCATCCTTCCTCTCTTTAGAACTCTTTCCCACTTTAACATCCTATGTAATTTTACTTCCTATTAGCGCATGTTCAAGAAAGTTGGTAGCAGAAAGTTTTTACTTTCGGTTGAAGAATGTTTGCTAAAAGAAAATTCTAGAAACGTTGGTAGGCTCTATATTTACTTTCGTCTGAAGAAAGTTTGCAAAAGAAAGTTTTAAAAAAGTTGGTAGGCTCTCTTTCTGCTTTCGTTTGAAGAATGTTTGTTAAAAGATAGTTGGTTGGCGGTGTTCTTACTTTTGCTAAAGGAAAATTATAACATTTGCGCTTGCTTCATTCATTTGCTCATTTGACCCTGCAAAAAAGCATAACATGCAAAATTGGTAATATAATTAGTACGAATACAAGAGTCTAATAGTGATAATTCTTTCCTTCAGTTTAAAGAAAATGCAAGGAGACAGAATATTTTTTTTTTTTTTGCTGCGAATGCACATATAATTAACAGAAGCAAAGGTCAAAATATATTTGCCTGTCCCAGTGAAATTTTCATTTTATAGCGTTTCTTCTCTTGAAAAGACATACATCGGGAGTCTAACCCTTTACTTACCGGTGTCAGGCAGAGACGCTACCTCTGCTCCACCTAAAACAGTGGCCCTATTGGCGTTTTTGACATATTGTAAGGCTGTTAATTTTTGTTAGCGACGCTCTTTTTTTACCTTGGCTAGTTGAGACACCTTTCATATACTATTCTATGCGAATTATACGGAAAACTTGTCTGTCTCACAAATGGAGTACCTGCGGTCACTGTTAGGAGTGTATTTTCTTTCATAACTTCGGGTGGTCGCTGTGTTAAGATTGGCGGTCGAAGAGAAGTACGACAGCACGAATTCCGTAAATGCTTGCTTGGGTGCACAACTGAATGATTTATGATTGTCTGGCTGTTCATTTTTGTTAGCGATGATTTTTTTTTTACCTTGGCTAGTTGAGAAACCTTTCCTATACTATTCTACGCGAATTATACGCAAAACTTGTCTGTCTCACAAATTCAGTACCTGCGGTCACTGTTAGGAGTGTATTTTCTTTCATAACTTCGGGTGGTCGCTGTGTTAAGATTGGCGGTCGAAGAGAAGTACGACAGCACGAATTCCGTAAATGCTTGCTTGGGTGCACAACTGAATGATTTATGATTGTCTGGCTGTTCATTTTTGTTAGCGATGATTTTTTTTTTACCTTGGCTAGTTGAGAAACCTTTCCTATACTATTCTACGCGAATTATACGCAAAACTTGTCTGTCTCACAAATTCAGTACCTGCGGTCACTGTTAGGAGTGTATTTTCTTTCATAACTGCGGGTGATCGCTGTGTTCAGATTGGCGGTCGAAGAGAAGTACGACAACACGAATCCCGTAAATGCTTGCTTGGGGGCACAACTGAACGATTTATGATTGTTTGGCTGAGCAGTGACAGTACCGAAAGTGAACCTAGCACGGCCGTATCTGTTTGTTTACGCGTGCGTGCAAACAGTACGCTTGTTCCACTTCGACCGAAGCTCCAGCTGCTGTGGCACGCCAGCCATCGCCACGTTTTGTCGTCTTTATTCCTGACGCTAAGAGGAAATATGGTCGCACCAATCCAAGATGAACGCACAGCTTCTCGAAAACGCAATACTTGGCGCAATAGGAAGCGTGCATGTGGGCGGTGATCATGAATTTGTGCTCGGCAGGTGTCAAAGAAGCATGTAGACCGTCCGCCATTGGAAGCAGACGGAGGTGAACGGGTGACGCGCTGATTGGCTCACGTTTGCTAAAGCTTGCTCATGGTTCGGCTTTAATCATGGCATATGTTTTATAAATAAGGAAGCCTACCCAGGTACCCAGGAAGTCGTAGCTGGGAGCAGGGGCCTAAATACCTGCCCTCCTCCCAGCTACGACTTCCTTTGAGTAACAAAAGCCAATCTCCAAGGCCGTACCTTTGCAAACTGCATGCGCGTGAAGCGGATGCGAATTTTGGAGGCAAGGTGCGCTTAGTTAATCGCAGAGTGGCGCCGCTGCAGTATTGAATGGCTTCAGAATAGTCCAAGATCAAAAAAGGGGCTGACAGATGGAATAGCACACTGTGGTATAAAGTTTGTAAACAGGGATAAGGTGCCTCAGAAAGGCTGGCCAAGGTTTCGATAGGAGAACCGATAGGAGGAAGATAGCTCCTCCTATGGAAACGTTGGCCAGCCTTTCTGAGGCACCTTATCCCTCTCTAGAATCTTCAGAATAGGTAGGCGTTTGGTTGACAACTTATTTGTTTTTACTCAGTGTATTGAAATATCAAGACTAGAAAGGAGACCGTTATATGTGGCCTTTTTAGACATTACAGGAGGGTACGACAACGTAGACCACAACATTTTGTAGGATATGCTGGAAAGGGAAGGCTTAGGCGACGATTGTCTACAGCTTTTGAGAGAGATTTACCTAGAAAATACAGCTTGTGTTGAGTGGGAAGGGATGAGGATCGAGGAGAAAGTTGATATCAACAAGGGACTGAGGCAGGGTGCCCTTTATCCCCACTCCTGTTTATGATGTACATGGTGAGGATGGAAAGGGTGCTGGAAGGCAGTTATATCGGTTTTAACCTCTCATATAATGAAGACGGTACAGTAGTAGAGCAGCAGCTTCCAGCTTTGTTTTATGCGGAAGAAATTGTGTTGCTAGATAACAAGCAAAGCGATTTGCAACGTCTGGCTAATATCTGTAGACAGGAAGGCAACAATTTAGGCTTGAAATTTAGTGTTAGAAAATCAGGTGTTATGCTATTCAATGAAAACAGTGAACATACAGTGGCGATACAGGGCCAGGAAATATCTCGGGTAAGAGAATATAAATACCTTGGTATATAGATAAACGAAGCCAATAGATATATGGAAACACAGAAAAAAAACAGTAAGAGTAAAGGGGAAGAGAAATGTGGCCATAATGAAACACAGAGTGCTATGGGGATACAATTGGTACGAGGTGCTCCGGGGTATGTGGCAAGGTGTAATAGTTCCAGGACTTGCATTTGGAAATCCGCTTGTTTGCTTGAAATCGGGGGCACAATCACGGCTCGATGGCAACCAAAGGTCAGTGGGACGCCTCACATTGGGCGCTCACGGGAAGACTACAAATGAAACTGTGCAGGGGAATATGGGCTGGATAAGTTTTCAAGTGAGGGAAGCTCACAGTAAAATTAGTTATGAAGAACGGCTCAGAAATATGGAAGAAACAAATGGGCTGGGAGAGTGTTTAGGTATTTGCACAGGAATAACATTGATTCACAGTGGAGTAATAGAACCGGGAAGGTTACCAGCAAGTATGCGGCCCGTATTGTGAGCAACGCAGGAGCAAAGAACATCAAGCGGAAAGTGAGAGAGGCTAAGATAATCTCATGGGTGGCTTCAATGGAGAAGAAACCTGCCATGAGTAACTACTTAACAGGACAAAACGAAATCACGAAAGAAACAATTTATGTTAACTCATAAGGAAGCTCATTAGTTTTCGAAGCGAGATCAGGATGGCTTAGAACACGCACTTATAAAGCGAGATATAAAAAGGACGAAGAAGCATGTGCTAGCTGCGTTAAAGCTAGGGAAACGATGGAGCATGTTGTACTAGAATGTAAAGATATCTGCTCAGCGGTCGATTTAGGAAACACTGGCCGTCTTGAAGCCCTTGGGTTCAGCGAGAGCAGGGGCGAAGTAAACATGTCCGCAATAAAAATCAGTAACACGCGATTGGAAGATTGGTGGAAGTAGGGAAACCACAAACAACGGAGGCGTATGAAAACAAAGTTCACAATAGAGGTTTAGAAACTTTGGTTATGGGAATTCCTCATGGTTTTTTTTTGTTTTTTCCCCATAGGTAGGACATTAGGCAACAAAATAACAAGAGCTTGGTGGCGCAACCCACCGCCAAGTTCCAAAGGGGATGCTCATAGCAGCCATCCATACATTGTTTGGTCCACGCATCCCGTTGGCTGGTTCTGAGTGCTCGTTGCCCTCTCTCTCTCGTTAAAAAGTCTGGTAGTGGGGCTTCGAATCGTAGTGTATGGAAGAATTTGAAGGTTGTGATTTTGTGGAGCTGGACTTCATCGGATGTTCCATAGTGTTTGTGCCGAAAAGCGTCGACACCACGATACCTGTGAGACGAAGGAGTGTTTGCTGACTACGTCATGAAAAGTAAGCAAATTTAGGTGCTTGCGCGCATTCTTGTGGCTTCGTCATAATCATCATTAGCCTGGCTATGCCCACTGCAGGGCAAAGGCCTCTCCCCTACCTCTCCAAGTACCCCGGTCATGTGCTAATTGTGGCCATGCTGTCCCTGCAAACTTTATCTCATCCGCCCATCTAACTTTCTGCCACCCCCTGCTACGCTTCCCTTCTCTTGGAATCCAGTCGGTAACCCTTAATGACCATCGGTTATCTTCCCTCCTCATTACACGTACTGCCTATGCCCCTTTCTTTTTCTTGATTTCAACTAAGATGTCTTGTAGCTTATGGTTCATGTAATGAGCTTTGTGTAACTAGAACCGATCGTTTTCTGAGCTTAGGTTGTCCATGTTGATTTGCTCATTTAGCAAGCACTTTCACGAAAGCTTCATCTGATGTTACCGCGTATTTGCATTCTGCTGTGAAGTATGCTACCCGCCCTGATTGCTATGACTGAATGGGCACATTATAATGAAAACACTGAAAGTTACTGCTTGTTCGGTAGTTTCCTGGCAAGAAATTCGTTATATAGGCATTCCCTCGTACATGTGTAATGCATATGTCGATGTGTCATGGGCTTCGCATGCTGGCATACGATTGCTATGTTCGACGTTTCAGCAGATATCAGCTTGTATGAAGATTTCCTTATGTATACAGTTCCCTTTAAAGGCCTACATCTCGACAAGCTGTCTGTATTGCTTGTGTTCTTGGGTGTGTTCGCGCATTTGTCTTCTATACTGCAGGGCAGATATAGGTTGATATGAAAACAGCGATGTTTCTTTTCATCCAGACATTTAAATCAGACGCCGGCCTCTACTATATGTATATACATATATATATATATATATATATATATATATATATATATATACATATATATATATATATATATATATATATATATATATATATATATATATATATATATATATATATATTCCATCATAAGAACAGGATGTCAGTTCTTGCAATCATAGGTTAAGACGCAGCGTAATAAAGTAAGGACAGCGATTTTGTAGTGATACTTAGCGCTCGAGTCTATGCCATAATACCCGTGTCAAACGGGCGTTTGGACGGCCTTCCAACCGATAGTCAGTTGACTCAAAAGTCAAGTTCGAGCTGCTACACGGGCGGTTTCGAAGGCTGCCGAGTTAATAGTCTATCGAGTCAATGGAGCAGCCTACAACTCTATCGAAATCTCGATGGCCTTTGAGCAACGGAAGCGGAAACAGCGCGAACATGCCCTCTCGTTCACAGTCTGCTCGTACTCACGATTAGAAAGAACAAATCAAATCAAATGCTCTAAAAATACTATATATGAGTGTTATTCATTATTCAATAAAGTGTTTTTTCCACTTGAAATGTGCGAACACACACCAAAACGGCAGCCGCATCGAGTGGAGCAAACGTTGCCGCAGTTCCGCTACTCAACAACTTAAAAACTAAACATATATTTATGGCAATGTATAAAAAATTTTTTTAATGTATAAACAAATACAAAATAAATTATAGTGCTTTTAAATGGTTTTAATGTTGTTTAACTTTTTGTGGAATGCAAACGAAAATAAAGATCCGCAGCGCCACACAATTTTGCGAGAAACGCCTGAACCACTCAACGGCCTTTCAAAAGTGCCATGTAGCAGGGCGACAACTCCTTTGAGTCGATAGAGTTGTGGCGTTTCAAAGGCCGTTGACTGGAACGCCTTCCAAATGTGCCTGTGTGACACAGGTATTACTCTTAGAGCCCTCCATTAAGGGCCGGCTATTCTAGTATTTAACACGGTCCCGAACATACATGAGAGTACTTACGAAGAGGGAAAAGGAATATCATCGCTACGAAATCATGGCCTAGGTTTCGGAGCGCTTTTTATGTGCTCAATACATTTTTCTTAATCCAATGCTTTGTTTTACTACATATTTGAGTTTGGTAATGATATAGCTTTCATTCATTACGAGAAACCGTTTGATTCAGTCAAAACCTTAGCAGTCATGGAGGCATTCGGGAATCAGGGTGTAGACGAGCGGTATGTAAAAATACTGAAAGATATCTATATAGCGTTTCCACAGCCACCGTAGTCCTCCATAAAGACACCAACAAAATCCCTATAAAGAAAGGCGTCAGGCAGGGAGATACGATCTCTCCAATGCTATTCACAGCGTGTTTACAGGAGGTATTCAGAAACCTGGATTGGGGAAGAATTGGGGATAAAAGTTAATAGAGCATACCTTAGAAACATGCGATTCGCTGATGATATTGCCTTGCTTAGTAACTCAGGGGACCAATTACAATGCATGCTCACTGACTTGGAGAGGCAAAGCAGAAGAATGGGTCTAAAAATTAATCTGCAGAAAACTAAAGTAATGTTTAACAGTCTCGAAAGAGACAGCAGATTACGATAGGTAGCGAGGCACTGGAAGTGGTAAAGGAATACATCTACTTAGGACAGGTAGTGACCACAGATCCGGATCAGGAGAGTGAAATAATCAGAAGAATGGGCTCGGGTGCGTTTGGCAGGCATTCTCAGATCATGAACAGCAGGTTGCCATTATTCCTCAAGAGAAAAGTGTATAACAGGTGTGCCTTACCAGTACTCACGTACGGGGCAAAAAGCTAGAGGCTTACGAAAAGGGTTCTACTTAAATTGAAGACGACGCAACGAGCTATGGAAAGAAGAATGATGGGTGTAACGTTAAGGGATAAGGAAAGAGCAGATTGGGTGAGGGAACAAATGCGAGTTAATGACATCTTAGTTGAAATCAAGAAAAATAAATGGGCATGGGCAGGACATTTAATGAGGGGGGAAGATAACCAATGGTCATTAAGGGTTACGAACTGGATTCCAAGAGAAGGAAAGCGTAGCAGGGGACGGCAGAAAGTTAGGTGGGCGGATAAGATTAAGAAGATCGGAGGGACAACGTAGCCACACTTAGTACATGACTGGGGTAGTTGGAGAAGTATAAAGAGAGGCCTTTGCCCTGCAATGGGCGTAACCAGGCTGATGATGATGATGATGATGATGATAATGATGATGATGATGTTCATGATGATAATGATGATGATAATTGTCCTGGTAATCTGACGTTCGCTGCTGATTTCATTCCTTCCCGAAATTGTACTTGTTACAAACTAGCAGTGTAACCTCCCTGAGATATAACGAAGAGTCGTTTGTACAACGAGAGGCAGATTGATGCAGCTACCTGTGAGGAGCTCTCTTTTTTTGCAATTTGACATGACACTGGTAGATCACAAATTTTCAGGTTCACGGCGCAATAAATTGAGAATTTCTTACTGTTGAAAGCTATGCCGATTCTGGAAGCATCCCTACATCCCCAGGAACGTGCCGCACTGCAGGAAGCTGGACAGCACAGCCATTAAGAACCTGATCTGCATACTTTCACAAAGGTGCGTACAAAACTGTTGCTACCTTGCGAGTTGTAGGGTACGTTTGTAGGGTGATTTTACTGTATGTGCGGTTTTCAGGGTTTATAGTGGAAGATCACGAATTTTATTTTTGGGTGATCTATAGTGTCCTCAGTTTAATGAGCTTACCTAAATATAATCGGGGGCTTGAGTAAATATGTCTGATGTACTGCATATAGACTCTATATTAATATAGCCAAAATGCTTTTATAAATAAAGCACGAATTGAGGTTTTGGACTGTGAATAGTGCCGGGCTAGAGCGTCCAGAAAAATGTGTTCTACCACCTAAAGACATGGTTTAGGCAAAAAGTGCCTGAATCAATGCTTTCGCACAAAAAATTCTATCATCGAAAGTTTCACGGAAGCTTCTCTGTTCGGGAGGAAACATGCCAGAGACGTAAATCAACCAAATAAAACTTTAAAAGCAACACATTTTGGCTTCCATACAGCAGCCTTGTTCACAACAGGGCAAAAAAGTAGGAGTGCCTATTTAAGTAGGTTTTAACATTTGACGCAAGCACCGTGCATAACACGGGGGAGGATTCCTTGGTTTCAGTTAAGCGTGTGTCTTATTGATTGTATCCCTAAGGACTCCAGCTACAGGTGTGGCTTCCATTTTCTTTCCTGGCTCATTACACTAGAGTTCATCCAGTCACTACTGTACTTAGTCGTTGCTGCATGCTCTGCCAAAGCATTTGATGCCACTCTTATGCACATTATTCTGATGTCGGCGTAGCAGTTTCCCATGTCCCCGATGTAGATAGCGTCGTATACACACATTATATCTCAAAACTCAGGATTCAGGTCACTAAAATTTTTAATGCGGTTTGTTATTGGGATGGTTGTCACGTTGATTTATCATGGTTTTTCACTCGCATTGCCCTCAAAATTCTTTAGCTTCTTGCCGGGTTCTTATGGATTTGATCTTGTGCGCAATGACATGTTGCAAACACACCTAGCATATACTTAAAAAAAGAAAGTTTATAACAGAGTGAACTTATATGCAGGGGCACATGCATGTGTCAATAAAATGCTGAAGTCTCATTTCTACCTAAGGAAAAAATTAAAAAAAGCATGGTTAGCATGCACCCAAGCTGCTGCTAAAGTTGACGTGCCAACTGTCCTTTTTTGCCATGTTGCTTACGATACGACGCTGCATATTCTTCTTGCACTCTGCAACTACAAGAGGTATTCGTTGAGGGGAAAATGGATATTACCGGATTTGTGCAGCGCAACCACCTTAATTTCATGATTAAGGCACACGTTTCAGCTTAAACGAGGACGAAGAACACAAACAGGACGGGCACATATTGTCTATTATCTGTCAAACACAACGTAGAATACTCTTTGTAAAGCACTATGATTATGGACATATTATAGCTGAGCAGTTCAGGCAGCTGCGTTTAGCAATGATCAGTTTACTGTTGCTAAATAGAAGGAAATTGTAGTAAAAAGTAATGTTTTAAGGACCTTTCAAGTTTGCCTGTGAAGTTGTATATTGCATAAGTGATGTCATCGCATTATTTGGCAGTTAGGCATGTCTGGCGGAAGCCGTTTTAAGATCTTTGAATACCCTTGCAGCAAGTGATTTATGACTACTTCACACAATTGTACGATTCCTACATGCAACAGGTGCATATTCTAACGCCCACGCGGACCTCGCCCAAAATAATGCCTTCGGTCCCAGATGTGTGAATGCTTTTCTAAGCATGTGTGGCAAGTCAGCATGTTGAAATCTTTGCTTTCATTGTTAGTCATTCGAAGTTAAATTATTTTGCATGACTGCTATATGCTGTCTCGTCCACATACGCTGATACAATGCATCAAGCTATTTTATTTCTCCATTTTCTCCTCCCTTAGGCTGACTACAAGGTATGCTAATTTGACCACTTGGACATGAATAATGCATTATCGTTGCTGCTTGCTTGTGGCTTCTAAGGATATGCACGACAAGATTTCAAAATAAATATCAGTGTTTGAAAAGGTTGTTGTGTTTTTTTTTAATAGATGCATTTATATCCCACTCATGTTCAAGGTTGCATCAGAACAGCACCAGAATGCTTGAAAAATTCTGGAGAGAACGGGAAATGTCCCCAGGATGTCTCTAAAATGTACAAAAAACTTGCAAGGTTGTTTCATTGTGAGGGACAGAAATTTGAAAAAATTTTCCTAGGATCTTTCTAGGTCGAGGAATAAAACGTTGGTGGAACGTTGCTATGAGGTTTCTAAGAAGTGTTAAGATGGTTAGCGAATCCTGGTTTTAGTGTTTGGAGCATGTTCATTCATCGTTTAAAGAACGTTTAGAAATAAATTTCTTATTCAATATCGATGTCCAATAGTCGACAGGATGTTGATGTGAAGTTGTCAGGAAGTTTGAAAACGGCATGATAACATTTAATAAACTGTTGGTAGGTTCTAGTAACATTTGCCTAACAAATTTTTCCTCCAACTTTTTGTAAGGGTAGCCGCCGGGTAAAGATTTGCAGGTGGTCAAAATCTCCCAATACGAAGTGCGTCACAATCAAGTCGTAGTTATGACACGTAAAACCAAGATTTCTTTTATTTATTGTTTGCTTTGAGTTTATCATTTCGTGTTCGCCATATAATCCTAACCTCCACGTCAGCTTAGTTTAGTAAAGAGACCACCTCCTAAAGGCAGTGGTGCCAGGATCACTCTTTTCTTTTTAATCGCGAAGCATTTTCTTCTTTTTTCCTAGACACTCGGTTTTCTTTGCGTCTTCAGGCAACTTGAGAAGCATATCCACTTTCGATTTCTTACAACTTCCTCCATCTAACGTATCTGCAAAGAACTTATTTGCTTATTCAATAAATGCAGCCTGGAGCGTGAATTACGCCATACGAGGCCAAAAATTTGAGCTTTTTCGCGTATTCGTACCAGCAATCGTAATATACTTCGTCCATGCCGAGGTGCACGTATGGATCCTTGAAGACCCGGGCCACCTGAGAGATCAGCTGCTGCACCAAGTTGTAGCTGACGTTCCTAGTTGGGTCGAGCATCTCGAAGGCCGCGTGCGTGCCTGGGTTCTCGGTACCCCTGCTGCCGTTTCCATAGCAGGGAGTCAGCGCGTCTGCATGACGACAGTCGAGTATTCACTTGGTTTAGCACGCACCAAACATTTTAGCGCTCAACTTGCGAGGTTGTCTATTAAAAGATAACTCCCTGCAGTCATCATCATCATCATCATCAGCCTGATTACGCCCACTGCAGGGCAAAGGCCTCTCCCATACTTCTCCAACTACCCCGGTCATGTGCTAATTGTGGCCATGTTGACCCTCCAAACTTCCTAATCTCATCTGCCCACCTAACTTTCTGTCGCCCCCTGCTACGCTTCCCTTCCCTCGGAATCCAGTCTGTAACCCTTAATGACCATCGGTTATCTTCCCTCCTCATTACATGTCCTGCCCATGCCCATTTCTTTTTCTTGATTTCAACTAAGATGTCATTAACGCGCGTTTGTTCCCTCACCCAATCTGCTCTTTTCTTATCCCTTAACGTTACACCTATCATTCTTCTTTCCATAGCTCGTTGCGTCGTCCTCAATTTAAGTAGTTCGTCCTCAATTTAAGTAAAACCCTGCAGTAAAACCAGTCATATGCATTTTTCTATCCACATATTGTCTAGTTGAGTACCGAGATTGGCGAAGAGGCTGAGTTTGGAAGTTTGTTTCGAAATGACATTGAAGGCTATAGTTTGCCAGAGGTGCCTACTATCAACGTAATTTCTTGCCTAGGCGCGGAACTTCGTCTGCCCACGAGTGCATAGTGTAGTAGTGTGCCTATGAACGCATAGTGCAGCGACACGTTGAAAAAGTGCGGTATGTAAATGATCAAGACTCCATACAGTACATATAACTGCAAGTGAACGTGAAATGGCATCACTTGGGGCTTATTACTTTAAAATGAGCACGCGGGGGCAGCAATCACTTGTGTCTGTAGGCTGCTCGTTAACCACGTTCCTTTCCCTTTCCACCCTTACTTGTGACGACACCTGCGAAGGACGGCTGCATCCGAAACGTCTCGTTCTCAAACAGGGATGAACGTCTAATAATGAACTTTAGGACAGAATATTAAAGCGCTTACCGAAAGCATCGTCCAATGTGACACAACAAGCTTCTCGTAGCGCTGTTTACATCGGGAAATGTCCGGTAGGCGTACACCATTGGCGACCGGGCAATCTGCTTTGCACGACTTCGTGCGACAGAAAATAGTTGTCGATACGCCGATTGATCCAAGACCGATTTTTCTCGCCGAAAAAGAAAGCATCGCTCGTCGCAACCCAATCAGTACGCGGGATTACGAGAGAACGAAGTACAGGGTCGGAAGTTCTCGGTTGTGAGCATGCGTCAGCCATTTTTCAAATGGCACAGGCGTGACCAGTAACGTCGTTGTTTGCAAGTGTATTTGCTGGTCTTGTGCATTTGCGTGCATTAAGTTACTTGTGAATGATGGGTTTCTTGTCAAAGTATGAGCCGAATGGGGCCTTCGCCATAAGTACGCAGTATTTTTTTCTTTTCTCTGCACTGTTGCGTCGGAGACAATGAACATGACAATTCAATCTCACTGCACACTTTATTGGCCCCTACAAAAATAACAACGCCGTTTATCATGCCCTGTGTATATGTAAGTACGAACTGGTGAGCGCGAACGACGCCTTGCACTGCGTTGCGTCAGAAGCGCACTGATGCAGGCGCTGTAGCCGTGAACACGATCAACACGGTGCTGTTGGCTAGCGTGCCGTCGTTGTAGCTACAGTGGAAGCGTTTACAATGCTTAAGCGGTACGGAGTCAAGCGATACGCGAGTGCGATTTCCGAATTTTATTCAAGATTCGTTAGCCTATTTGTCCATGTAATATAATATCTGTGTTGTCTGTGCAGCGTATTTCGGAGTGTTTTCGTATTTTTTGATAAATACGCATTAAATGCTTCTAAACTAGCCACGCATTCGGAATAAACCTGCGAGAAGTGCCTGGTGAGTTTCAGCGGATCTCGTGAGGGTTGCCGGGGGCCAATGAGTATTTCATTAGCATCGACGAGAGATCTGGTCTGAACGCGCCCACTTTGTCGCCGACTATCTCGGAGCTCCTCGCGCGAAAGAAATTTTCTCGTGTCTGAACGCGTCGTAAGTGCAATCGCAAGAGTTACCCTGACGCGATAACCATGTTATCCCAGGAACTCCCACTAAAATCTCAAAAAGATGTTTGCGCCATATAGTATTTCAAATGTACGATGCCAAAAGCACATCACACAAGATTAGGGACAGCGCAATGTGGCCGTAAGGCTACTGGAGCGAGAGATGTTATTCCGAAAGAATTCCAAAAGTGCAGCTGTCTGGCAAGGTCATAGAGTTGTTTGGTATGGCGAATACTTCCGTGTGCAATACCACTCACTGTGGAAAAGGGTGCATCGGTGTGAGATGCGCACTGAGCCACTGGGAAAATGAATAGTTAGATGTGTGAATATCTGCAAAAGCTCAAAATAGGGGAGTAACTTGTTTTAATGAAAAGGGACAACGGTACAATCGAAAACGCTGAAATATTTTCAGGAAAAAGCCCACTATATTTGTTACGACAATTTCTTGCACTAATAGTATTAGTTGGCGAGTTTTATATCTTTAGTACTACTAGAAACTTAAAATTAGCACGAAATCTAGCCGATGAGATCGCCTTATAATTTTCGTTCAAGTATAGCAAAGACCTTAACTTTGGCAGCCTTGGTGCGAAGAGGCTGTATACGAGGGTCTGTTGGCCAGTTGGAAGGCCACTAAGGTCATCTGTAGCTAGGCAGTTCGTTTAGAACCGCAGCTGCCGCCATGGTCGTGAGCCGTGCTGGACACCACACCCATTGCTAAACTTGTGCCCTTCAACAAGTACCCAAGAAAGTGTACCAGAGGTGACAGTACAGCTTAATTGTGAAAGCACTGACACGCGTAATGCGGAAGAATTGGGCTCGGCTCCTCATTGCGGACGGTTGTTTTTTCACCTTCTTTCATTTCCTTTTCGCTTGTTACATCTCAATTAAACATCCCCGCATTTATTCCTCCATTTTATCTTTCTCTGGCTTCATTGTCTGTTTCACTATATGGTTCCAACTAAAAGCATCAAACAGCTAAAATCCACTTATGCGTCCGCTATTGCTTTTTCACGAAGTTATTGTCTTTCATATAGATCATCGACTTCTCAGTAGCCTTGTAAGCTTCTCTCGTTTCAAACATTTTACTTTGTCCCACTCGTCACTTTGTTCTTCTCGGTAAATTGGTGCAGCTTCTTTTTTATTGCAAGCGTTGCCTATAGCTTAGCAAACACGTTGATTGCTAATGTCACCGCCACTATTATAGTGCGCTCCGTCTTTGGTGCTATTGTGCTGATCATTTCGGAAAAGCTCTAAATAGAGGAACTTCATTCCCAGAGGTACGTATAATTAAGGATTTATTCTCCGGGATTTTATTGAGTTTTTATTATGCGTCACCTTTATAGTAGCCAATACCGACAATAACGATGACATTGCGAAGCTCTTGTGATAGAATTACGAAGTACAAAATAAAAATAAAAATAGTTACAAAATGCGTGTCCACTAAAACAGTTTACCGAATAACTTCTTACATAATGAAAATTCTCTGTTCCGCACCGCAGCAATTTAATAATTCTCTCTTCTCCGCTCCCATACCAAACGTCCAACATTCCTGCTCTCCTGTTGGCGCAAGAAGAGCAGTCTGCATAAACACGCGAAGAATCACCGCTGTTGCCTCGACCAACACAATTTCTCCTGTCCCAACGATCTCAGAGGAATGATACGTGTACATCAAATTATGATCAATCTTTGATTTATCCGCACTTATGACCATGTATTTTGACATCCTCCTTTGTGTTTGTACATTCCACTCAGTCACAATGAAGTACAGCTGCAAATTGACAGCAACGCCATTAGGCCATCTATGGTGAGTGAGCACGATGCCGCAAAGAGAGCGTCTTGTAGTGCGTTCGAAGGGCAGCGCTTTTTATCAGCGGCCAGACACGCCGCTCCTATGCCGCTCGAAATCTGTGCAGACACAGTCGCAGCGCCCGCTGTGGCTTAGACAGACGCGCCGCAACAATAGCAAGGTGACAAGCATTTGTGAGACAAGTGAAAATGGGTACTGTATCCGTCCACCTGGTCCATCGTCTATTTGGCGTTTAAGCGTTGCTCACAACACGGATTGTTATGCGCCTCGCTCCCACAGCTACTCTACACACCCGACACCTAGCAGACACGTGCTTCCTCGTCTAAAGTCAGGCCTTACATTCGATTTCGGGAGAAACCGACACGAAGGAAAAGCCAACAAACCGGGAGAGAATGGGTTATTCTACGTGCTACGCGTGCTCTGTAGTTGTTGTCGGTAATGATTGTGATGGTTATTCCTTTAAAACTTAGGCGGCGAAAATTGGTCAGTTAGTCTACTGGAGCTAATCACGGTTGTCTACATCTATTGCAGTAAAACATTTCTCCTATCTCTAAATTGCATTATTTATCTTCGGTAAATATTTGGATCTGTGTTGTAAACTTACCTACGTTATTCAGGTGTTACCTCTGCCTGTAACCACCCGGGCTCCATCGCTTCGCAGCTTTTCTTTTCCGACATCATTCTAACCCACTCTTGCATATCTCTCCCACTGACCACCTGAAGCTCCCGTCAGCTTTCGATCCCAGCGCTTTAGGAACATGGACGTTCTTCACGCTCCCGGGTGAGTGAATGTCTTGGCATTCCCGTTCAATATTCACTTCAGCCGAATTATTCCTCGCGTACCAGGAAAAGCTCGTCCCAGAGCCTGCGTGTGTCCCGGAGTGTCAATCTCTGGAATGACGCGTATCCCGCGCAGCCGGGCGTACTCGACCACGCCGCGAACATCCTCCGTCGAGTACACGTGGCGCTGGGAGTACGCGGCCACCTACACCACCGAAAGAGAAAAAAAAACGGCATTGAGCAAATTTTGTCGCTGACAAAGATAGCACGTCCGTCGAGAAGCAAGCATATACAACTATCTGGCAGGATGTTGCCACGAAAATCTCTACAAGTTTCTTTACACAATCACTAAAGATGTTGAAGTATAGACGAGTTTGTTCGTTGCTACTACTCCGGTAGTGCAATGCCCTTTGGCAGGGCATTGCAACCTGCATCTGAAAAAAAAAAATTCATTTCCTACCTGAACATACATTTAACACATACATTTATGCTTCCAAACATTGTAAAATAAACACAGTGCTGCACATGCTCATGAGGCTAACCGCATTACTTAACAAGAATGTTGCTAGCTATTAGTAACGTAAATACCTATGAACCTAGATCTATAGTATGCTCTAGTTTTATTAAAAGGAACAGCAAATTAAAATTCCAGCACTCATGGCAACTCAGTTCGTACAAGAAAGTCCGGAACATATTTTCTTATCGATAGAATATCGATAGACATAGACACGTTAGAGAATTAGGCGCTTTTTTTTCTCTCTGGACCTGAAGAAATAGCTAAGTTACCCCAAATACCCCAAAAATTTTCAGTTTATTTGTGGGCCATATTGTGCTTAATGGCTACCTTCTATTGTCTAGAAAGTATTGCTTTCCAGATTTATTCAAGAGAGCAGGAGGAATTTTTTTGTTTTTATAGCAGGTGGTTTTGTTGTGTTAACATTTACTTGATTGGCTACATTTACCTTGATTTTTAAACCGGCAGGACTTGTTTACTCCCGACGTGTCCTTCATCATAAAAATGTCAAGTTTTTGAATTTCTTCACAGGAACGTTCAGCCGTATGTAGGAGGACTGAAATAACAATGCAGTCTACAGTGTAAAAATGTTCACACCATTAAGGGTGTTTTCTTGTCGCACTGGTAACTTACCCTAACGGTAAGGCTTACCGTTGGGGCTTTACAAAACCGACCGACTGACCGACCGACCGACTGACCGGCTGACCGACCTATCACGCGTAAATTCCTCTGGGGATTTTCTAAAGCGTGTAAACATTTGCTACTAATCCCCAGCTTTTGTGCGGTGGAGCGGACGAAACCCTTCTTCTCCACGCTTTACAGCAATGGCGATGCTCCCCGCAGATCCCCGATCGTGCCCCCTGGCGAAGAGCCTGGAGCTGATTGGTCACACCGAGGCGGACCGAGCTGCGCGCGCAGAGGCTACGAAGACCCGGCTAGAACAGTGGGAACTGTCGGGCAGGCACATCGACAGTCTGCCAGAAAACCCCAAACAGACGTCGACTAGCTAGAGCCACCCCATCAGGGCAACAGTGAACTCCAACAGCGGCTGTCTCCTGACGCCAACCACGCCAACTACGCGAGCTACTGCTAGCTACGGCCGACTTACGGCCGGCCAGAAAGCGACGCTCGACCCCGACATGGCTGGCGGATTGGATCATCTTGGCTGTGGTGATATCCGAGTCGACTAGAGTACAGAGAACTGGACCGACCAGATGGTGGTCTCAAAGACTGTGTGACGAAACTGTGTTTTATGTTTTTCGTGTCCTTATTTTCTACGCCTTTCTTTACTTTCTTGCTTTCTACATGTCCTGTTGCGTTGACAAACGCCTGCCCTCATTCAAAAGGGAGCAAGGCCACTCACTTATTTACTAACACAACGTTTCACGCGCCGTAATATTTACACACGAATTTTATAAATACCTATCTACTATTTCTCAAAAATATACGGAATGAATTTTAAACATCATCTGTACATTCGCAGTACATGTGAATGTGTGTTCTTGCATAATATTTTGATTATTTTCGGGTTACAAATGTGAGTGGTAGAAACATGCCGGCGTCCTTGCAGTGGCTGCTTTTTTCGCACAAGTTGCACTGCGCCGCGAGCGCGATAGCAGCGGGGATCAGCGATAATCTGGTTAACGACGGCCGCAGGCAAAAAGAAAATTTCGCATCTTTTACTGATGCAACACACGATTTCAGTATGTGCAGCTAATCCAGACCTCCATCGCCATATGTAGGCAAGTCCCGTGCAGGAGTTGCGGTTTCCATGACGGAGCAGCTAACAAAAACGGCGAGCTATACAACTGTCGGCAAGCACACGATAAGAATATTCTGGGCTAAGCCCTATCACGGCTGCTTGTTTAGCCCAAAATTCACCAGTTTCCGCCATTTCCGGCGAAAAGTATTGCTGGGATATACAAGTGCCGCAAATTCTCGTTTACCACATTCTCCATTTCCTTCGCATTGCCAGGTTATCGCTTATGTTGTCTATATGTCTTGATATTCTCAATGAATTATAGGCAACCGTTAGGCGGCCAACAATTTCAATAAACGAGCGGCAACACATTGAACGCGCGCCGCATAGCGTGGGGTATTAATGCCGCATGTATTTTCTTTCAATAACGCAGATGACAGAATAATGCAGACGTTCTTGGCTGGCCAACATGTTCTTGCGCTCTCGTTTTGATAAGACAATTATGACTTTTCAAAAGTGCATAGTGGGCATAGTAGCTGCATGAAGGCTCATGGGAATGAATAGCTGCAGAGGGCTTAACCTTCTGTGCTGAGTCTTTTTTTTTTTGCTTCCACTTGAGATTGCAGAATTGTTGTGCATCGTACTCGAATCGCATTGTCTATGGTGAGTAGGTAGCAAAATGAAGTCTCAAAAGATAAACCGCTTCGATCCATTTTTACGTGCGACGTGGAATGGTTATATCCACCATCTCGTTAAACCTACTTCTCTGAATTGATATCGTGGCAAACGGAACACAGGCAACGGTGAAGATTCGCGTGGAGTGCCCGTATGATTGCTATTGAAATAATATTATAAAGTAACTCACCTTAGTAACGTTAGGAAAGGCTTCCATGTAAAAAGGCCACGACTGGTCATCTACCAAGTGCCAATGGAGAACATTCAACTTGTTGTACGCCATGGCGTCCTGCACACGGAAAATCAGAATTTGACGACCCATCCATATTTCTCCTCGAATCTTACGTAGATCAATAAGTCAGTGCATGAACGTCTAATTTGCAGCTGTGTTTGTTGTTAAGTAAATGTAATAGCACTTTAGTGAAAAGTCTTATATTAAAGGGACACTAAAGTGAAAAATGATTTCTTCTGCATCAGTAAACTACCGTTCTACAACACCAAAAGCACCACTCTTGCAAAGATCAGACGTTTGGTAAGCCAGAAAAAGCGCAAGAACGAAATACGGGTCGCGACGCCTACTTAAGTTCCCACACCTGGGGGCTGTGACGTCTTGGATTTTGATGGCATCTTCTCGGGCCTACTAATTACATATAGCGGTACAGATTGGCTACATTGTGTTCTAAAGGAACCAAATATCAAACATGGCAAGTTTATGAAACCTTTATTCAGCCAACGCGGCCCAAATGCGAAAACATACTTTGGAAACCCTGACGTCACGCTGATGTACCAGCGCTGGGGTTTCGGCGCGAAATTCAAATACTGATACTTGGACCTTCATTTTCTCATCTAATAATCAAACTATATTTTTTAAATGACTGCCTGCAGGGTCCTTAAACAATGCTCCATTAGTCTAAACTAATTTGTTGTTTCGCTTTAATGTCCCTTTAAATTTAGAATAGCAAATTTATACGCCTCGCGGTGAGTATATATGACGAGGTCGCGATGAGCCAATGTCTCGCCCATAATTGCCACTTTTTCGCGGTTCACCTGTTTTAAGACAGGACAATGTATTCGGAGTAGTGGCTTCTGATGGTCATGGAAGCTTACTGCGCGCAATAAAGCGCGCACTTGACTTCACGCGCATCAGTCGTACCCTCGAATTAGAGGCTATAATAAGCCTCCCAAGTATATGGTTTCATTTGTGAAGCCGCTGCCAAGACCGCCGACTAAAGGCCTGCTCACACTGCTGGCCAACACTGCATCCGCAACCTCACGAGCCTATTCGTCTTGTCTTAGGTGTTTATTCGTGGACAACATGAATGACGCTGCAGACTTCCTCATGGAGGGTATTCTGTAGCAGTGCACCTTGTTGACTATCCATTTCGGCCGACGCTGATTGGCTGGAACTGTGCCAGCAAAGAGCAGACAGACGGCCCCAGACAGTCTCCTCTTCGCTGTTGCAGCTTCAGCTAATCAGGAGAGGCCGAAATGGACAGTCTACAGCGTGTACTCTGACAGAACACAGCCCGAGGCTTACCGTGCCTCCACAATAAAATTTCTGTGGCAGAATATCTCGTAGTTTTATCACTTTGAGCGTCTGAGCTATTTCGGGCGCCACAAGGACGAGTCACCATGGATGCGTGAATTATTGGTCGTTGCTGATGGCATACAATGTTCAATAGTGTCCTAACTTTGAAAAGCAGAACACCATAGAGCCTCTTTTGAAAAGTACGGAGCAGCAGCTTGTTGCAAGCTATCGAAGAATAGAGAGAAAGAACTTTTTAACAATTATATCTGTAGAGCTTAACTGTTCGGAACTGCACAGTAAGCTCATGAGGGGGGGGGGTGGCATAGTGGAGGGCTCGTGATTAATTTTGACCACCTGGGGTACTTCAAGAGTGAAAGAATGCGAACGTTGCAAACAATTCGCCGTCATCAAGGTGTGGCCGCCGTGAACGGGAGTTAAACCCCCGACTTCGTGCTCATCAAGAGAACGCGATAGCCATGAGCCACACGGTGGGACTACGGTGCAATATGAATTAAATTGCCTTAATTTCTTTTCATTTCCATGGGCCAAATTCAGTACCCCTTCTTCCTGGCGTGCACGTGGAAGTTTTTTGTAGGGCAGCGATATGGATGTCCCTAGCGTTCCTTGCTCTTCCATCCCGTGAGTAGCCCAGTCAAGGCAAAGTGCAAGGAAACTGAAGCAGGTGTTTTGTGCCGTTAACGCAATCTTGTGGCCGGCGATCAACCGTAATGTAGTAGAGCGGCAGGTTTGCTAGTTAGAAGTTCATCTTGTAATAATGGGGTTACTGCGCTATAAACACGCGGACAACAGAAGTAGAAGTTGGCAGGACGCGCGCAATCCTGTCCACTACTACTTCTGCTGCCCGTGTGTTTATAGCGCAGTAGACCCCTTATTACAATATGATCAACCGTCCCTAAGGAGCGACAAGCGCGCTTGTTTCTCCCTTCTCTTCTCATCAAAGAAAAAAAAGGACGCGAAAGGTTTCGGTAATGGTTAAAGCGCTAACGAGAAATACATCGAATAGTCAGTGATTGCAGTAAAGTTCTGCGCTTTTTCTTTATATACAGCGTCACACTATTCCTCAATCAGCGCTCCTGCTGGCGTCTACGTCTTTCATACGTCTGCAGCTACAAAGTGATAAATATCTCCATTAATACCTCATGGAGCAGACAATACGAAAGTAAGTAAACCGGGGGCGGTATTGCACCGCTTTGGCGTATAAGCACTTTCAGGGCGGCCAGAAAACGCCCACCCACCAGATTCTGCTTTATCACCGGCGCCGGCAGGAAGTGACGCGCCGTGTCGAGCAGGACGCCACGGTGCGAGAAGCGCGGGAAGTCGTGCACCGTGCCACAGTACACCGTGGCCTGCAGCGAAACACCATGGCGAGAAACGACATGCTTCAAGGCTCAGAGTGGAACTGTAGGATAACCTATAAGGGAGACAAATATATATATATACCGAATATTTCAGCGAATACATTTACAATTTTTTAAAGGTTGCCTGTGGCAGCTAGCACAATTCTAGTTGATGAGCTGGTGTACTCCAAGAGGCGGATATGTCTTGCCCATGAAATTGAAATTCAACATTATCAAATTAACAAAAATCACTAATTAGATTTTTAACTAATTTCTCTATGGTCCGTATTGCAATTTTGCACACTCCAGCAGGGTAGTTCGCAAGGCGGATCCACTTTGAACCAATTCTCAGGATGATACCAGTTTCAAGATATTAATTCCCGAACTTTGTCGAGAAGTTCGTTTGCGTTCCAGTTACTTTATTAACAAAACGTCGTTTCTGCAACCACAAGATTACGCGCAAGAATTTCTCAGCAAAGTTCGGGAATTATTATCCCGAAACTGGTGCCATCCTGATAATTCGATTTTCGGGCCATAAGGTGCTTAGTTAAGAAGATAATTAGTGATTTTTTTTCATTATACTTGATTATACATTCCAATATTTTGTGCAAGTAGTGTCCGCCGCTTCCAGTAGTCCACCTCATGAACATGAATTGTGCTATCTGTCACAGGCCACATTAAAATTTTTGGGATGCGTTCGCTGAACCACCCTGTATATATATATATATATATATATATATATATATATATATATATATATATATATATATATATATATATATATATATATATATATAATTCATGGAGGTCCCAGGCACTGTGGGAATCGCTATAATCCGAGCGGTCGTGTCTATTTCGCCGCCGCGGCTGACGAAACGCCGGTGTGTGTATCATACCACTGTCTCCTATCCGCCGCGGAGGCGTGATGACGTCATCGCTCGCGCCAACAGAACAGCACCACACCTTCCGCTCGGCCTATAACGTCACTGCTCGGGCCAATGGACGGGCAAGTTATCGGACGAGTTGGTGCCGATTCGTGACCACAGTGAACGTAAACCACGAGAAAAGCGGGAGGGAGGAAGCAAAAATGTCAACACCACGAGAGCTGAATTTAAACTTCCGTGCTCTTTGAGCACGTCCTCTTTCTCTCCGCGAGGTTTTGATCTGCCCGTAATTACGAGCCTCACTGCCGAGCAACGATACGCAGCAGTTCTGAACAGCCATACTGCCGCTTCTCTTTGTACTAAACGCGCGCTGCGTGGTTCGTATCTCAGGTATATTATGACTTAAAAGGATCATCTTGTTGCATGAGGAATACTCTGCGAAGTGCCGCACTTTCGTCATACGCGCATTGACACCTTTACTTGACTGAATACTATTAACCTGATGATTGACCTAGATACGCAGATATTCAAAGAATTCTTAATGCCGCTCTGACAATACGTAATTGAATATGTGAGGATGGTACTCACGTATCGCATAAAAGGTCGCGTCTGCAACATTTGGCTGAACGTCTCCAAGCCTGTGGTCAGAATGAAATAAACAGAGAAATGAAAGCTATCCACATGAGATCACGGTTTGTTTCGTAAGCGCGTTTGCATTTTCATAAGGGATGCAAGGAGGACAGCGCCCTGAATTCAAGATATAAATGTGTCCTATGAGTCTAGGAGAGAACTTGGCTGCACTGTTTTTCACACCGTCTTCGTGCTCATCGACATTACGGCGCTCGCAGTAATTTAGCACATACGCAACACTATTCAGTGTCAAGATCGGCGTCAGCCATAGGGTCGTTCAAGCCACGCTGCGAACAAATACCACCAAGACTCAATGTAAGAGAGCTTACAACTCGGGTAAATGAACCTGCGATTGTGAGTTTTACTCAAGCGTTCCAGAAATCTAAGCACTCGTAGCTGGAAAGTTTCGTTCCAGCAGTCCTAACAGATCTAGTGCTTTAATTATTTCAACGTGCTAGTGCGCATCGAGTGCTTTCATTATTTCAGTGTATCAGTGCTGGCGAAAATACGGGACAACCGGAATACTGTCTATTCGAGGAGTACAGACTTTTGGGCAAGTTGGATTTCCTGTGACTATTTAGTGGTTGAAACTTAGGGCACCGACCTTGTCGCTCGTTCTTCTCCGCGTCGCTCGAGCGCTATGGTCCGAACAAAATCTATCTCGATTCGGTTGCCCCGTGTAAGCGCTTGGAACATAATGCTATGTGAAATCAACTAGCCCAACAGTGTACGTATTGTAGAAGTACTTGAAACACTGAAAGCACCAACGCTGATTCTACATATCAACACAGCAGTGTTTTCAGCTAAAGAAATATTCTACCATCAACTCGGTAACTACTGATCCTTTGCCCAGCTCGTATTGAGCTATCTGCCCGCTGTCGGGGTAATAGTTTCGACAACAAAGGCAGGATGAGGTTTTTCTTTCACGTACGAAGGTTCTCATTGTGGAATTCTTACGAGTTTGCCTAATAGGATTCGGTTACATTGAAATGGGTTGCAAAATATTACACTCATGGATCTACCTCTGCATTACGGTTATTTCGCGGAGCATTGATCCTAGAGAAAAATTTCGTATTTTCCTTGTTCAACACTTGTTATCTTGTTTCAATCGTTTCTAGTGCGCACCTTATTTAGAATGTTTCGATTCGCATATTTGCTCTTCTCTGTAGACACTCGATTCATTCAGAAGCCTGACTGCTTGGCGGATCGAAAAAGGCACCATGAGGGGATATGGAGCTTGCGTTTTAAAGCGATGTCGTTTAAATTGTATTTACACAACGACTGGCGCATATATACGCCGAGTTGCAGGGACGAATAAGGTGGCGGAAATGCGGAGAGCTTCCGAAAGTTCTTACCTCGCAGCGCTCCCCAAACTGTCTCGGACGTCAGCAAGGCGTCACCACGTGGTGGTATCTTCAGCAAGTCTGAAAACCCGCACCCGTGAGACAGAAATTACTGGCACAAAGTTAAGTTTGCGAATCGCAATTACGTGGTGGGCATGGAGATTCGAAATACAATACATCACCATTCAAGCACTATGGCTGCCACTATTATTAGAGGTTGCTTATCTCTGGAAAAAAGGGTCACTGAAAGACAAATGCGCATCACCTTTATTACACTGTCAGCCGCACAGAGTCACTGCATTCTGTTAGGCTTTCGACCAGGATTTGCACTAAATCATAACGTTCTTCGTGAATTACAGATCAAGGCACTGCCGTGTGACACCGCAACTGAAATAGAATGACGAAGCACGATGGAACCAAATAACTTCTCAAAATAAATCAACCCCCAAACATAAAATGCGCGCAAAGTATGACTTTTTCTCGTCAGCATACTTCTATCATTCTTTTTGTTCCTCATATCACCGCTCCATCAAGGAAGGTTAGTCCAATATGCTGACAGTCATCACAAATTGATCAGCAGAATTTTGTTTTGCGATCCTCAGTTGATGAGGCTGCTAGTATTGCCTTGTAAAATGAAAGATTCACGAGGCACTTTAGATCTAGACACCATTGAGATGGCTTGTGAGAAAACAATTAAGGACTCTAACCATTAAAGTCTAAGGACATATTTGAACAGTTATATGCAAAAAAAGAGCTAAAGCCGAATTTGAGCCAATAGCTAAGGAGCAAGACGCTGTATTGCAGGTATTCTTCAAAATCATGAAGAGCATGCTATGCTGGTATAGTTGCGATGTAATTCCTGATTTTTGCATGTTTCATGTCTCGCGGCAGTTTCTAGACAACTAACTACCTCGTATCGAGTCTTGGTGAGCTGAGTATTAGCCCGTCTTTTTTCCATGATGTTCTCTGGAAATAGACTTGAACCGAATAGTCAAGCGCATTCTGTCAGCACTACCTATACAGCTAAAACTTCGAATACAGTCGACTCCTACTATAACAATCCCGGATAAAATAAATTTTTCTGTATGTCGAACACGTTAAACTTACTGACCGACGCTCATTTAGAACAACTCCATCACAACGAACAGGACATTCGATATGCCGAGCCCGGGGCGTTCGCATCCTGCGCCATAAAGCAACTTACACGCGGCGCACGCATCGTTCGGGGGAGTGAGAATATTAAACATATCCTGAATGCAATCAAGGACGGCGCATTTAAAAGGCTGCTTGCCAGTCCAACCACTGTAGCCATTGTCATCCACCTGTGTCAAGAGTTTCGACGTCCTACAGGCTGACTCCATCTCGGCCATTGCAGTTGCCGCTGGTAACACTGATTTTTCTGTTCTCGTCCTTCAGATGAATTTCATCGAGAGGAAATGGCCCGCCAGCTGTCACTGCTCCCTCACAGCCAGGAGCCCCAACACTCACTTCGGCCGTGCAACAAGCCATCAGTGCCCACATACTGGACGCACTTCCATCTGTTCGCCCGCCAGCTCCTGTGAAGGCACCGGTTTCCTATGCCGATCACTACCCTCCGCTATTCACACTTCCGACGACACGGCTTCTTATGCCGACTACCCGTCTCGGGTCACACCTCCGCCATCACACTACGCTGTCGCGATCGCAAGGCCACTCCATCGTCATATTCCGCCCCACCACCAAGCTAAGGTGGCGGCGTGGAACGGGAGCAAGGGGAACCCTTGCTCCCGTTCCACGGCAGCCACCCCAGCTTCTTCGTCGAGCCGACACGTCGAGCCAGACAACAGGCGTATTTGCTTCGCCTGTGGCATTTCTGGTCACGTTGTGCGCTTTTGTCGTAGAAACATGTCCTCAAACTATGGCACCTTCGACCAGTTCGAGCATGCAGCAGAGACACGCCGTCAAGATGCCGCTCACTTACCGCCGAGACCCTTCGATCTCGACCGCCCTTCTGAAAGTCACCGTTCTCCTTCTCCACGTCGCCGGTCGCTGTCATCTTTACATCGTCCACCACCTACTGCCGAGAGAAATTGATTAGCACAGTTCTGGGGGCAAGAACTGCAAGGTCGTCAACTTTCTAAAACGTCAATTTTCACCGCAAAATGTCATTGACATCCATGTTGAGGGAGCAGCCGCACAAGAGCTTGTTGATGCCGGGCTGCCGTTTCTGTCATCCATGAGAATCTTTGTCGTAAAGGGAAAATAGTCACTACCTCTCTCTGGCATGGTATTCTTAACTGTTAGTGCGAAGAGCATGCATCCTACAGCTGCGGGCTCCGATCGTGTAGTCATCCAAGACGTTTTGTATATGGTCGCGTTTATTGTATTGCCACTCTGTCCTCATTATCTCAGCCTCGGGTGGGACTTCCCGTCCCGTAATAGTGCCATCATCGATAGTTCTCACCTCTATGTGACTGCCCATCGGTCGGCGCCGACCTCAGTGCTGGCAAAGTCTTCGTTGATGCTGACACGAATCTACCTCCGGAGACGTCGGTGCTCGCGACCTTGTCGTGCGCTGCCATGCCCGATTTCACTGTGACATGCTTGCCAACTGCAAGTGCTTATTTCTTCCGTTCTCCGTGCTCACTGTTACGTGTGAATCCGCTTTGGTACCCATACGTAATCCGCACCGGTACCCTGTGACCATACTGTGTGGTGAGACTTTAGTATTTGGGCAAACTGTCATGTGTATTGAAGATCTTGAGGTTAACAATGGGCGCCACCCGTTTAGATTTTGACCCCAGAACTTCTTTCTCGTCAACACCACCTTCAGCCGTTTTTGACTGCGCCATCGCCGCCAACCATTTGACATCACACGCCCACCTTACCTTCTTAAATCAGCTCGTTTCTTCATTAGACTACAACGAACCATCCTTGGGTATCATGAAAAAATTCATTCATACTGACACGTGTACATGATTATCTTTTTCGGGTGACAACGTTTCACCGCTTAACAAATGTTATCACGCAGCGCAGGACGCGCCTGCATGTATAGGAAGTTTCTGGAATGTTATGATGGTTCCATCCGCTATCTGTCACCGTACCTTGTGTAATCTGATTACATGTATGCGCGACGCGACTAGTGTAGACCTTTGTGGAACGCACAAGACACGCGGGTCCCAGCGATTAGCCTGGAACATTCGACGATTGATGTACAAAAGCCGACGCGTTTGACCCGTTGATCAGATTTCCGACGTTCGCCAACTGTGTTTGCCGCTCTCGTTGTGCTTTAAGTGTAGGCTGTTTTGTGGGCACAGGTTCGCCCAATAAAAGCTAGTTTTGTCTTTCACAGTATTGCTTTTGTGTTCCTTAACGTCACTACCACGTGACATCTGGTGGAGGTGCTTTGCGTTCATGTACCGGACGCCCCCACAAAGCCGTGACTCAAGTCCGCACGCGGAAGGCAACACCAACGTCGCCAAGAACCAGTGAGGTAGCCGCCGGCTGCAAGGACTGCCCCCGGAGCACGGACTTTTGCCTGAAACGACCAGGACGATTGCCACAAAGGCCACCCCAATGGCAGCCCCAGCGTCGCCCGTCGTGCTGCAGCAGCCCAGGTAGCCTCCGACGTTCCGCGGTTCAACGTTCGAGGATCCGGAAAGCTGGCTTGAGACGCATGAAACAGTCGCTACCTTTAACAGCTGGAACAGCGACGACAAACTGCGACCCATCTTCTTCGCATTGCAAGACGCTGCCAGGACATGGTTCGAGAACCGGGAGTCGACCTTGACAACATGGGACCTGTTTCGTAGCGGCTTCCTGCGCACCTTTACGAGCGTCGTCCGCAAGGAAAGGGCCGAAGTCATGCTGGAAACCCGAGTGCAGCTACCTAACGAGAACGTTGCTATCTTCACGGAAGAAATGAACCGTCTGTTCCGCCACACCAACCCGGATATGCCCGAGGAGAAGAAAGTCCGCTTTCTCATGCGTGGTGTGAAGGAAGAACTTTTCCGCGCAACGATACGAAGCCCACAGAAGACAGCAGAAGAGTTTCTTCGCGAGGCCACCAGCATCGAGAAGGCACTCGAAATGCGGAACCGGCAATTCAACCGCCCCACGAACTCTATTAACTACGCATGAATTCAATCACTGGCCATCGATGATCTGCGCGAGACTATCAGAGCGGTCGTACGGGAAGAGTTGCAGAAGTTGGACCCTAGGTCGCCGCCTCAAGTAGCCTCAATCGCCGAAATCATCAAAGATGAGCTTGAGCGATCCCTCGGAGTTCCTGAGGTGCAACCAACATCGCCGCAGCCCCAGCTGGAAGCGATGACCTATGCCGCCATTGCCCGCCGCCAAGGCCCTTCTGCACAACCGCGCCAGGGCACGTTAACACCACAATTCCGTCGTCCACCGCCGCCGCCGCCAGCACGCCCGCCCGTCGCCGAGCGCCGCTACGCGAGGAAGACGGACATTTGGCGCACTCCTGACCACCGCCCGCTCTGCTACCACTACGGAGAAGCGGGTCACGTCTACCGCCGATGCCCATACCGGGAGATGGGACTGCGAGGATTCGCCGTTAACGCGCCGCGACCACAGATTGGCGAACGACGTCGCGATATCGCCGACTACCTGTCCGCCACTCAGTGGAGCCCTCGACGACCGTCCCGTTCGCCGTCACCAGGCCGCTACCTGTCGCCGCAGCGCCAACCATACACTGGCCCAGCCCGGAGCCGGTCAGCGAGCCCATATCCGGAAAACTAAAGGCAGCAACCTATGGAGGTGCGGTTGCTGTTCGTCGAACTGACGAAGATCCTCCGCCGCC
This sequence comes from Dermacentor andersoni, assembly GCF_023375885.2. Taxonomy (NCBI): domain Eukaryota; kingdom Metazoa; phylum Arthropoda; class Arachnida; order Ixodida; family Ixodidae; genus Dermacentor; species Dermacentor andersoni. The sequence goes on along the minus strand of NC_092819.1, from coordinate 110,223,667 downwards.
GACGAAGACGCCGAAGAAACTACCTCGACGACATAACGACACGCCGCCGTCCCGACGAAGTATGGAAGCAAATAATACGACGACGAAACACGACCTGCGACATCACATACCAGCCAGAGGTCAACGCGACGCAGCCGTGATCCGGCGCCAAGACCGAACTGTAATGCAAGACAAAGAACCACCGACCTCGACGTGCTTCTCGACGGCCACGCAGTCACCGCCTTAGTCGACACAGGGAATGATTACTCCGTGGTGAGTGGACACATCGCCGCCCAGTTGAAGAAAGTTAAGACTACATGGGAAGGCCATCAAATTCGGACCGCTGGAGGACACCTCATAACGCCGACTGGAATGTGCACGGCAAGAATTACTATTCACGACCGGACTTACTACCCTACCACCTTCGTTATCCTCCAACAGTGTTCACGAGACGTCATTCACGGCATGGACTTTCTGAACCAACACGGCGCAATCATTGACCTGAAGTCGAAGTCAATAACACTGTCGGAATATCAAGCCACACCGCCGGAAAGCCTTCCCAGTCACCGCGCCTTGAGTGTGCTCGAAGATCAAGTGAGCATCCCGCCTCGCTCCAGCATTGTTATTTCGGTCGGCACCGAAACACCTGCAGACGTAGAAGGCGTCATTGAAGGCGACCAACGTCTACTGCTCGATCGCGAAATTTGCGTCGCAAGAGGAATCGCTCGATTGCACGGAGGAAACACGAGAATGTTGCTGACAAACTTCAGCCAGGAGTTCAAGTACATAAACAAGGGCACGACAATCCCATACATCGAGGAAATTCTGGAAACCAGCAATGCGTTTCTCCTCTCGGATTCTGCTGCATCCACCCCGACAACCATAATTCCCGAACCAGACTACGACATAAATCCAAGTCTCCCCATGATTAAGCAACAACAGCTCAGAAGTTTACTTCGACGATACAAAAAGTGCTTTCCGACGTCATCAATTATTCGACAAACGACAGTCGCAAAGCATCGCATAATAACCGAAGAGTGTGCGCGACCACTCCGCCAGAGCCCGTATCGAGTTTCTACGCGAGAACGTGAGGCAATAAGGCACCAAGTCGACGAAATGCTGCGCGACGACATCATCCAGCCGTTAAAAAGCCCGTGGGCATCTCCTGTAGTCTTGATTAAGAACAATGACGGAACCATACGCTTCTGCGTCGATTATCGTCGTCTGAACAAGATCACGAAGAAGTACGTATACCCCCTCCCACGAATAGACAACGCATTGGATCGGCTCTGCAACGCTAAATACTTCTCGTCGATGTACCTCAAGTCTGGCTATTTGCAAATAGAAGACGAAATAGATCGTGAAAAGACAGCCTTCATCACGCCAGACGGCCTCTACGAGTTCAAGGTTATGCGATTCAGACTGTGCTCGGCGCCTGCAAAGTTCCAGCGCGTGATGAACATGGTTTTAGCAGGATTGAAGTGACCTGTCTCGTATACATGGATGACGTCGTCGCCTTCGCCGGAAATTTCGACGATCAGCTTACGCGGCTCGCAACAGTACTATTGGCCATCAGGTCATCAGGGCTTACACTGAAGCCGGAAAAGTGCCGCTTCGCTTACGAGGAGCTTCTGTTTCTAGGCCATGTCATCAGCAAATCTGGAGTCCGCCCGTCCCGCAGAAGACAGCTGCCATCGCACAGTTCCCGCAGCCAATCGAAAAAAGGCAGTGCGTAGATTCCTTGGCATGTGTGCCTACTACAGGCGCTTTGTCAAGGACTTTTCACGCATCGCGGAGCCGCTAACACATCTAACCAAATGTGATGTCGAGTTCAAGTGGGAAACGCCGCAGGCCAACGCATTTCAAGAACTCAAACGACACGTGCAGTCGCCGCCGGTACTTGCACACTTCGACGAGGACGCCGATACCGAAATCCACACTGACGCCAGTAGCCTAGGCCTCGGTGCAGTCCTAGTTCAGAGGAAAGACGGACTTGAACGCGTGATAGCTTACGCTAGCCGGTCACTGTCAAAAGCGGAAGGCAATGATTCTACGACTGAAAAGGAATGCCTCGCCATCATTTGGGCTACAGCAAAATTCCGCCTTTACCTCTATGGCAGGCCATTCAAAGTTGTCAGCGACCATCACGCGTTGTGTTGGCTAGCTAACATAAAGGACCCTTCAGGACGGCTGGCGCGGTGGAGCCTCAGACTACAAGAATATGACGTCATGGTAATCTACAAGTCCGGACGAAAACACTGATGCCGAATGCCTGTCACGCGCCCCCATCGATCCCCCGCCGCAAGACGACGAGGCCGACGACGCCTTTCTCAGAATAATAAGCGCGGAAGACTTCACTAAACAGCAACGAGGAGACCGGGAGCTAAAAGGCCTCGTCGAGTATTTGGAAGGGAACACCGACGTTGTCCCTAGGGCATTTAAGCGCGGATTGTCTTCGTTCACGCTTCAAAACAACCTACTCGTGAAGAATTTCTCACCAGTCCGCGACAACTACCTTCTTGTTGTTCCACCGGCGCTGCGTCCAGAAGTACTGCACGCCCTACATGACGATCCGACCGCTGGGCGCCTCGGTTTCTCCCGGACGCTGCCGAGGATACAAGAAAGGTATTACTGGCCGCGCCTAACCGCCGATGTCGCCCGTTACGTCAAGACATGTCGAGACTGTCAGCGACGCAAGACACCACCGACAAGGCCAGCGGGATTACTACAGCCGATCAAGCCTCCTTACCGACCTTTTCAGCAGATCGGGATGGACTTGCTGGGACCGTTTCCGACATCAACTTCCGGAAATAAGTGAATCGTCGTGGCGACGGGCTATCTAACCCGTTTCGCTGAAACTAAATCTCTACCAAAAGGCAGCGCAGCCGAAGTGGTGAAATTTTTCGTCGATACCATCCTGCTGCGACATGGTGCTCCAGAAGTCCTCATCACCGACAGAAGAACGGCTTTTACAGCAGAGCTCACCCAAGCCAGTCTGCATTACAGCCAGACAAGCCACAGGAGGACAACTGCCTACTACCCGCAGACGAATGGTCTCACGGAGTGCCTGAATAAGACCCTCGCCGACATGCTAGCAATGTACGTCGACGTTGAGCACAACACGTGGGACGCGGTCCTGGCGTATGTAACCTTCGCTTACAGCACGGCGGTGCAAGAAACAACATAGATCACGCCGTTTAAGCTGGTTTATGGAAGAAAACCGACGACGACGCTCGACGCCATGCTGCCGCACGTCACTGACGAAGAGAATCTTGACGTCGCTACATATCTCCAGCGCGCCGAGAAGCCCGACAGCTCGCCCGCCTACGGATCAAGAACCAGCAGCGTACCGACAGCCGATACTACAACCTCCGACGACGCTGCGTCTAGTACCAGCCCGGTGACCGTGTTAGGGTTTGCACCCCGATACGCCGACGAGGACTCAGTAACTATTGCGACGCTATTTCGGACCCTACAAGGTCATCCGACGTATTGGCGCACTAGACTATGAGGTCACGCCAGGCAGCATTCCGCATTCACAGCGGCGCCGCGCACGATCTGAAGTGGTCCACGTGGTGCGTATTAAGCCCTTTTACGCATGCTGACGAACTTCCTTAGTTTGTTGTTTCTTTGCTACGGGTGTATTTATTTAGTACTTTCGTTTGTTTACAGCATCGGGTCGATGCTTTTTAAGAGGAGGGTATTGACACATGTACATGATTATCTTTCTCGGGTGACCAGGTTTCACCGCTTAACAAATGTTATCACGCAGCGCAGGACGTGCCTGCATGTATAGGAAGTTTCTGGAATGTTATCGATGGTTCCATCCGCTGTCTGTCACCGAACCTTGTGTAATCTGATTGCATGTATGCGCGACGCGAATAGTGTAGAACTCTGTGGAAGACACGCGGGTCGCAGCGATTAGTCTGGAACATTCGACGACTGTTGTATAAAAGCCGACGCCCTTGACCCATTGATGAGATTTTCGACGATCGCCGACTGTGTTCACCACTCTCGTTTGCTTTAAGCGTAACCTGTTTTGGGGGCACAGGTTCGACTAATAGAAGCTAGTTTTGTCTTTCGCAGTATTGCTACGGTGTTCCTTAACGTCACTACCACGTGACAATACCAGAGAAGTCGGTTCACAAGCCCCCTCGCGACAGCGTGCGCATTGTGTTTCCGCAGAAGAGCGCCGAGTTATCACGGAGCATGTGGACGACGCGCGGCGTCATTCAGCCTTCTCAAAGTCCTTGGCCGTTACATGTCGTCCTAGTGGACAAAAAGGGGGACTACATTTAATTTTGTATCAATTATCGCTGCCTAAACAGGATTAGAAAACGTTTCTCCACTGCCTCGGATCGACAAGGCTCTTGATTGTTTACAAGGCGCAGAATACTTGTCACCCTTAGATCTCTCTTCTGGCTATTGGCAACTTCCCACAGCGGAGTCTGACCACCCAGATACAGCTTTTGTCGCTCGCGATGGCCTTTACGAGTTTAACGTTATGCCATTCGGGCTCTGCAACGCGCCCGCCCGTTTGAGCGCATGATTGATACCATCCTTCGCGGCCACATGTATAAGAGTTCTTTATGTTAACTGGACGAAATAGTTGTTTTCTGAAAATATTTTTCTACACATCTCATCCGTCTGTATGACATCCTAACATGTCTCGTTGCAGATGGCCTGCAGCTCAACCTGATGAACTGCCGCTTCGCTGCCGAAAAATTTACTATCTTGGGTAACGTTGTCTCGAAAGATGGCATCCTTTCTGATCCCGACAAGCTTAGCGCAGTCGTCCAGTATTCAAAGCCCAAATCTCTCAAGGCCCGACGAAGTTTCGTAGGCCTGTGCTATTATTTTCATCGCTTCGCCCGGAACTTCGTCTTTATCGTTGCATACTTGACAAATATGTTTACAGCAAGCACAAGCATTTCCGGGTGGTCATCAGCATGCGACAAAGGCTTTGAAAAGTTAGGCGGGTTGCTGAATTAGGTACCGATTCTTCACCATTACAACCCAACTGCGCAGAGAGAGGTTCCCACCGACGCCAGTGGGGTCGCCCTTGATGCGGTCTTGTCCCAACGGAAAACCACTACTGAAGAATACATCGTGGCTTACGCGAGCCGTTCCTAGCTATGCTACACGTCCCGGCACAGTTGAATGATATTGAAGGCATACGGCATGCGCTGTACGCTGATGATATCACGATCTGGGCCACCGAAGGCAACTTAGGGCACATGGAGGAGAGCCTGCAGGCCGCAGCAAGGGTAGTGGATCGCTACGCGGAGCGCTGCAGCCTCCAATGTGCACCAGCAAAGTCAGAATTTGTTCACCTTAGGGCTTCCCCTAAGGATAGTACAAACATCCACTTAACCCTAGGCAGTGGCCCTATCCACGAGTCTAAGGAGATTAGAATTCTGGGACTCTTCGTACACCATCAGCGAAAGGTCAACACAACACTTGAAAAGCTCCGGAAGATTGGAGACCAGGTGGGGCGAATGGTCCGCCGGGTTTCCAATAAGAAAGGAGGGTTACGAAGCAAGGACGCGGTGCGGCTCGCTCACGCTTTCGTAACTAGCCGCATCCTATATTCAGTACCCTACCTCCACTTGCGGAAGCACGATGAAGACAGGGTAGAGGTTATCTTCCGTAAAATGATGAAAGGGGCTCTTGATCTCCCGATATCCACTTCCAACGGACGACTTCTCGATCTTGGAATCGTCAACACCTTCCAGAAGCTCAAAGAAGCTCATCTAACAAATCAATACACAAGGTTAGCGCAAACACGATCGGGCCAACTACTTCTGGCTCAACTACACCTCCAACACGATTTTCACATACAAGAAAGAGTCAGAGTGCCAGAACTATGGAGACGCGCCATTCGAGTTCGACCTCTTCGAACCAAGATGGACAAAGAAGACCATATTGGACGCTACCAAGCTAGGGCGGAAGCTTTGGAGCGTCACTATGGTAACAAATATGGAGTTTACTACATAGATGTCGCTGGGCCAAACCACGGAGGATGGCACACAGCAGCAGTCATACATCAGGGAACACAGGTGGATGGGCTCACTTTTCATGCACCAGGTACAACACCAGCAGAGGAGGTAGCGATCGCCCTAGCTGCCTCGGACTCTAATTGTAAATATATCATTACGGATTCGCGTGGCGCGTGCCGTAATTACGAGGCTGGTTGGGTCACCCTATTGGCCGAGCGAATACTGCGAAACTGCATCAAAGATGTCGATCCCACCCCCCGCTGTATAGTTTAGATTCCTGGCCATCAGGGCCTTCAAGGGAATGAAGCTGCTGATGCGGCAGCCCGAGCACTCACTTACCGGGCGGCCCCTTTGGCCCCTGAGGTCCTGGAACAAGAAGGCGGAATTCTCTTAAACTTCATAGACATTTCTGCCTATTATAAGGATAGCCATCGCCGGTACCCAGCCCCAGCTAAGGGACTGGGGAAAGCGAACGAACGCGTTCTACTTCGCTTATACACCAACACAATGCTGTGCCCGGCAGTAATGAAACATTTTGATCCTGCAATCACTGGCAGGAGCTAACACTGTGGCGAGGTGGCTGATGCTTATCACATGGTGTCGGCTTGCCAGCAAAATTCGGCTCTCACCCCCCACCCCAACCCTACCCGAGAGGACTGCAGTGGGAGGCGGCCCTGCTTCGTCGCTCAGACCTTCAGGCACAAAAGGCCTCGGTCAAGAGGGCGAAGCTGCCTGCTTCGACCAATGGGGTCACGGACTAGGGACTCCACCTAGTATATAGGGCTCCTGCGCGAGTCCATGGCACACCTCTCTTTCTTAATAAATGCTTCCCACCCCCACCCCCACCCCTAAGAAAGCTTGCGAGTTGAATTACACCATCTACGGGAAGGAATGCTCAGCCATCATTTGCGCATTGCGCAAGTTTCGGACATACCCCTATGCTCGTCCTTTCAGCATCATGACCATCACGCCCTTTGTTGGCTCTCCTCCTTGAAAGACCCGTCAGGCCGCCTCGGCCGTTGGGCGCTTCGCCTGCATTAGTGCCATATATTGCTCCGGTCGAAAGATTTCCGACGCTGATGCGCTTTCGCACTCGCCGATGACAACTGATGCGGCTACTCTTTCCGCTCCTTCTACGACCTAAAATCCATCGCTACTTACCACCACTTATATGCCCTCCCATCAACTCTATGACCCATCGCGTGCCATGCTACTCGACTACCTTGGCGCTCCCTGATTCGTTCCTTCAACGCGAACGCTAGGCCATCAAGCAGCCCAATTTGCCGTGCATGATGACACCCTCTACCGCCACAACTCTGTGCCCGACGGTCGGAAATGGCTTCTGGCTATCCCTCGTCACATGCGCTCCGATATCTGCGCACACTTCCATGCCGACCCTCAAAGTGCCCACGCCGGCGTCCTAAAAACTTTCACAAGTCTGCGTCAACGACAGTATACTGGTGCGGAATGTATCGGTTTGTCCAACAGCGCGTTCGAGTGTGCGCAGCCGGCCAACAAAGCAAGACTTCACAGCGATCCCCTGGCGCACGGCAGCCGCCACCACGTCCTGCTCGACCGCTCGAGTGCGTCGGCATCGATCTCTACGGCCCACTTCCATAAGGCGGATGTGGGAACCGCTGGGTTATCGTTGGCGTGCCAGTATTCTGAAACGTTCGCCTTCCGCGAAACTATCGCTTTGGCCACGCCTCCGCCTACGGCGCGCGCTGATTGGCGGTTTTAGCAAAACCGGAAAATAAACAACACCTGCTAGTAGCTCCGGCCTACGTCATTTTAGCGTCATGGTGTCGATGGGTGCTCTCGACATATATTGAATAAACGAACATGTCTTTTGGCGTCTTTTGGCGTTCGGTTGCCGGGGGAGTATAATAGAGATAAGATAGGTGGTAGCTTATAGTAGCCTTTTTGATGGCGTCTTACACGCGTTGTTTCGCGACGATATTTGTTGATTCATTCAAAATAAAACATTTCGCACCACCTTATTCAATTTATTTTACCTATAGCGGCCGTAACCAACCGTGGTCAGTGCGCAGAACCCGTACTGCGGCCACTACACTCGGAAACAACACACCCTAGCCGCTCTACACTCGCACGGTGCGCTCTCTGATGCGATGTGAAGCGTTAGACAGCACGTGTTGGTAGTGCACGCTGACGTCACGTGTAAGCAGTCGCTTGATTTATTGAACTTGACTTTCGTGGCGGCGAAACTATCGCGGAAGGCGAACGTTTCAGGATACGGCCCCTAGGCGAGAGCGCGGGTTCTTCCCGCCGCGACCGCGCGCGACGTTGCTATCTTCATTCTGCGTAACTTCGTCTTTCGCCACGGCGCTCCTCAAGAACTAGTCAGCGATAGGGATCGTGTTTTCTTATCAGAAGCAATGCAACCCCTCCTTCACGAATGCAAGATCATTCGCCGAAAATCGACCGCGTATCACTCGCAAACGAACGATCTCAACGAACGGTTCAACCAAACGCTCGGCGACATGTTCAGGATGTACGAAAAGGATGTGCGATTTTAAAGCGAACAGCTTTCTGTGGCCCTTTCACCGGTTTTTGTGGTTGATCGTGGCTGTACTTTCACCGCCGATGCGATGCAAAAGCGCCGCTGTGCGACAGCATCCGCGGCAGTCGCGCATCCACGCGGCGCTCGCGCCGCTGGAGACAAACGATAAATGACCAATCAGCTTGTATATCCACCTGCACTACACTGCACCTGCCCTGAGCAGTGCATATCACTGCTCCGTTCGCTGTAGAAATATGCAATGAAACAACAAACGCTATACCTAGATACTCGTATACTCAGTGCAACAAATATAGACGTTATAAGCAACACTTATTTACATAAAACTAATACCTTTCTAAAACCATTCATGGCAGCGCTTACCTCCCCCCCCCCCCCCCTGCCGTGCAGCCACACCTCGATGTAAAATTCGAGTAGCCATGAAGCTACATTGCACGACGAAATTCGCATGCAACCCGCCAGCCGACTTGACTGTAAATTCTTTTTGCAGTGAAGCTGGATAGGCTAGGTTCTGGAAAATATGGCGTGCGTCTATCGAGCCCTACACATCGAGAATTTCTCCCCATTCGTGGGCCAGTCCCGAAGATAGAGCAATACTGGGTCGACCCATGGCGGAAGTGAAGTAAGCTTTAAGTATTCCGCCCACTTGCAAAAATAAGTTTAATAATGCAACCCGTATCAGATAATAAGCTGATAAGGTCATATACTACATTTTGACTCACGTAGGCCATGTCTACGTTTGCACCGCCTTTTCTTCGTCGGCGTTCCAAGCGCTTGCGTATGAACTTTCCTTCCGCTTTACCGCACGTGGCTGCGGTCCCCTAAGCGTGCTGCCCGCCAAGTCCGCGAGGCGGAAAGAAATGTGAACCGTCCATGTAGACCAATCCCGCATACTTGGAACGTTTCACCGTTGAAACGGCCACGTTTCAGAGGGAGTTTGTGGACGACTAATTTTGTGTGGTCTGTGTTGTATGTGATCGCTTGCGGTTTTGGAGTGGCCTCACAACCATTACTGCACTGTAACACGTCGGCCAACGCACGATCGATTTGGCTGCGATGAGGCAGTTTGTGCCCACGGAGTGCGGCGAGGTACGTGTCTGTCCTACGTGCCGGGAATCGTTGATGAAAGGTCTCGTGCCGCGTTTTGCAACAATACATGGGCATATGTACCCCCCGGTGCGTCATAATCTTCTGAAGCTCAACATTGTGGAGGAGCGACTAGTCGTGCCCCCCTGTCATTTATGTGCGTGTGGCGCTCGGCGCGCGGCAATGGACAGTTTGCCATTAAGGGGCTAACAAACAAATCTTTGCTGGTCATCCAGCTTCACGAAGTGGATTGGCACTGATTTTATCTTAAAACGAAAGCTTTACTGGCCGCGAACTTCCGATATCGCCGTGGCAGTGCTCCGAGGAGGCACATGACGTCACAACGCGCGCCTCGCCGCGGATATTTCTCTCTCTCTCGCTCCCTAGTCACTACTGCGCATGCGCCACTAGTAGCCCCAAGCCACAGGTGTTCCGCCGCTGCGCAGTGCCGCGCCTTGCGGCCGCCGCCGTTTGGTATGACGTCACACCGCTTTCCTCTTCGTTGCGCTCGCCTCGGCTCTCTTCGCCAGCTGCGTCGCATGCCTGATAACATGTCGGAGGATTGAAAAGGAGAGCTCGCGTGCGCTGCAACCACAGTTGAGGTGGCAGTATGGACGCCGACAATTCTGATAAGCAGGAGGAGGCCTGGAATCGACATCGGAACGAGATGAAGAGGGAACGAATCGCCCAGGAAACAGACGAACAGCGCGCAGAAAGACTAGCTAAACGCCGCAACATAGCTAGGCAACCAGACCAACCTGGACTTGCAATCAAGATTTACCAGGGCGAACCATGCTAGGCCTTAGCTTTTGCTACGTATATCCTGGCATAGCCGAGCTAAGCCACTGCCAATTCTTTTGTTATGCTAGAAGGACAGAAAGCTGAGCTAGTTGATAAGGATTCATTATGCAAAAAAGTGAGGCGTGCAGTTACAGGCTCAAAATATGGCAGGACTTCGATTAAACCATGAACGCAGAGGATGATTTCACGTTCTATAATGTGGCTGTTATTACACTTTTGTTTTTCGCCGTTGATAAACAAAGCCAACGACGCTCGTGAGTGCGTTATCAGTACGCGTTTGCCCGCTGCTGGAACACCCGTGTGCGTTTGATGGAACTGCGCAGCAAGTTTCGCCGCATCGCGCCCGTGCCTTCAAGTCCAGAGCGTGGCTTCCGGGATCGTCCACCGGCGCGCACCGTCGACTAACGATGGTGAGAATGGAAGGCCGTACACCCCCCTTGCGCTGAAGACAAGAATCGTAGCTTGTTTCGTGCGTTGACTAACTATAAATTTCAGCGACATATCTAGTTATTAGTCAGCTCTTTCTCTATCCTGGCCCCATCGTTCAGGAAGACGACGTGCTCGGGCTCGTATCTCACTTAACTGTTGTTTTTCAGAGGGAAAACAATGGTACCGAACTTTGATTATACCAGCTTAGAGGCGCTAATGGTCGCTGTAGTTCTTTGTGTATTGTGAAATGTGCTGCTATATATATAGAGTAAGCGTGTCCCCCTGGCTACGTCGCTGCAATCTATCGTGTTCTGAACCAAGCTCTTAACGATTCTGCACTCATCATTGTTTCGCACGTGCGCCGAGGATTAGTTAAACAGCTATCTTGAGCGCCAATAATCAACTTCATTAAACACTAGTGCCGCGCTACATGTCGTGTGGCACGTTTTCGTGTTTCGCAGATACCTTTCATGTTTGGAAAAACTTTTATGTAACACGCACTGAGCAAGAGAAAGCTCGATGGAGTATTTTTTCAGGATGCTCTAAAATTTTCTCGTTGACACTTACGTTATGACTAAATATTGAATGACGTAAGTCATTATGTATTTAGTCGAAATACAAAAAAAAGATAGTCTGACTCGCACCAAGCGACGGCGAACAACATTAGCTCGGTTCTGTCCACCTACGTGGCACTTGCATTTTGAAAATTTTGGCACAAGTTACGTGGGACACGAGGTTTGTTCGAGCGTAGTGTGACTGCGTACCCACACAAAAACACGGGCAATGAGGGAGATGGAAATTCATGACGACGACCAAAACGAGAACAAGGTGAAAGCAGGTGCCAACGTTTAGACTGTGGACTCGTCTTTTTCAAGGCAACATACGCTTTTCGCGACAACCAAATAAAGCGTACAACACACCACATAAAGATGCTGCGCCCCGCATGTCTGTCCGAGTCAAACAGAAAGGACGACCACGCACTACGGATACCACACGCAACAAAAAAATGTCGCTGTTTCCCTCCAATCCCGTAATTTCGCCGCCAATCAAACAAATTAGATTTCACCTAAAAACTTACATTAGATGCATCAAACACAGGCAAATCGCAAAAGGCTTTAGAATGAAGGTTAGATGTGCCCTCGGCTCTTTAGCCTCGAGGCTACCGAAGTAGAAAATGCTGTCCTAGAAGATGCATCGCTCTCTTTAATTGATATTCTCGAAGAACACTGCCGGGGACCACTTACGATAGTTACTAATCAGCTCGACAGCGTAAACTTATCTCACCAGAAAAAAAAGAGAACTTGAACAATTAATCTAAACTAGGGAGCAAAACCTACTTGATAAATACCAGCAGAAAGGGATTTCAGTGGCATATCCACCCGAGAAAACGACTATGACCCCTACAGCACAAAGCTCCACCGGTAGTACTACACTGTACCAAGGAGAGCACATATCCCCTTGAAAAAGGCAAGTTCGCTTGCCTAAACGTTGGCTCCTGGTTTTACTTTGTTTTGCTTGGCGCATCCACACGGCACTCACAGCTCTCGTCGGGCTTGGGTGGCGGGTACCGGCAGTCGAGGGCACGATGTCGCCGAATTTTGACGTGCAGGCGGGTCAGCATCACGGTGGGAGCGGCCGTGTCGTCCACGTCAGTCTCGCTTCCGCCGTATTCCGTCGGCAGCAGCACGAGCTTCCGGTAGCGCCTGATGGCGCGCCTCACCACATCGCAGTCAGTGTCGGCGGTGATCCGAAAGCGACGGGCGTCCAGCACGCGCGGCTTCCTCAGCGACACGTTTAGCTGCCTCGGGGCCGGCCACAGCGACGGCACTTTGTCCAGAACCCTCTGCACAGTTTCCTTTGTTTATTTCATTTATTGTTTCTTAAAGGGCACTAATCAGAGAGTCCCTCAAAGTAACCTAAAAAAGTAATCCTTCAAGCCTGATAACGTGTTCATTCAGAACTATATTTTTGGTAATTTCGCGGTAAGAGCTTTATTGCTAGAGGATGCTGCCGGTAAAACTGCAGTTTATATGTATTTCTTCATTTAGCCCGAGCGCTTGAGCGTAGGTGTGACGTCACTTAGATCGAAGTGTTTCTTCGTCTACTGGTCGCTGTGGCGCAGTAAACGTTCTCCAAATTTTGCACGTTTACTCTATGGCTCGTTTTGAATACAATGCGTTCCATCTTTACAAATAAAAGATAATCAGACTCGAGCAGACGCCGTCGAAATCTGTCTCGTCTTCTACAGGTGGCGCGGGAATTTCATGGCGATGGTACCATTGCTGCTTTCTTTGTTATCGTGTCGCTCCCGGCTTTCCAAGCCTCTTCAGTGGCTTTCTGTTGGTGCTATAAAAGCATAATAAACTGATACAGACAAATCTATATTTATATTTAGTGTGTCTTCAAAAGAATGGAAGGCGTTGCATGAGGTGGTGCATTTACAAACAAGCGTGATTCACCAGCATTCCCGAGACTAAATTAACGAACAAGAAACGGAAATCAAAAAGCTGACCAATAAATTCGATCAGTACAGCATGGAGTGTAAAACGTTTGCAGCAAAACGTTGCATCTAAGTCATCACTTCATATATGTGACGAACAAGTAAAATGAAAGGGAAAGAAATTGAACTCCCCCGCCCGGGAAAGGCGTTGGTCCCGGGATCGGATGCAGGAACAGGAAGAAAGCTTCGACTGCGAAGCTTTCTTTCTTAGAAAGCCGTTTCGGCTTCGTTCGCCGCTTCGTGCTACAAAACGGGTGGATGTCACTTTTTCCACTTCAGAACCTTCCTCCGTCTTGCCGACTTCCGTAGAACTCATTTACCATGACAAATGTAATAAAGTAAAAAAAGTAAAATGGAAAAAAGAGGAAGGCCTAAGAGCGCTTCAAACATTTGATAAAAAGGCATAATTCCCATGCCACCGTAGGTACGGATACACATTATAAATCTAGACGCACAGTACTGGCATGGTAACGCTACCAACAGTCACTCACCTGGAGCTCGCCGATCTTCTGCACACCGATCCGGTCTTCGCCGTCCGAATTCTCACCCTGCAGTCACCGGAAAGCGTAAGACCATGTTTTCAGACTAAAGGAATATGATACCTAAAGATATTTCCTGGTGTGCTGTGGTGCGCAAAATATTTAAGTATACGAGATATACACGTTATTCATAATGGTAACAGCGCTGAAAAGAAAAACGACGGATGGGGTGAAAGAAACACAGGACGAGCGCTGACTCACCACTAAGTTTACAGCGTCCTGTGTCAGCGCTCATCCTGTATTTGTCACCTTAACGAAAACTGCGAGAAAACGACGAGATAGAGAGAAATAACAAACACGGGTTCTATCTCGTCTATGTCCCTCTTGCGGAGTTTTTCGTTAAAATGGAACCACACCAACTCGCCCAGCTCTCAGTTTTGATGTTGTTGTCACCCCGCCCGTCGCTTTTATCGCGCTGGTACAATTATGAATGCTTACCAACTTGCCCACCTTTCTACTTTATTATAGACAGTATCACGGCATAACTTAAAACCATACACAAGTCACACAGACAGATTTACGCAAATTGGTGTTGGTACGTGACTACCAACACGGCGGAACCTGAATAAAGAAAAATAAAGCTCTCCGTGTTGCGCTCCTTTCTCTTTTTCATGTGTCCTGGTGCCGCTGCGCGACTGCACTAAGGAAAGTACGAACTGGTCGTTCGTGCCACCCAAGAACATTTACTTTCGCACAGCCACGTGCCATACGAGAATTTTTTTTTATACGTCGTAGTTGAACGACCACCGTTTCCTAAACCACAGCGAAGTGTATCTGGCGAAGGGATTCTAGTGAAGTCTGTTAGCAGCACAGTCTCACCAGCCGTAGTTCAGGCTGCTCAGATGGTCTACATTGATGCGTAAACAATCCATAGTATGGAAAACCTAATCTGCTGTAATCTTCGCTGTAGGAAAAAATTCGGCAGCATGTTACCCTCCTGTAACACGTGAAGGCGAAAGCCTGCTTCACACTTGGTAAAGCGCCGTCTCGCATCGTCGCGTTGCTGCTTTCCCAGTCTGGGTTTTTCGGCTCATTTTCGACGCATAATCGCGCCTTCGCGCGCCCGTATAGAGGATTCAGACTCGCAACAACGACGTTACTTTTCGACTTCACGTTGCAACCTCTCAGCAGGGAAGTGAAGCGTATGCTGTTCTGTGTTTTGTATGAGTGATTTCAATGAATGTATGGGCTGTTCGCTTCACTATCCTGAGTGCTTGTATCCTCAGCCCTACAGTGGTATGAGCCAATGCATTGTTCGCTTGCTTACGGGGTTATCAGCCATTGCTTACGGGGTTATCAGCCATTCAGAATGTCACGTGTTTTTTTTTTTTTTTTCTATACAACTGGACGACTCCGCTTTTTGTGCGTTATATGCGCGATTCCAATAAATGTATGCACTGTACGCATCACTTTTTTGAGTGCTTAGGGTTTTGAGTGCTTTGAGTGATTACGAGAGGGATCAGCCAATGCATTTTTTGTTTGCTTCGGGCAGTATGAGCCATATCTGATGATGATAGTTCTTGTACCATTGGAGTGGAGGACGCGTTTCTTGGTATAAGCCATTACAATGAGCCACTTAAGGCTTTTGCCTTTAGAAGAAATATATGAGGGAGCACAACTGTATATATACCGCTTAGTTCGGCTTTCCTATGCGACTGCTAGCCTTTTGGTTAACTCAGAGGGTAGAGCGCCCACTACGGAAAGGTGCTGGCCCCGAATTCGTTCCCCGGACGAAGGAGTAGTAGTATTGCGATCGCAATTGTTTGGACGCTGCAGGCGAATTTTCGCCGTCGTCGTCACCGTCGACATCACCGTGATGGTCCGTATTAGGCCCAACTACTATAATCCCCGCCCGCCACTTGCTGTGGACGCGAGGGAAAGCGTGCGAGGATGAGCCGAGAAGGATGGTGGCTTGATACGCACCGTCTTCCAACGTGCCCTATGCTGGAGGTCGCTTGATCAAGCGCATGCAAAAGGAGAGGGGACACGGAAGTCAGCGCCTCCTAGATACTAGACCTGTGCACTCTACTTCATGACGTCATGCTACTTGGATCGAAATTTTGATTCTCAAGCCCTGCGTGACGAAAGCGGTAACGTCAAAGTCACCGCGCCTTATTCGGGTGCGTCCCTGTTAGATTCTGTGGCAGTCGGGCAAGGTAGCATGACGTCACGTATTGAAGTGCGCCTGCGTTGCGGTATCTAGGAGGTCCTGGGTGAGCGCGCGTCTCCTCCCCTAGCTCGGCCGTGGCTATGCATGACGCGGCGGAGTGCATAAGCCCGCCGCGCCATGCCCGCGCACCATGTGTTGGAAGCAAGGAGGTTGAAGAAAAACTGTTTTTCTTTAACCTCCTTGGTTGGAAGTAATCTGCGTTGGGTGCAAATGGTGGTCGAGCCGAGATGGCTGCAGGCTTCATGTACTGGAGGCCACGTAATCTTATATTTCAGAGACGTGAAGCGAGATGCCGCAAAGAGCGTTCGCTACCCGCTGCCGGCGCTCTTAATCGCGCCACCATTGTGACAGCAAGTGTTCGCGATCACCGAGTGAGGCATGTTAATGTTAACCTGTGCTTGCGTGACACCATGCGTGTTAAGTTAACTGGTACAGAAGCTTTTACTGTAATTTATACGGTCGACTAAACTAAGAGTCCCACTTCATGTATTTGTCTAATGTTCTCCTAGCGCCTCGCCTTTCGGGCGAAACTGCGCCTTTTTTTTTCAATTGCAAAGCTTTCTGAGAGAGCCGTACTATCTTCTTTCTGTATAGCTCTGTGCTAGTCAAAAGCGAATGTCATTTTTTTCCTCTTGACCGTCTGTAGTATATGATTGTCTCTCACAAACATCGGGGGAAACCAAATACCGACAGGCCATTGGCATCTGTTGTGGTGACGCTGTCGGAGCTTTGAATCTTTCCATTTGTATGGGCTATGCTGCTACAACGCAGCACATTGGGTGTCGCGCTGTGCATGACGCCCGAATGATCTTTTAGTGTGGGTGCGTGGCTCGGCGAAGGGTGCAAAATAATTGCAAAGTGTTTCGCGTAAATGATGTTGCTAAAGAAAAATAAAGGAACGCTCAAGGTGGATTCTAGCCGTCACCGCAGACGCAGCCACTGACATGTTTTCTGTTTAAGGGAGAGAAGTAGCTTCTTCCAGGAGCGGGAAACACGCGTCAGCCCTCCCTGAAACGCTGATTTCTGCAGATGACGGCAGGTAGCAACAGAAGTTATGCTTGCGCCATCGTGGCAGGAGCTCGCATCCCCATAAGCGCAGGCACATTTGCAATTTTTCTTAAAAACCAGGCATTTAGCTATGCCAAGTGTTATACTAAACGAAGTCGACACCAAAATGCGATGCTTCTGAAAAATTTGTGCAAGGACAGCGCAGCGGTGAGCGCAAAATCTTTTTTCGAACACGCGCAGCGAAATATTCAGGACCCTGCATGCACACTAGCGTTCCTGTTGAGCTGCGCTGTATGTCCGCTGGTCTGAGCGGTGCTTCAGAGGCGCGACGCCGTTACTAACGGCGCTCCTAATCATGTGAGCATTGTGAGGCGCCTGGTAGCTGCCAGAGTACTGTTCCTTCTGTCCAGCGGCAGTAGCTGTGCGTGCAGCGCTCGCCAAGGTGTCTGACCCTCGTATAGTAAGGAGACCACCCGAGGAGTTTGAGCGCAACCTGCTTGGTAATGCTGCACTTTGATAATGCACCTTGATAATACTGTCAACGGTTCGCTCTTCGGGAAAAACTGCCAACTTTTAAGGCGAAAGCATTTCTATGTTCATGGTGAAGTTTGTGTCAGCAGACGTGACAGCCGGAGTTTCCGCCGAAGCGTCATCACGCCACATGAAGACAGATTAAAGACAGCTTAAAGAATGAAAAATGATTGATAGTGCCAGTTAGGTGAACGATAACGTTATTATAGAGATTTGTAGAGGTTAATAATGACTAATAATGGCTACTAATGACTTGTAATGACTACGAATGACTAATGACTCCGGAATGACCAATATGTCTAACGACGGCTTGTAGTGCCCACAATTGATTAGAAATGAAAGAAATGTCTAGTAATAAGTAGTAATGACTAAAATGACTACTAATGACTTGTAATGACTACTAATGACCACGAAATGACCAATATGTCTAACGACAGCTTGTAATGACTACAATTCATCAGAAACTTAAAAAAATTATGGGGTTTTACGTGCCAAAACCACTTTCTGATTAAGAGGCACGCCGTAGTGAAGGGCTCCGGAAATTTCGACCGCCTGGGGTTCTTTAACGTGCACCTAAATCTAAGTACACGGGTGTTTTCGCATTTCGCCTCCATCGAAATGCGGCCGCCGTGGCCGGGATTCGATCCCGCGACCTCGTGCTCAGCAGCCCAACACCATAGCCACTGAGCAACCACGGCGGGTTCATTAGAAACTGCTAAAAACGATTATTAATGACCAGTATATAATGACTAATAATGACTGGAATTACTTGTAATGAGTACTAATGACTTTGACCACCATCAGCATCATCATGATTTTTATTTTCAACACTGGATACAAGTAGATACTTTCATGTTATTGCATAGACACTAGTTATAATACAGTTGTGAAACGTACCTCCCAGTATCCAATTACAATCTGTTATCTTGCATATTATTTAACAGACTCAGTGGCATATATCATAAGAATGCAAAAGCAATATATATATATATATATATATATATATATATATATATGCTGTAGCGAAGACAACTGGCGCGCCCTATGGATGCACTATCATCATCGGCCCTCCGACGCAGAGGGGCTCTCGCTCTCGGTGTCTGACGTTCGACTTAGATGGTCGTGTTTCTGAGTGTTCATTAAACCGCGTTACATAGTTGGTTAGTTGGTGGAAGTGCTGGGTAGTTCTTCCCCAACCACCCTTGAACTACGTAATCGGCCACTGTCGGCCATCATGCCTGACGACGCCAGCAAAACAACACCTCTGGCATCGTCAACATTGATTTGTTCTGGCTCAGTGCGTCAACGCGATCCTCCCATCTTCAGCGGTTCCGAAGAATACGACGTAGAAGATTGGCTCTTGATATATGAGCGGGAGAGTGCCCACAATAAATGGGACGATGCTGCAAAGCTCAGTTACGTGAACTTCTATCTCACGGGTGTCGCTAGCGTGTGGTACCACAACCACGAATCCGACCTCAGCGCCTGGCCAGATTTCAAGGCGCGCCTTACGCAAGTCTTCGGTCGCCCTGAGGTGCGGAAGCTCCGTGCCGAAGAGCGCTTGCGCAGCCGTTCCCAGCAACCCGGTGAAAACTTCACCAAGTACATAGAAGACTTTGTGGACCTTTGCAAGCACGTCGATCCATCGATGACTGAGTCTGACAAGATCCGTCACGTAATGAAGGGCATCGAAGACGACGCATTCCAAATGCTCCTCTCGAAAAACCCGCGGACCGTGCTCGAAGTCGCTGAACTTTGTCAAAGCTATGACGAACTCAGGAGGCAACGTCTACTCACTCGACGTTCTTCGATCCCCGATACTTCCATTGCAAGTTTAACCGCTGTGACTAACAACTACCGGCGAAATCAAGGAACTTATACGCTTCGAAGTCGCCCACCAGCTATCCCTACTCACCGCCGTTCCATGGCCTACGCCGTCCATGGCTCCTACGTTGCGTCAAATGCTCCATGAACAAGTGTCCGAAGCTATTCAGTCCCCTCGTGCAGCGCCACCATTGCCTGTACCTCTAAGCCACGCCGAGGTTGCAGCACGACCACCTCCATCGACTTCTTCAGCATCACCGTTTGCTGCACCACCACGTCCAATCCCTTCAGTGTACAACACCAGATCACCAGCTAGCACGGGACCCTGGCGTACACCCGACAATCGCCCAGTGTGCTGCTTCTGTGGAATCCCTGGTCATGTGGCACGGCACTGTCGCCGTCGCTTATGGCTTCAAGGTAATGACCAACCTGTCCGCTCCTACGTTTCGCCAGCTTCGTCCTTCTCGCCACCAAATGACTCACACTTGCCGTCTACGAGCAACGACATTCCTTCTGCCCGTGATCGTCGCTCGCCATCCCCTTGTTGCCGCTCACTTTCCCCCATGCGGCGGCGTCCGGCCCCATCAGAGCAGAAAAACAAGCTACCGCAGTTGAAGAGGCGAGAACTGCGTTCCAGTCGAACCACACAAAGCCTCGCTCGCTTCCGACGAACGTAATCAAAGTATCTGTAGAAGAAGTCGTCACACTGGCATTAGTCGACACAGGCACCGCCGTTTCAGTAGTTACGGAAGAACTTTGCCGCAAGCTTCGAAAGGAAATGACGCCCTTATCTGCGCTGTCACTCCGGACAGCAAGTTCCCAGTGCATTACCCCGGTTGTCGCATGTACCACCCGCATCGTCATTCAAGGATACACGCATAGAGTCGAGTTCGTCGTCCTCTCATCCTGTTTATACGACGTCATATTGGGGTGGGACTTCCTTTCCGATCATCAGGCCATCGTTGATTGTTCTCGCGCCGAAGTTGAATTTTCTCCGCTTCCCGATACCAGTTTACATGACCTTGACGATTTTGGTGACAAACTGGCCGTTACAGAAGACACCACGATCCCTCTGCACTCTTCTGTGATTGCGAATGCCTGCTCTACTTTCGCCACTGACACTATTGCCCTGTTTGTCCCGTCGGACATTTCCGTTCGCCGACGATGTTCCCTTCCCTTCGCTGTCCTAACTGTCAGCGGTGGCTGCACGCGACTGCTCGTTTTCAACACGCCCCTCGTCTTACGTCGTGGCGAGTGCCTTGGACGTCTTCAGCCTGGCTACTCAGTAACCATCTTTGACGCACCTCTTGACAACACCTGTTCAGACGTGAACTCGTTGGCTTATAGCTTGCCTGGTTCTCAGCCTACGCAAGACGTCTTCCATAGCTCATTAGATGCCCTCCTGAGCCCTGCGCAGCGTTCGCAGCTTCTCAGCCTTCTACGGAAATACCAATCTACGTTCGACTGTCAACAAGCCCCACTAGGCCGCACATCGATTGTACGTCACGAGATCGACACCGTCACCCGCGCACCATTGCGCCAGAGGTCTTATCGTGTGTCACCAACGGGGCGCCGTGTTATTGAAAACCAAGTAAGCTAAATGCTTGAGCGTGGAGTGGTTCAACCCTCTAATAGTCCCTGGGCGTCACCTGTAGTCCTGGTTAAGAAAAAAGATGGCTCAATTTGATTTTGCGTCGACTGCCGTCGTCTTAATAAACTCGCAAAGACGTCTACCCTATACCGCGCATCGACGATGCTCTGGATTGGTTGCAAGGCGCAGAGTATTTTTCTTCGCTGGATTTACGCTCAGGCTATTGGCAAGTGCCTATGAATCCTGCCGATCGCCCGAAGACAGCCTTCGTGACCCCAGACGGCCTATATGAATTCAACGTTATGCCGTTTGGGCTTTGCAACGCCCGTGCAACATTCGAACGAATGAGGGACAATCTCCTTCGTGGGCTAAAATGGAAAGCATGCCTATGTTACCTTGACGATGTCGTCGTCTTTTCTCCAGATTTTCCCACATTAGTCGACACAGGCTACCGACACAGGTACCGTATCGAACAAGTCCTGCAGTGCATCACCGAGGCAGGCCTCCAGCTCAACTTGAAGAAATGTCGCTTTGGAGCCAAGCAGCTTGCAATACTCGGACACGCTGTATCGAAAGATGTCATATTACCTGATGCTTCCAAACTTCGCGCCATCGCCGAATTCCCGAAACCCACGTCCCTGAAAGGACTTCGGAGCTTTATCGGGCTCTGCTCCTACTTTCGTTGTTTTATCCCGAATTTCGCTTCTATGATTGCCCCCTTGACTCAGCTGCTTCTCGGCGACACACGACTTTCTACTTGGACCACAGCTTGCAACGATGCTTTTGAAACAATGCGGCATTTGCTCACTTCGCCTCCCGTGCTGCGCCATTTCGACCCCACGGCCCCCACGGAAGTACACACCGACGTCAGCGGCATAGGACTTGGTGCCGTGCTTGCACAGCGAAAAAGTGGGCATGATGAATACGTAGTAGCCTACGCAAGCCGAACACTAACGAAAGCGGAATCCAACTACTCCGTCATCTAAAAGGAGTGCCTGGCTATCATCAGGGCCCTTGGAAAATTCCGACCCTACCTGTACGACCGCCCCTTCGACGTCGTTGCAGATAACCATGATCTATGTTCGTTATCGACTTTAAAAGATCCGTCTAGCCGCCTTGTGCGATGGGCTCTACGGTTACAAGACTTCAACATAGGCGTCATTTACCGGTCTGGCCGTAAACAGACTGACGCGGATGCCCTCTTTGGTCACCCACACCAAGAGACATGACTTGCATTTCAGTCATCAAATCGGCGTTTTCGTCGCCTGTGCACGTCAACATGGCTATGGAGCAACGCAAGGATTCCTGGATTGCGGCACTTATGGATTGCATTCCTGACACTTCAACAACACGCCCTTCACGCGCTATTGGTCGCCAATATTGGTCACGCTATTGGTCGCTCATTTTGAGTGGCGGAATGGTGTTCTCTATCCTCGAAATTACGCTTCCGATGGCCGCAAATGGTTATTAGTCGTCGCCCGCCATATGCGCACAGATGTATGCTCCGCTCTCCATTCAGACCCGCAATGCGCCCATGCCGGCCTCTTCAAGACTTACGCCAGGCTTCGCTCCCGCTTTTATTGGCGTGGCATGTACACTTTTATGCGAAATACATTCGCTCGTGCACAGCGTGCCAACGACGCAAGCTTCCTGCCCCTCGTCCTTCTGGTCCTTTGCAGCCCATTCCTTGTCCGTCCCGACCATTCGACCTCGTCGGCATCAATCTCTACGGTCCTCTTCCCTGCACATCAGCTGGCAATCGCTGGATTATTGTCGCTATCGACCACATCACCCGCTATGCAGAAACTGCGACACTGCAAACAGCGACAGCCCGCGACGTTGCGTCCTTCCTCCTGCATCACTTCATACTGCGTCATGGGGCACCGCGGGAACTTCTGAGTGACAGAGGTCGTGCGTTTCTTTCCGAAGTTCTTAACGCCCTTCTGACCGCGTGCCATACCGTCCATGACACCACTACAGCTTATCATCCGCAAACGAACGGCATAACAGAAAGGTTCAATCGTACTTTGGGTGACATGCTGTCGATGTACATTAGATCGGATCCTACCAAATTGGACCTTGTTTTTCCATATGTTACGTACGCCTATAACACCGTTTCACAGGCCACAACGGGATTTTCGCCATTCTTACTCGTATATGGCCGTGAACCTACCTGTACGCTCGACACCATTCTCCCCTACCGGCCTGACCCATCAGAGGGCACGCCTCCGTCTGAAGCCTCCAAGTATGCCGAGTAATGCCGTCAGCTGGCCCGTTCGTTCGGGGCGGAAGACCAGTCTCCAAAAATTCCGTCGCGATGATGACCGACCTCCCTGCACGTATCAGCCGTACTCACTGGTCTGGCCGTGGATACCTTTAAGCACCCCTGCTCTATGCTCTAAACTCCTCGCTCAATACCACGGTCCCTCTACCGTGTCGTACAGCAGACGACGCCAGTCAACCACGCCGTCGAGCCGCAAAAGCCATCTACTGGCTTGAGGCGTCGCGGACGCGAGACAGTGCACGTCCAGAGGCTTAAACCCTATTACGACCCCCTTGTCCTCGCTTCTCCTTGAGTCGCCAGGATGGCTCCTTCTTCTCCAGGGGGCAGTTGCAGCGAAGGAGACTGGCGCGCCCTATGGACGCGCTATAATCATCGACCCGCCGACGAAGAGGGGTTTGCGCTCTCGGTGTCTGACGCTCGACTGAGACGGTCGTGTTTCTGAGTGCTCAATAAACCGCGTTACAATACACACACACACATACATATGCATAAATATAACAAATTTCGCAGTAGTGTACAATAAACACAAGTTACCATTAGGAAACGTTCTTTTCTTAGAAATTATTTTATATACTTGCAAATATATATGTGCATCTATGTTAAAAAAATAGAAAAAGAAAATCTGCATATAGGCTGCTGCTTTCGCGACAGACACCTCGGCTACGTAGCCCAGGACGTCCATCACATGCTCGAATTTTAGAAACGCGAAGACGCCCCTTGCATCATCCAGTTTACAACGCAAACCCTGCCACGTGGTCCGGGCACAACCACTACAGTGGAAACCTGGATTCTAGGTATAATAGAGACAAGTGTGAACGTTAAGTTCTGCGGAACGATTTGAGTAGTTAACAATACACATATATAAGAACGAATACAATATTTTAGTTTTGTTTAGAGATAACACATCAACATTTTGTTGGTTGAAATAGTTAAGTAGGAAAGGTAGTGTATCTTTAAGGCGTTGACAGCCATAATTAGTACGTGAGAAAGGGATCTGCGATGATATGAATATGTACTTCTATTTTCTTGTAAAGTTCCAGGGTTAGGAATGAATCGAGTTTTCCCAGCATAGCATTTCTATAGCTTAATAATGTTTTGAATTTATATATGTGACGAGCTCTGATTATTCTGTTTTGTTGGAAAAGCTCTTGCGTATGTTCGAAAAAACAAACGTTCGCTATCGCCCGAATCGCTTTCTTTTGAAGTATTTCCAGCATTTGAATATTTTGCGCTGTAGTGTTACCCCATATAAGTGAACAGTAACTGAGGTGTGAATGGAAAAGAGCATAATAAGTGAGACGCTTAACTTTAAAAGGTAATACACTTCGATTCCAATTTAACACACCAACAACTTTTTGTACCGTTGAGCAAGCATGACTAACGTGTTCATTCCAGGACATCTGCGCTGTGAATATTACGCCTAGGGTTTTTATGGATGACGTAACGTTAATTTTTTACGGACCCAAAACAATATTATGTGGCAGTGTAGTAGAACTTCCCGGAGCAAAAAAATGACGCATTTTGTTTTGGTTTCATTGAGGGTGAGGCCGGTTGCCTTAGACCATGCTCGAAGTTCATAACAAACGGAGCTTGCTGTAGGCGTTATTTCTTTTAACTCTTTACCTGTGAAGAAAACAGAGCAGTCATCTGCATAGGCGACAAATTAACACATATCGTTTACTTGTATAATATCATTAATGTAATACAGGAAAAGTATCGGTCCAAGGAGGCTACCTGGGGGCACACCCGCTGCCAAAGGTTTTATCTGCGATCTGTCTAATTAATTTACAGATGTCGGCTTTCTCAATAAGATCGGATAAGTCCAAGTGTTATTCCTCGGAAGCCATATTTTTCCAGCTTTATCAGCAGCAATTTATGGTTGACTCTATCAAAGGCTTTGCTGAAGTCTAAGTATAACCCTAAAGTCAGACATCTTTTTTCAATGTTCTCTAGAATAAGCTCCCTCTGTATACTTAAAGCAGTTTCCGTAGACCGATTTTTCTTAAACCCGTGTTGACAGTCGGTTAGCAAGCTATGTTTTTGCAAAAAAATTATCAATACGAAAGTTAACCATTTTTCGAGTCCCTTGCCAATATTATTTTTGTCACCTCCTTTGTGAATAACTGGGGACATGTCTAACGGGACATGTCTAACAGGGGCATGTCTAACGAAGGATTGTAATGGCCACAATTGATCACAAATAACTAAAAATGCTTAGTAGTGAGCAGTAATTACTAATAGAAAGAAGAGAAAGCGGAGAGGCAAAGAAAGAGGCGAATGATATGAGGAGGAAAAGTAGGCCTTCGCCGTTCACAAGAGACCCTGTAGTTTGTTTGTTTTTTCATACCGCACCGAATGGACGCATTCTGTCAGTAACTTTAGTATCTTTAGTGCTGTAATTAGCTCATAAGAAGGTTGACAATCAAGTATCCACACGTAATTTGAATGCAATATCATAATCACTTCTCTAAGTTATCATCGTAGAATAAAGATCTACCTTAACCAAACTTGCGCGCATTTGTACCAACCTTAATCCACCGTAATCCGCTTTAATCCACCTTAATTCAGTTTATTTTGCTTAATTGCACCCTAATTCACTTTAATCAACCTTAATTCACTTTTCTGAGTGGGCGAAGGCGTTCTTTCTTCTTTTTTTTGGGGGGGGGAAGGGGGGGGGGGGTGCGCGTCACGGCGTCTCTCCTACGCCATGGCTGTTCACCGTGGGATTTCACAGCGCGCCGCGGCAGATCCAACGCCTGGAGCATGAGGTCATCACTTGCTCACGTGGGTTTTTGTACCACCGGATGATGAAAACGGATGGCGGGTTTCTTTCGCTTCACGGGCACATACGATTTTCGCCTTAATTGGTGCTTCCTTAAGTTAACTGAATTGGTGACAAGGGAAGGGAGAAAGCAGTTTGGATGGTAGTGAATTCAGTGGAGTGAGGAGATTTGCAATACTTTATAAGGCAGAAAGAGAGACCAAGGAGATGCGTTCATCCTTGAGTAAAAAGCAGTCGTGTGATGTTGATAACAACGATGGTATGCTATTGATTTGGAACCATATGAGCGAACGTATACACACCATGATATTCCTGCGCGTGGCTAGGAGTGCCAAGAAGAAGGCGGCCAGTATGAGCATGGCTTTCCAGACGTCCCTGGCATATCGCCTGGGGAGGCAGCGCTGCAGCAAGTGAGGCGGGCGCTGGACGAGGTTCATGGCGGCGGTCACCAGGTACAGCAGGGGACGGCAGCGTACAGACGCTGATCGGCAGTCCGCCTTCGGCATTCTGCGCACCAGTGGTTGGTCGGAAGGGCAGCCAGATACGTTGAGCGAGCTGCGTTTAAAATCAGATTGTGAGGTTCACATCGTGAAGCTAGCCAGTGGATGGGGTACGTCGTATGGGAGGGCATAATTAATGCATTAATCGTGACCACTTCCAGGTATCAGCTAACCCCAAATTCGAATTCTCGAAGTGCATTGGCACACCCATCGAAAACCCATCGCCGCGAGCAGAAATCGAA